>NC_137984.1:11415685-12015685 GCF_963924665.1 Micromys minutus
AAGTTCAGTCTTCTTCCAAGATGATTGCCCTATTTTTAATGAAGACAAAAGTAATATTGTTAGTCCGGCCTAACTTGCATAAACATCTATTTTTGGATGCATTAGATGAGGTTTTTAAATTGAAGTTTAATCTTTTTAACATCTCTATTAAATGGAATTTGATGCACTTGTGAATTTGGGTTTAGTCTGATCTACTTTTATAAGAATATACCTTATTACTGCTGCAAACCATAAGGTGAGAAAAAGGAAAGTGTTTCTATTAACAAGGTGTTTCCATTAAAGTTTACGTGTTTCCTTGTCCTAAGAGAATGTCCAAGAATAATTTACAAAGAGAGCTTTCAAAGGTTATCCTCAGTGAACCTAGCTAGAGAAAATATAATGGGAAATGTCTTCCAGGTTGGCTCTGTGGAGCAGGTTGTGTGGTGTGATATGTGGAACTCATGGTATGGTGCAATGATGGAAACGCTGTTGTGTGTTACAAGATTCCATTTTTGCTCTTCCTTCCATAATAGCCACTCTTTAATCTTTTTTCCCTCTATTGCCTCATTTTGCCTTCTTGGAATATTACGCATGCTGAATACCATTATTGCTTTTCGTTATTAACTAGGGATGAATTCGGGAAAAGTAATTTTGTGCAGGCTTGATGTAACAGAATAAGCTGTCAAACATCATAGCAGGTGAGGGTGTGCTGTCCTTCCACAGAGCCGCAGCACAGTGTGTGTTATAGCTGGAAGGTTATAGGTAATCAGAGAGGATTATGGACGGCAGCTTTATTAAATATCTGTTGAGGTCTACTGTGGCTGAGGCCAGATAATATGAGCTTCCAATATGAAAACAGGAAATTATTAATAAACTGGATTGGCTGTTCTGAATGCCCTTGCAAAAGTTTATCTAATTTTATTTTCTAGGGAGATGAATGTCAAGTATTAGATTTATTATTACTTAAGGTGTAGGCCTTTTATTCTTTGAAGTGATTCTCTTTTAATTTGTTATATTTCCCTGGATGTTTGATGATATTAACATTGTTTAAAGCAGAATGTTTCCACTCTCATTTTCTCGTAAGTAAATTTTGACAGCTCAGAATACAGCAGATTTTATGTGTTTCCTTTCTGATAGGAGATGATAAAACACGGCTTGGCAGGAGATTTAGATATGCATGGAAGCTGGCCTGGTGCTTTTCTCCATCCTAATAAATCATCCTCATCAACCAACAGAGGCCCTTAGTACTTCAACGTTCCTCTGCAGCTTTCTCAAGCTGAAAACTTGGTTTGCTCATTCTGCAAAAGAATGTAGTGCAGAGGAAACGCTAGATTTCTTCCTTGGTTTCACCATAAACAACAAAGTGAAGAAAGCAGAAAAAGTGGGCATGCACCTTTGACGTGTCTTTATGTACTCTGGGAAAGGAAAGAAACTGCGCCGTGAGTTTTAATGCTGTGAAGTTTGACAAGCATTGAAGCCAAAAAGGAAGTGTAAATTTACTAATCAAAACATCTGTACTGTGTAGCCATTTACATTTTCCTATCAAGACATGAGAGAAATGTTAATTTTAGACGACTCTTTTTATGACCTATAATTACTGTCATTAAGAAAGCTCAGGAGACTTACAGGGAGCTTTGACTGAAATACAGTTTGACATGTTCTATAATTAATGCTGAATTAACGTGCTACATGAAGTGCCTAGAAAAAAAAAGAGAGAGAGAGAGATTTCCCTTTCTCAAAGTGAAGTCAAAGAAATTGTATTACAGAAATGCCCGCCAGCACTTCAGTGTTTCTACCTTTACAACTGAGCCAGCAAAGAGCTGACTTCAAGTCCTTCATGTCATCTTTCAATCTATTCTTTGGTTTTAGACAGAGTAGCATATGCACATACAAGTGTAGACACATGGTTCTTTTTCTCTGTCCTTCAAAGTGGTTAATTAATGCTTGAAAGTCATTTCTTTTGGACTTACTTAGAAAACGTGCTATATAAAAAACTTTTTAATTTATTGTCAAATGTATAATTTACACTTCTTCCTATGGTGTTAATGCTTTCATTTATGAACAATTAACTCTTCAGAAAAACAGAAGTTCCTTAGGGGAAGTTGATGTTCTCTTTCTCTATTTACTACTTAGTATCTCAGTAGATGGCAGACAACTGTGTCCAGTAAAGATTTGATCAACATACTAGAGAAATAGAAATTGTATGATATTTCTATAATTCCAAAATATTTATTATACTACTCCACCATTCGATTTTCATTTTTTTCATGTCAGTTAAAAAACAAAGTGGGATTCAATGTAATGCAAGAGCTCCTAAATGAGACATGTCTATCACAAAGTTCTAGGATTTAATCTGAACAATGATAAACAGCGTTTTAGACTAAGTTTTGAGACAAGATTCATGTTGTACATTGGATGCCAACTGTCATGCATTCAAATCTCCATTTTCAGTTAGAACTGAGAAATGGTAGGACTTTAGAGTCAGATCCTAATGAGAGATGCTCAGACTACTAGGCATATAATGCACATGAACGTGAATGAGATTGTCCAGCTTACCTCTTCAATCGCTAATAGATTTAACAATACCATTCACCTCTGTGTACATATTTGCACAATGGGCATGAGTTGTACCCGAGGAGGTCAGAGAAGGGCATCGGATCTCCTGAATGGGAGTTATGGATGGTGCTAAGCCACCATGTGGTTTCTGGGAAACAAACCGAGATTCTTTGCCACACTAGCGAGCGCTGTTAGCTGCTGACTCATCATCTAGCCCTCCTATGTCCTTCCGTTTGTGTTTTACTTCAACCATGGATGAGAGACTGAGCAAAACCGGAAGTGGAGTTGGGTTCAACCAGATTGGAGAAGAAGAAAGATGACATTGCAATCATGAGAGCTGCATAAATAACGTTGAAACTAGTACGCAAATTATTTTTTCTGGATGTTTCATGGTTCTCAAGCTACGACCCATCATTTGAAACTTATCTGTAGCCCAGGCTGTTCCAGCCTCCTACGTGCTCAGCATGCGGGTATGACAGAATGCCCAGCAGCAATAGATGTTTGTGGAAATATTTGACACTTTTATCCACCACTGGGCAACCTAAAAATAAGGACGTTTTTCTTAATGTTTCATTTTTCCCCATGAATGCCTATTTATATTTTAGCAGAGCATTTTCCACTTGATTGTGCCCTCCCGATGAATGGGACCACATATTACTGCTTTCGGTGTTTTACTCAATGGATTGGTGTTGAGAAAGTGTGCCTGACTCTAAGGTGAATATTCGCATCTCAGAGAATGATGGAGTCTGGAAGCTGAGGTCTCCAATAAGGAAGTGGATGCAGATGGTCTTTCAATCAAACAGAGCCATCCACTGACAGCCCTTTCTCTAGTCAGGTTAGAATGGAACTGATAGAAATAAGCATTTTCTATAATTTAGTCTCCGAAAGATGAGTAATATCTCTATCTCTCTATCTCTCTCTCTCTCTCTTTCTCTCTCTCTCTCTCTCTCTCTCTCTCTCTCACTCTCTCTCTCTCTCTCTCTCTCTCTCTCTTGCTTTCTCTCTTGCTCTCTCAGGCTGTCTCTCCATCTCTCTCCCTCTCTTGCACCTAACCCTGTGTGTGTGTCTCTTATATACATTGAATGAACAATATGTTAAATCAATGGCTTACAGTTTATAGCATGAATAATTTCTATTAAACTTGCTGCTAACTCATAAATATAATTGTAAAATTATGGAAAGATTTGTTTCAAGATCATTTTGTACCTATAATCTGTCTTTATTTTGTTAGCCAGTGTCCTGTTTTCTATACATAAAACCAGTTCTCTAAGCAATGGCCA
Organism: Micromys minutus; assembly: GCF_963924665.1. Lineage (NCBI taxonomy): Eukaryota > Metazoa > Chordata > Mammalia > Rodentia > Muridae > Micromys > Micromys minutus. The sequence goes on from NC_137984.1 coordinate 11,419,501, forward strand.
GCCCTGTGAATGGAGATGTCTTACAGTAAGAGGGTGCATTCAGCATCCACTCTTCACACAATTCTTTATTTTTCTCTATTTTTCTCTATCCTATTGTGCTGTTGTGGAGGAGAGAGGAGGATAGTGTGCTAGAGAGATAGAAAACTTTATTTTCTGGGTTTTTTTGGTGCTGATGACTCTAAGAGTGACTAAAGATACTATTTACCTCATGAAGTCTTTGGGAAGAAATTGTTGTCTGTTAGGAAAGATTGAATTTCGTTGCAGTTTTGTCTGTGACAGAACCTCAGTGACTCTTGGTTCGTCCTGCAGTTCTCCTTTAACTCAGGCAAGGCATAAGCATAGAATCTTAGGTTCCGGTGTGTGCTCTTTTACAGCCTTTATAGAATTTAGCTGTTTACTGTTTATATCCTGCCTCTGTTTAGGAAATACACATAAGCTGCCTCCTACAGATCTGAAGAATTCTATCGGGTACGTTGGTCGTTTTCATATGTGAGTTTGACCCTGATAAGGTGTGTCAAGAACACCTTCAAAACACTTTTATTCTAGATGTGTCTATGAAGATTTTTCTATAATAGATTATTGTGTGCTTTAGGAAAGAAGAGCCTGCTTTATCATTATGAATGACCATTGTTTCATCCTTTGAAGACTTACAATAAAACACAACAGCAGAAGAATGAACTTACTTTCCCTTTTAGAGAGAGAGACAAATACAATGAAGCACTACCTTGATGTTATATATATTTGTTGTCATACGTTTCTGTTATATATGAAATGTATACTATTATATGTTTGTGCTACATATGAAATATATGTTGGTGTTATATATGAAATATATAATGTTAGATACAAAATATATAGTATTATATACAAAAGAGCAAGGTTTTAGGAATACTTTGTGGTAGTTTTCAATGTGCTCAAGGCATGAAGCTTCCAAGAATCATGGTATATACTGCAGGTCTTTTCAGTGTTTCAGATACCTGGCTCTACCATGTCTTTGTGAGTAACCCCTCACCTGTTTTCCTTTAAGCATTCCTAATAGACTCATTTGTTTATTAAGTCAGGCTTGAGGGCAATAATTTCTTTGTTCTGTTATTGGTCCTGTACTGAGGTACAGAGAAATCTGTTAAAGGCTACACACAAATAAAACTATCAAAACATTTATAGCTTGATTATCTATCTACTTCCATTAAACATAGGAAGCTCTCAGATATTAACACTTAAACTAAATAAACTGGACTTTTACCCCCACGTTCTTGCTTGTCCAGCTTTCAGATAGCACAATTCAGAATCCTACAGCATCCTTAGCACAATTCAGGATCCTACGGCATCCTTAGTACAATTCAGGATCCTAAGGCATCCTTAGTACAATTCAGGATCCTAAGGCATCCTTAGCACAATTCAGGATCCTATGGCATCCTTAGCACAATTCAAGATCCTACTGCATCCTTATATGAATAAATCAATTCTCCTTACAAATCTTCTTTTATGCCTTTCCTACTATTTTCTAGAAGTTTCACTTGCTTTCTGTAGAAGTCTCAGTAATAAAAACAACACTATGGTAAAGCATTCAGCCTTCCTTCTACCATACTCCCAACATTGGATCCAAGACGGACACATTAATATTTCTTAAAAATATATTTATAGAATTCCCCTCATTTTCTTTCTTCCCCCTCATATCCATCAGGATATAGCTTACAAATTAAAGAAGTATTTATACAAGCAATATCTCCTCTATGTATAAATCAATAAATCATATTACAGAATTCTCCCAATAGACAACATCTCACTAAAATGTATTCATATAAAATTTTCATTTCAGACAGATTTGTGTTCAAATTCCTGCTGTATTTTACCCATAATCTTGTGCCACTAACTGCTCTCGAAATACCCTTATTTAAATCTATAAATGATAAAATAGGAGATATATTTTTCAGGGAATGGCCACTCTTTTCACTGTACATTGGATTTCTAAGGGCTTTATTCAATAGTTTTGTCTATTTCAATAATCATGTTGTCAATATGAATGGAACACTTTAAAATAAAATGTTATGTAAGTGTTTGGACAAAGAGCTGAGACACACTCGATTTTACTCTAACTAATTAAATATATTCTGGATCCAAAGATCAGTAATAAAGTATCATAATTACATGGTTCATAAATGTATATAGGCAAATACACAATGTTCTTAGAAATTGAGCATATTTTCAATGGAAAATGCTGGTATTTGTGTATGATCTTTAATCAGGAAACATTACTTAGAAAACTCTAACATTTGAGAGTTCAAACTGCACATTAAGCAATTTACTAGATGGTTTAAATATTGTCCTCTAATATTTTGAAATGAAAGAATTTAAGATGAAGTATTTATATCATTTGAATTGAATCATTTTAAGTGTAGTTTAAAATGTACAATCACATTGCAAATTTTTTTAAATCTCATATTGGACGTTTCCACAAGACATTGGATGCATTTATTTTCCTTGCTGAATTGTTAACATTCCAGAAAATAACTTCAGACCATTATGTTTAATTTGAGCTTTAGGGCTCCTGGGAGTGGAAAAGTAGAGTTTCTGGACATGGAAACTCGCTTTTCATGGTAAACTGGATAAATGCTTGTGCTACCTCATGGGAACAGGGTAAAAACGAGTGGGGGATCTATTTTGCTAAGATGCCAAAGGCTCCATCTTCTTTGAAACTCAGTGGCCTTTGAGGGATCATGAATCGCTGAGGTAGAACAACCCTTATTCCTCTTTATCTCTCATCCACTGCCTTTGAAATCAACTGCAGCTTCAGACTTGGATGCAGCACAAAGGGCAGGGCTGGGAATAAAAAATATGGCCCAGGATTTGTGATGCTCAAGCGATTCCGACTCATTTCTGCAATCTCCGTGGCTCCGGAGAAGGCTAGACTTATCGCTGATATATTGCATCTCATGACACTCTAATTCATTTTGCAGAGGTAATCCTCCCCAGCTCCCCCATTATTCTTCTAACGTGAGCTTTCAGTTTGGTTTCATTTGAAATAATTCATCCTTAGTTCATCTTTTCCGATTTTATCAAGTTATGCAGATCCAGAGCGTTCCAGAATTCTTTGTGGATAAAAATCAAACTTGTTAAAATGTCCCCAATACTTCATTCCCACCTGTGAGGCAAAACAAACCTTCAGACTACCACAGCGTTCTCATAGTCAGGTAAGCAGTTTTTATATCTGTATATTTCTTTTAAACTGACTAAAAAAATAGGAACACGGCAGACTTCATAATTATTCAAAAACAAAAAAATGTACAGTTACTTTTCTTAAATAAACTATAATATGTCAGTATGTTTTTTTCACAGCTTAGATTTCAGAATTCAGAAGCCGAGAGAAGAGGGCTGAAATGTGTGAGAGTCCAGTTGCTGCTACAGAGTAAATTCAGGGTCAGCCTGGACAATGTTGCAATGTGACAACCTATCTCTCCAAACACGCAAACAAATGAATAACACCCCTCCCCCCAAACAATCAAACTTCTGTTCCCCACATACATTAAAGTAGTGGTGCCTTTGCTCTTGAACAGCCCGGGATCTGACAGGCAGCAGTTACTCCTAGAAATGGCTGAGCATACAGGTCCAGAAGAGCAGCATTAGCAACGTGTAATGTCGAAACTGTTAGATCCCATTCTAGACAATAAACCACAAGCAATTGATGACTGCTAGGTCAAGGGGAATTTGTCTTTCTATGGATGAGCCCCTTACTTGGTTGTCCAGTGCAGAATTGTAGTCACTGAAAGCACATACAAACAACAAATATAGATTCACCAGGGCATATGTATACTTCCCCCTCTCTCACACACACACACAGGAATATGATATTTATAAGTGTATATATTTATTCAAAGGAAACACGGCGATCGGCCTGAGAGGACATGAAACGGTGAGAAGGATGGTACCTAAGAGCAACTGGAGGAAGTAATGGTAACAGAGAAAGTGATGTAATCCTATTACAAATATATATATATATATATATATATATATATATATATATGTATATTTTTAAATGCCCTGTTATTACCCACAGTACTTGCTCAAACTTCTTAGTCTACTATATAGCGTAGTAACATTATTGGTCTGCCTATTTAATGCTTCATATATTAATGTACATTGACTTATGTTAATGTATAATGTATATTATACTCCCAGATTTTATCAATTATGAAGATTTTTAATTTTTACTACTAAAACTCCTGGGCAAGGCTACAGATGCTCATTGTACATTATTCCTCAAGCCTGGAGTTTAGTTCTACATACTAATTAGGTATGTCAGTTTGTACCTGTGATCTCCTTGCTTGTGATTTGCAGGCAGACAAATTCATTCTCAGATCCTCAACTACATGATGGTTGTTTTTTTTGGCCAGCCCTGTCTATAAGTCTCTGACTCTAAAACAAAAACAAAAACTCAAAAAATAATTATTACTTGAAAATATTTTACTATGACCTGTTACCAAAATGAATGTTAAGAATTGTTTTATCCTCTTAAACTGCAACACATTGTTAAGCTTTATAAGTGATTGAAACAATATAGGTTTGGGACCATTCATTTTATTAAACTGTTTACTGATAACTGCAAAATTAACTGTACTTCTCAGATAGTGAATGTAGTGATAATATTTTAGAAATATTAAATATCAAGTGATTTAATTGATAAAACCTACACATTCAATGAGATTGGAGACATGTGTCTTCACAGTAACTACAGAATTGTTTGAAGCCATTAAAAAGGAGTAGAATTTTTGTAGACAATTTCATCTGCAAAGGATTCTCCATACTTCCTTCTATAGTGTCATCTTTCATGCTGGTGCTCCATGGTGCATAACCGTCACTTTCTCCTCCAAATGATGCCGTAGATTGGTGTCTTTACAATCTCTCTATACATTACAAGATCTTGTTGTCACTCACAATACTATCCCTGTTCACAGAAGAACAAAGATGTGCCTAAAGTTGGAAGGAACAAGGGTGTCCTGCAATTCAGATAATGAATTTTAGTTCTCTCTTGAGAGAAGTCCTTCCAGGATGTAGCCTGGCACTAGTCCAAGATTTCTTTGCAAAAGTAACTCCATATGTAGCCTGAAAATAAGCTAGTGGTGTTTTAAATCAACTGGAGAGCAACACTGTACTTTTCAATATTTTTTCCTGGGCATAACTTTGAAGTGCGGCATTCGGGGATTCTGGGGGCTTAGGTTACCTGCTGAAGGGAAGCATGGAAAATTATTTGGAAGTACTCCTTTAAAAAATGCACTTGAAATTTATAAAATATCACCTGTGGTTAGGAGGAGATATGAGATTCAAGGCATTTCTTCTGCCTAAATATAAGTTAATTTTGAATTGAGGTTATGCCACCTGTGCTTTCTATGGCAACAAAATGATAACCAAAAGTTTGTGCCTCACTTAATTTTAAAGCCAATGAAGGGCTGGGATGAGTGAATAAGAAGAATATGAGTAAAGTTCTAATGATTCAGATACAGCAAACAACCCGAACTGAAGACCTTAACACACTGTATGCTAATTAGTATTTCAAAGCAAGCCACATTTTAAGTGATTTCATTTTTTAACAAATGTAACACATGTCTGAGTTTAGTTGATAACTTGAAAACTTGACCTTGGGCACATATTCCCAATCAAATATATATTTGAGGTGCACTTAGCTCCATCTCCAAGGGATCAGTGCTTCTTTCAGGATGGACTGTCAGTGACAGAGATTATAGCTGCAGTAAGACAGATTGAGAGTACCTTTGCAATCATCAGGGATGACATGGTGTTTTCTGAAATATGGTTTCTGAAAGGAGGAAGTCAGGTGCAGAGGCCCACAGCTGTAGTCAAACACTTTGAAGGTAGAGGCAATAAAATGAGGAATTTAATGAATTCAAGGCCAGTCTGGATCACCTAACAGCTGTCTCAAAACACAATAAAGTGATTTAGTATGCAATTTACAGAATTTTGGGCGGGAAGACTAGTAGGGTGTCTGATAGCTTTGATTCAGAATAATTAAAAGAAGGAAACAACCAAGATGGCTATAAACAAGGACAAACAACATGAAGAATGACTTCCATGGGTAACAGTGAACTGGTATGGGCAGAAAACTAGAAAATATTGATTTGAATATGCAAATGTTCTTATGATATCAGACATCTTGTAAAGCTATCTCAAGAGAATTTTATTAACATATGCCCAGAATTAATTCAGATTTCCTGGTGGATATGCTAACTCTACGATCAGTAAATATAAATTATATATCAATCTATTTGATTGGATGAGATCACCTTATGTATTTTTTAATTTATTATTTTAATTTTGTGTTTGTATGTGGGTTTGTAAAGGTGAGGGCTGCAGTAATAAAAGGAGTTGGATTCCCCTCAACTGATGTTGCATTGTGTAACACCTGCTGTAGGTTTAGGCAAAGAAACTGAGGTGCCTGGAGGAGCAGAACATACTACAAATTGTTGAGCCATCCTTCCAACTTTATTGTAAATTCTATGTTTAAGTAACAGAAAAAATATGCTGCAGTGTACTTAAGTTTTTTCTTACAACTATATCTTTAAAAAAAACCAGAGATACACGTACAGATTATTAAAAGCATTTTAGCATAAAAATATATGTATATATTTTTGTCAGTACTTGATTTTTAAAGGGTTGATATTATGCATTGAAATCTAACTATTTACAATGATCATAAAATGTACAGAAAACAAAACGTAACATGGAAACAGTCAAAGTTTTCTAGGTGTGTAAAGATTAAACATAATAATTTTTAACTACCAAAAATTGCCACAGAAGTGTACTTAATTAAACAGAACAATAAGACAAACCAGATTGTTAAATAAGGACATAATAATTTGTAACAAAGAAAAATAATGACTGCTTTATCTATTTTTTTGAAATCATGATCACTAAAATAAAAATATAAATGTAATTATATATGCACAAAATATTGAAAGACATAGCTTCAAAATTGAGCATAACAACTGTTTTGTTGCTGTAGTCTTGACAGAGAAAGCTCGAGGACAAACTTGTTTTCATTGATTAGCTTCTCAGATAAATGATTATATGAATAAATTAAATGAAGTGAGATAATCACAACAAAAGTCTCATAATTGTGTGTATTTGTCCTAATTCCTTTCTACATATTTACCTTACAAGAGAAATTATCAAAGCCTTTTATGTGTTTGTGTGTATGTTTTTATATGTAACTGAAATAGAATATATTCCTGATTTTTAGTGTCTTTCATACAGCATTATATAATTACCCAAACTACTTAATGTTGTTTGTCCTGTTGGGTGGCAAATCCCTTCAGCTCCTTCAGCCCACTGATTTCTCCTTTGGGGATCCCATGCTCAGTCCAATGGTTGGCTTTGAGCATCTGCCTCTGTATTTGTCAGGCTCTGACAGAGCCTCTTAGGAGGCATCCATATCAGGCTCCTGCCAGTAAGCACTTCTTGGCATCAGCAATAGTGTCTGAGTTTGGGGACAGTATATTGGATGGAGCCCCAGGTGGGGCAGTCTCTGGATGCCATTTTCTTTAGTCTCTGCTCCCTCGACATTTTGTCTCCTATTTTCCACCTGTAAGTATTCTGAAGTATGCACATTTTGGTCTTCCTTCTTCTTGAGCTTCTTGTGATCTCTGAATTGTATTCTGTGTATTTCAAGCTTTTGGGCTAATATCCACTTATCAGTGAGTACATAACATGTGTGCTCTTTTGCAACCGCCTCACTCAGGATGATATTTTATAGTTCCATCCATTTGCCTAAGATTTTCATGATTCATTATTTTTAATAGTTGAGTAGTACTCCATTTTGTAAATGTATCACATTTTTTTAATATTTATTTCTCTGTTGAGAGACATTTGAGTTCTTTCCAGCTTCTGGATATTATAAATAAGGCTACTATGAATATAGTGCATCATGTGTCTTTGTTATATTTTGAAGCATCTTTTGGTTATAGGCTAGGAGTGATATAGCTGGTTCCTCAAATAGTACTATTTTCTTAAGATTGATTTAAAATGCATCAGTCAGCTTAAAGTGATAAAGAAGAACCAAAGAGGCAGGGAGAGACTGAGGGAGGAGGGGAGTAGGTGGATAGAGGGAGTAAAGAAGAAATGCTGCCAGAGGAGAAAAGTAGGAGGAGTAAGAGGAAGAGAGTAGGAAGGGACATGAAAGAGAAGGAAGGTAGAAGGAGCTGGAGGAAAGGAAAAGAGAAAGAAAAAGAAGGAGAAAAACAATGGTAGCAAAGTAAGGTCATCTACATCCTAAAGGAAAATCCACCCCCTCCTGTCTTCTGGAAACTGAAGCAGAGCCCTGAGAATGAAGTCAGAGACAGCAGGTGCTATGGCTTTCCTTCAACTGTTGCTTTAGCAAAGAATACCTCTGAGATTACATGGGCTGTCTTTAGGAATTTTACATGAAATGCAAAACCAAAAAATCTTTGAACTTCTAAATATTTTACATTTATTATGGAGAAAATATTTTATACACAAAATGCTAGGTCTTTTAGTGTCTCCCTTATTTGAACTTGGAAGGAATCTGCTGTTTCACCTCTACTTGAGAAGCTGGATATAATGGCGAATATGGTGAAACCCCATAACTTAGTGAAAAGTTTCAAGAATCTTATTTTTATAGAGATAAATATTTTAAAGAACATATGAAATAAAATTAGTTTATTATTGTAAATGGGAATTTCCAAATATAATAAATTAATGGATTTAGCAGAAAAGATGCAAAGATCTTCAAATTTAGTGAGTTGAATTAAATATAAGTTATAAAATGTATATAATGTGGATTTCGATTTTAATAGATAAGGCAGTAAAATAATGTTTCAAAACATTTTAAAAGTTATGTTAGTTTTCCATTCTGCATAATGTTTGTATGCTATATTCTTTAATATTGGCATGAGATATTCCTCCTCTATGTACATTCGAATTATTTATAACTAAATTATATATATCTACTGTTGAATACTTGGATTGAAAAAGTAAAAACATTTTGTTGAGTCATTCTTGCTATTTTCAAATGTTTTAGAGTGTGTGTGTGTGTGTGTGTGTGTGTGTGTGTATGTGTGTGTGCACTTATACAAGTAGTACATCTCTGCAGAAAGCAGAGATGTTGGATGCCCCAGTGCTGGAGTTATAGGCAGTTGAGAGCCATTTGGTATGAGTATTGAGAACCAAATTTGGTTTGTATACAAACATACCACCTGTTCTTGACTGGTAAGCCATTTCTCCACCTCCTTAGTGAATAATTCATACCTGAAAACAAAGTACTTGATAACCATGAGTACTCCAGCAATAGATGACTTGAATTTGAATTATTTGATCTCCTTCATTTTTATAACCTTTAACATAAAGATATTTGTTTTAGGAGTGTAACCCATGGAGTATTCTCCCAAGGTGCCTAGTGCCTGCAGCTGACCTCACCTAGCCTAACTGATACATATACATTTCAGATTCCTGCCAGTAAGCACTTCTTGATATCAGCAATAATGCATGGATCTGGTGGCTGCATATGAGACGGATTTCCAGGAGAGGCTGTCTCTGGATGATCTTTTCTTCAATTCCTGCTCCTCTATTTGTTCCTGTATTTTCTTTTGTGAGTGTTTGTTTTTCCCTTCTAAGAAGGTCTGAGGCATCCAAATTCTGGCCTTCCTTCTTTTTGAGCATCATAAGGTCTGTTAATTGTTTCTTTGATATACTGAGCTTATTAGTGAGTGCATAGCATGTGTGTTTTTTGTGACTGTGTTACCTCACTCAGGAAGATAGCTTCAAGTTTCATTCATATGCCTAGAAATTTCATGAAGTCATTGTTTCTAATAGCCACATAGTACTCCATTGTGTAAATGTACCATATTTTCTGTATCCATTCCTCTGTAGAAGGACATCTGTTTTCTTTCCAGCTTCTGGCTATTATAAATAAGGCTGCTTTGAACATGGTAAAAAATGTGTTCTTGTTACATGTCGGAGCTTCTGTTGGGTATATGCCTAAAATTGGTATAGCTGGTCTTCAGGTAGTATTATGTCCAATTTTCTGAGAAACCACCAGACTGATTTTCAGACTGGTTGTACCAGCTTGCAATCCCTCCAACAACGGAGGAGTGTTCTTCTTTTTCCATATCCTCACCAGCATCTGCTCTCACCTAAGTTTTTAATGTTAGCCATTCAGACTAGTGTGAGTTGGAATTTCAGAGTTGTGTTGATTTGCATTTCCCTGATGACTAAGGATGTTGAATATTTCTTTAAGTGCTTCTTGGCCATTTGGTATTCCTCTGTTTAGAATTATTTGTTCAGCACTCTAGGCAATTTCTCAATAGGATTATTTGATTCTCTAGAATCTAACTTCTTGAGTTCTTTGTATATATTGGATATTAGCCATCTATCTGTAAGATTGGTAAACATCTCTTCCCAATCTGTTGGTTGCCGTTTTGTCCTATTGTCAGTGTTCTTTGCCTTACAGAAGTTTTGCAGTTTTATCAGGTTTCATTTGTCAATTCTTGATCATAGAGCATGAGCCATTGTTGTTCTCTTTAGGAAGAGTTCACATGTGCCTATATTCTTCCTTACTTTTGTTTCTATTAGTTTCAGTGTACCTGTTTTTTCTTTTTTTTTTTTTTTTTTTTTTTTTTTTTAGGTCGCTCATCTACTTGGACTTGAGCTTTGTACAGGGGATAAGAATGGATCAATTTGCATTCTTCTGCATGCAAACTGATCCAGCACCATTTGCTAAAGATGCTATCCTTTTTGTATTGAATATTTTTAGCTCCTTTGTCAAAGATCAAGTGACCACAGGCGTGTGGGTTCATTTGTGGGTATTCAATTATATTTCATTGTTTTCTTGCCTGTCTCTGTATCAATACCATGCAGTTTTTATAACAATTGATCTGTAATAGATCTTGAGGTCAGGCATGGTAATTTACCTAGTTCTTTTATTGTTGAGAATAATTTTTCTATCCTGTTTGTTTTTGTTTTTCTGTTATTACAAATAAATTTGCCAATTGGTTTTTCTAACTGTAAGAAGGATTGAGTTGAAATTTTGAATTGGATTTCATTGAATATGTTATCAAAACTCTCCCAATTAAAAAGAGGCCAGAACCAGATAGGTTTATTGTAGAATTCTATGAGATATTCATAGAAGACCTAATAACAATACTCTCCAAACTATTCCACAAAATAGAATAGAAGGAATCCTATCCAATTCATTCTTCGAAGCCATAGTTGCAATTATGCCCATACCTTTACCACACAAAGATCCTACAAAGAAAGAGAACTTCAGACCAATTTTCTTCATAAATATCTATGCAAAACTACTCAAACCATATCCAAGAACACATCAAAATGATCATTTACCATGATCAAGTAGACTTCATCCCAGGGATAAAGGAACGGTTCAATATACTGAAATCTATCAATGTAATCAACTTTATAAACAAAATTAAAGAAAAAACAACACATGATCATATCATTAGATGCTGAAAAAGCATTTGACAAAATTCTAAACCCCTTCATGTTAAATTTTGGAAAGATCAGGAATTCAAGGCTCATACCTAAACATAATAAAAACAATATACAGCAAACCGGTAGCCAACATAAAACTAAATGTTGAGAAGGTTGAAGCAATCCCACTAAAATCAGGGACTAGACAAGGCTGCCCACTCTTCACCTACCTATTCAATATAATACTGGAACTCCTGGCCAGAGCAATTACACAAGAAAAGGAAGTCAACGGGATACATATTTCAAGGGAAGAAGTAGAAATAATACTATTTGCAGAGGATACAATAGTATACTTAGGTGATCCCAAAAATTCCACTAGAAAACTCTACAGATGATAACTTCAGCAAAGTGGCTGTATATAAAATTAATTCAAGAAAGTCAGTAGCCTTCTTCTACTCAAAGGATAACAAAGAAATTAGGAAATCTATACCCTTCACTATAGTCACAAATAATATAGAATACTTTGGTGTGACCCTAACCTAGCAAGTGAAAGATCTGTATGACAAGAACTTCAAGTCTCTGAAGAAAGAAATTGAAGAAGATCACATGAGATGGAAAGATCACTCATGCTCATGGATTGGCAGGATTAATATAGTAAAAATGGCCATCTTACCAAAAACAGTCTACAGATTCAATACATTGTTTACAACCTTGGATCGTATCGTTCCTCTCTTCTGTATTATTCTTTTTTGTCACTGGTTTACCCACTGACACTCACACTTTTCTTTCACTTTTTAATAACATAATCCCCAATCATCGGTCACCAATAACACACGTAGCGAACCCAGACATCTCTTCCACACTCTAGAACTATGGTCTAGAGTTACACTATCTGAAGCCTTCTGCCAAAGCTATATGTTCTTTAAAGCACAGCTTCTTTGTGTTTTGTTGTTCCTTTTAGTGTACGGTGTTCTTCATATGTCTATAGGGTGAGTGTTTTACATAGAACGCCTATGTTAGATTATAGCAAACACAACTGGTCCTTCTCAGTTGGTACTGGCATCTCTAAGTTGCTGGGCCTTCATGCTGAAATTGACTGCAATATCACTGATGGCCTCTCATGGGCTGTCTTAAGGACCGCTGGCCCTGTTACACAGTGCTAAGATTAAGCTGCTTACCATTGCACTTTCATGCCTTCAAATCCAGTTCTATCTGGGTGACTCTTATACTCCCAAGTTCAGCTGCTAACATATGCAACCTTAGCCTCCTCTGGAATACAGCCACTGTGTGTAAGTTCTCAAGAAATGCTTCCCAGGAGATTTAACCTCAGATGATTGTCTCTTCTTAATTACTGCTAATTTCTTAGTTCCTGCTCACAAACAAGGAGTATCTAAGTTATTTCGCTTTAGTGATTCTGGCCACTTATGAATCACATAATTTACAGAGGCTGGATCCCTCTAGTCCTTTGTCCTTTTTAGTTTTTTTTAAAAAAATATATTAATGTATCTTATAGGATAGCAGATTTCCATGAAGTTTTTTTAATATATTCTTGCTTTTGTTTTTTTTAACAACTTTATTTTACAAAACAAAGATAAATGTACAGGTTTTAAGGACTTTTGCAAAAAATTATACAATACATTTTTGTCGGTACTTTTTTTTTTTTTTTTTAAGGTTTGATGGCGTGATAAAGATCCCACCAGTAACAATGAGCATAAAGTACATGTAAAACAAGATGCAACCTGGAAATAGTTAAAGTTTTCCTGGTGTGTAAAGATTTTTTTTTTCTTTTACAACGAGCAGACAGTACATAATAATACAGTGTACATCCCGGAATTTGTCAATGTGTTCTTGGTGGGTAAGGATTGGGCATTACTAATTTTTTTCTTTTGTTTTGTTTTCTTTTTTTCTTGAACTTCATACAGTCTGTGAGTTGTTTCTGGGGCAGTTCGAGACTCTGGAGTTAGCATCCTACTATCAGTGACTGCATATTATGTCTGTTCTTTTGTGACTGGGTTATCTCACTCAGGATGATATTCTCTAGATGCAGCCATTTTCTTAAGAATTTGGTTAAGTCATTGTTTCTGGTGGCTGAGTATTCCATTGTGTAAATGTACCACAATTTTTGTATCCATTCATCTTCTGAAGGACATCTGAGTTCTTTACAGCTTCTGACTATTATAAATAGAGCTGCTATAAACATTGTGGTGCATATATCTTTGTTGTGTACTAATGTGTCTCTGGGGTATATGCCGAGAAGTGGAATAGCTGGGTCATCAGGTAGTACTATGTCCAATTTTCTGAGGTATCACCAGACTGATTTCCAGAGTGGTTGTATTAGTTTGCAACCCCACCAACAGTGGAGAAGTGTTCCTCTTTCTCCGCAACCTCGTCAGCATCTGTTGTCATCTGAGTTTTGGATCTTGGCCAATCTGACTGGTGTGAGGTGGAATCTCAGGATTGTTTGATTTGCATTTCCCTGATGGCAAAGGATGTTGAGCACTTCCTCAGATATTTCTCAGCCATTCGATATTCCTCAACTGAGAATATTTTGTTTAGCTCTGTACCCCATTTTTTAATAGGGTTGTTTGATTCTCTGCTGTCTAGCTTTTTGAGTTCTTTTTATACCTTGGATATTAGGCCTCTATCTGATGTGGAGTTGGTAAAGATCTTTTCCCATTCTGTTGGCTGCCATTTTGTTTTCTTGACAATGTCCTTAGCCTTTCATTAAGATCACTTTGCAATCTCATTAAGTCCCATTTGTTAATCTTAGGCTTTAGAGCTTGAGCCATTGATATTTTATTCAGAAAATTTTCTCCTGTGCCTATGTGTTCTAAGGTTTACCCTACTTTCTCATCTAATAGTTTCAGTGTATCTGGTTTAATGTGGAGATCTTTGATCCACTTACACTTGAGCTTTGTACAAGGAGATAAGAAAGGATCTATTTTCATTCTTTTGCATGTTGAGTGACAGTTGGTCCAGCACCATTTGTTGAATAGGCTGTCCTTTTTCCATTGAATGTTTACTGCTCCTTTGTCAAAAATCAGGTGACCATATACATGAGGGCTCATTTCTGGATCTTCTATTCTATTCCATTGATCCACATGCCTATTTCTGTACTGGAACCATGCAGTTTTCAGCACAATTGCCTTGTAATATAGCTTGAGGTCAGAAATAGTGATTCCCACAGATATTTTCTTGTTGAGGATGGATTTCACTATTATAGGTCTTTTGTTATTCCAGATGAAATTGCACATTGATCTTTCCAATTCTATGAAGAACTTGGTTGGAATTTTGATGGGGATTGCATTGAATCTGTAGATTGCTTTTGGTAGGATGGCCATTTTTAAAATGTTGATCTTTCCAATCCATGAGCATGGGAGATCTTTCCATTTTCTGAGATCCTCCTCAATTTCCTTCTTTAGAGGTTTGAAGTTCTTGTCATACAGGTCCTTCACTTGCTTAGTTAGAGACACACCAAGGTATTTCATAGTTTTTCTGACGATTGTGAAGGGTACCTTTTCCCTAATTTCTTTCTCCACATGTTTGTCTTTTGAGTATAGGCTTTTGTTAACCCTTTCTTCTTCTCCAGTTATCTTCATCGACCATCCTGGTTTTGCTCTTTACAAATTTTCTTATATCCCAACACCTGCTCCACTCTTGTCCTATGTTGTAGTATCTGTCCTGTTTCACTATAGTTGCCATTATTTTTGATAGATTGTCTGGAAAATTTGTTTATAATAATAATAATTATTATTATCATCATTATCATCATAATCATTTAAAATTTTAAGTTCTTACTTCTTTTTAATTCTTATTTATTTTAATTTTTTATCTACATCAGTATTTTGCCTGAATGTGTTTCTGTGAGGGTGTCAGAAAACAGTAGTTTTAGGCAGTTTTAAGCTACCATGTGGGTGCAGGGAACTGAACCTGGCCTTTCTAGAAGAACAGCCAATGTCCTAATCTTTGACCCACCTCTCTAGGCCCTTAGAAAATTATTATTCTTATGAATAAAATTTCATTTTGTAAGAGAAACTAATATTTTGATATTTGTCTATCATTATCATTCTCATTATAGTATTTCCTCAAATGCTTTACTTTAAAGATTTACTGTCACTTGAAGAGCTCTCCACTGTTCCTTTGATCAGTTGTAAGACAAATAACAATTTTATGACATATCTTTTATTAAAATTATAATAGATGATGGAAATATATTATATGTATACAATAAAAAATTTAGTTGGCTATGAAATTTACTATAAAACAAATTTGTGTCTAAAAATTGTTACAGAATTCATAAACAGAAGGACGGATAATGCATTTGTCTTGTCATATGTTGATGCTATCATGTGTGTGTGTATGTGTGTGTGTGTGTGTGTGTGTGTGTGTTTTGAGGATGGGAATTGGGAGCATCATGGAACACATGCCACTTGAATGTGGAAAACAGTAGCAGATATTGGAAGTACAAAGATGATAGGCCAGTTGGCATGGGAAAGAATGGGAGGAAAGATAGCTCAAGGTAGCTCAGCAAACATTATTTTTGAGTCATGTAATGAAGCCTAATATTTTGCACACTAATTAAATGTTTAAATTTAAAAATAGTATTCTTAGAACCACTGTGTACACTGTGGCTCAAGTGCAAAGACATGTCATACATGGTAAAAGTACTTTTAATTTTTTGCACTTGATGTTTGACTTTAATTTTTTGCAGTTATTTTTTGTTACATATTACCTGTCCGTGTGTATGTGTGGGCACATTTGCCAGACCACATAAGTGGAGATCAGAGATTATCATTCCAGAGTTTCAAGAATCAAGGTCATTCCATTAACTTTAGTGCCAAGAATCTTTACCTCATAAGCTATCTTATCCACCTATAGAAAAAGTATTTTACATAAAAAGCTATTTTAAAGATAGTCATATTATAAGTTTCTTTTTAATAAAAGAAGTTTTATATGATCAGATTTATTTCTCAACCTCATAACTCTAGGCAATTGTGCTGGATATTTTTATTTCAACTCTGCTCAAGATGAAGTCACCTGACAGGAGAAAGTCACAATTTTAAAAGTGCATCCATAGGATAGGCCTTTAGGCCAGCCTGTGAAACATTTTCTTAATTAGTCATTGTTGGAGGTGAGGCCAGTCCATTGTGGTTGGTTTCATACCTGGGCTAGTGGGTTCTATAAGAAAGCAGGATGAACAAGCCATAGGAAGCAAGCAAACCAGTAAATGATACCCATCCTTGGCCTCTGCATCAGTTTCTGCCTCTACAGCCCTTCCCTGTTTGAGTTCATGTCCTGATATCCTTAAATTATAAGTAGTGGTACAGGAGTTTACACAGCCAAATATGCCCTTTCTTTTCTACCTTGCTTTTGGGGTATTTTGTAGCCAGGATAGAAATCCTAACTTAGTAAAAACAAAACAAAACAAAACAAAACACATTCATGAAACACTAAGTGAAAATTGTATGCAGAGCCTGTCTGATAAATTGTGAAAGATATGGATGAGAATTCACTTTCCTACTGTTTGTTCAGCTCCCAGTGAATCCTAACAGTGCCTTTACTGTGCGTATCACTGTTGGAATAATCATTTGTAATCAAAAAAATGTCTCTACTATGCAGAATTAAAATACTATGCCTATAAATCTTGCCTAAGGGATACTATGTAATGTGATTCAAAGCACCGTTCTGAATTTTCAAGGATCTTAGGCTGCCCTATGATATAGACTTTTAAGCTGTACCTCTCTCTTGAATTAGTCACTTGGTGAGGTTTCAGGCATTGGATTGATTAACTTCTAGAATCCTTTCATCCATACAATACACTATTAAACTGTGAGAAAGTGGAGCTATTCAACTCTACAATCACTGTACAGAATATTTTGCAACTTTCGCTCTTTCTCTGCAAATCATGAACTCCCATTTGAGAGCACCAGCCATCTTGAAACCATTCTCTATCTCACAAAATGTTGTTTTAAGGCCAATGAAGGCTGGTTTCCAGCCTTGGTAGAGTATGGGAGGTGGGTGGAGTCCAGTGGGAGGGCAGCTGGCTATTGTTCTTGCACTTTTGCAGGCTGTTTGAGCTCTCCCTCTCCTCCTTTCTCTCCTCTCCCTACTGTAGAAGATTCTGCCTCAACACAAACACAAAAGAAAAATAAAAGAGCCACCTCATTGACAGCTGAGACCTCCCGTTTTAAAACAAAATTATTCTTCTTTTTGTTGTAACTGACTTATCTCTTAAACTCATCATAGATACAAAAAGCTAAATGATTTCACTTAAGGAAAATAAGTAGATAATCCCTGAAATAAGGCATATTTTCTGAGTCTTCACATAGATTCATCCCCAAACCAGACCTCAAATGGGAATTTTATAGGATCCAATATTAATGTAAGAGATAGCCAACACAATATTATTTTGAAACTTGTATCTAAACATGAAAACTCCATGGTAGCATTTATGGAAAACACAGCATTCACAAGAAATTTTTCCTTTTGCTTACAGTATGAGAAAATTGAATTTTCCTAAACTAGAATGTCTGAGTACCATAATCCTTGTGATACCAATGTCTAAGCTTTTACAGGGCTGATTTTTACAGCCACTTCATGGTCTCCAGGGCCAAATATAACTCGAGTATGGATAATGATTTATGTCTTATATATTAAAGCAAACCACATTTTATAATCTAAAATGAAAAGAAATCTGTCCATTGTTCCTTTCTACTGGAGGAAAATGATCCTGAAATACTTGAAAGTTTCTTTTCTGTAATCAACAAAACTAGAATGTGACAGTTAAGGAGCATTCTCTTTCATCAAGCTCTGGTGAGTTCGCAGTTTCAGCGGTGTGCCAACACTATAGAAAATGAAACAAGCTTATGATAGATCAGATTTCCAGAAATCAGATAAAAGTTTTTGATAACCAAAAGTAATGCAATCTACACAGCAAAGCATGTTTGTAGTATCTTCGGCTTTGTTGTTCAGCAGGCTCTCAGTGGTGCCAGGAAGTGCTTCAAAGTCCTATAAAAACACAGCAGAGCTGGGGAAACTAATAGGTTGATGTGAGTGGAAATTCAATATAAACAGGTTTGACAAATGTGGAGAAATTTAGCATTGAGCCTGTGGGATTTTTCGCCAGACATTCAAATTTGATTGATAGACAAGAATGTTATATATATATGGGTTCAATACAAGTGGGTATCATGGCATCATAAAAGGAATATTATCAAGTAGAAAAGTTGCAAAATTCTCTCTCCTGGGCACTGGATTCACAATGTCTTTTTAGCTCCTAAAGTTAACTGCTGCAGTCTCCTTGTTTTTATCTAGTTCTGATGCAATTCTACTGCTTAACTTGTTCCTAGCTGAACACCTTCAAAGTAGCTCTTTTCATCAAATAGGCATTTGGTGATGCACCCAAAGGACAACCTTTCCTATCATGTTTTGTTTGATTAAAGTTTTGTTTCCAGTGCTGTCTTTAAATTCAGTAAAATAAAATGTTTCTCAGATTTTATTTTACAATAGACTCCCCAATTTTTATATATATTCTTACATGTGTCTTTGGTCTAATAAGAAGAAATGAAACAAAAACTCTCACTCAAGGTAGTATTTAACTTTTATTTATTTACTATTCTATTTAATATCTATTTATTTACTGTTCTTTTGTTAAATATAGAGGGTTTTTTTATTCAATATATTTGCATTACAGTTTCCCTTCCCTTAACTCCTTTAAGATTCTCTGACCCTCTCTCCTTCCCACTCCATATCCTTTCTGTCTCTTCCTAGAAAACAAGCTGTATCTAAAGAATAGCCATAAAATAGAAATAGGACAAAAAATAATAAATGGGGACAAAACAAAGCAAACAAAGTAATTATTTAAGTAAAGATTAAACTTTGCATGAAATGTTAAATAATTTTAAAGTCATTAATCTTTAAAAATCATATCAGCATCCAATAATATATTCACCACCTGCTGCTTACAAATCACTTTTGAGCAAACACCTCACTGTGGCCTCATTTCCTAGTTGATTTTTTTTCTTTTTACATCTTAGAAAGGAACACGTGTATTGACTTTTATGTTTTATTGTTTTCAATATATGTAATTTTTCTTTTTAGAGTTAGTCTTGTGATTTCTACTACTGTTGTGATGATGATGATGATGATGTCTGTATACACATGAGTGTTATTATGGTCAGAGCAGTGACTAGGATGCCTTGGAATAAAGTTGTAGAAGGTTGTAAGCACCCAATGTAGATCCTGGGAATGAAAGTCCATTCCCTAAAAGAGGAGCAAGGGTTCTTAACTGCTGAGACATATCTTAATCCCTTAAATATTTATTTGAATCACTTTGATCAGTGATGACAATAGCATGTATTAAAAGTGTGGATTCACAATAAAAATTAAACAATTTAAGTTTGACAAGTATCTGGGTATGGTGACTCACACTAATTCTAAACTTTCTTAAGATAAGTCAATTAAATTTGGAGTATTCAATCCACTATATGCTAAATTCAATTTATGCATGAACTAGATTAAGGGTTAAAAATCAATTAACAATTAACTCTTTATTGTGTTGCTAAAATGTGTGGAGATATAAGCTTCATGGTCATTTTCAAAGACATGAAAATGGAGAAATGAAGAGAGACAGAGAGAAAAATGTATCATATCTCAAATGTACACTTAACTGAATGCTGCTTAATGAATTCTTAGTGCCAAAGTATTAAATACTTATATCTAATTACATTTAAAATTCTAAAAATTTTATGCAAATTTTAAAATAATTTTTATTCGAGTGTTTTTGGGTTTTTTTTAGTGCTTTAGATGAAATTCACAGAAATGTATTGCTCATTAAATATTATTTTTAACAGAGCATACCAAGCAGTCTATAAAATTTCTCGAGCAGCTACTAAGGCTCTAAAATAAATTATTTGAAAGATTTTAATACTTTGAATGCAAACCGACTGTAACAAGAAGAGTGCATGGGGGATATTGAAGCAGACTATCTTTCCTTCTTAGATCTGATGCTGTGAGTTACAGATCACATGAAATCAAAAATAATGAAAATTGTTTTAAAGGCAAAGCATCCTTTCCAAATTTAGTCTCTCTCTAGTTTGGCAGAAGAGAGCAACTTTAGTCTGTATCCCCATTTGATATTTTTCAATTAAGACTCATCCTGGATGCATAGACTGACACAGTAGCACAGCTCTGCTGCGCTGCCTTCCACGGCTCAGAGGCAGTGTGCTGCACTCTTGCTTGGCAGTATGAAGTACATTTGAAAGTAGGCTGACCCTGCCTTGTAGCTCCAGGCAGACCTCTTAAGCTGTCTCTTCTTGCAACACCTTTTAGGACTGGAAACGTTTATGTAATCAGTGTCCTAAAATATAAAAAATATAATATACACAACTCGTATTTTCTGATAATGAATCATAAAGAAATATGTTTAAACATTTTTTTCGTACACATATAATTTTATCTCGTCTTCAAATAAAAGAGTTTTTATTCTACTGAAATGGAGATACACGTTTATGTTTACATAAAAAGTAAAGTCTCAACAGAATTTCATATATGATTTGAATATAAGCTATTCAACATGTGTCAGAGTTGATTGCATTTTAGTTTATATAATCATCAATGCACAGAGCACAACTGGATAAATAACTGCAGTGGTACAAAAGGCAGAAATACTTAGTGACTTTTTAGAAAGGTTGGAAATTCTGTCTTAATCACAAGTGACCAATTAAAGAGCTGGCTTTTATGAAGAACAAGCCAAAATATTCAAACAATATTTAAAATTAAACAATAATATAATACATTCAAAGGATATTAATTTGATACATGCTGAGGAATGATTGTGGGGGAGTAGTTCGTCTTTGTTTTCTGTAATTTGTCCAAGATGTTTTCTAACTGCAGAAAAAGACACAGAGAGAAAAAAATGTGACTTCGCAAATAACCTACATTGTCTCAAATCTGAACCCAGTGTGTTAGCAGCAGGGCTTAGCTTTGTGCATTGTGACAGCGCACACATGCATGGGACACTGTGCAGTGCTGTGGGTACACAAGAACACACGGGCCAGTACTGCCATCCCAACGCCAGTCACAACAGGTTTGATTTTGAATTAATTTTCGGTATCTGCATGTTCTGCAAACATCTTTTGCCAGATTTTGTGGACTCTGTCATATATACTCACAACTATAATCTACCAAGATGTGGTTTGAAGGATATTTTAGTTATTGACTAGGGATAATGTTTTTGTTTCCCTTTTTTACTTCATTGTTTAATACCTCTTGGATGATTTTCATTGCATACACATTTATCTTAAAAGGCTATAGGCTTTAAATTATCATGTCTTCTAGCTTTTACCAGACATGATGAGCAACATTTTTGAGAATATTGTTATGCATCTTGCCCAGCCTTCACACCCTCATGATAATACACCGACTTTATTCGAGCTGATCACTTGGTCTTGTCATAATAGCTTTGCCCAACTGCATTAGGCATGAAAGATTTCTCACATTTCTCTAAATCACTCACCTCGGCTCAATCATTACCTGCAGTTATCCTCAAATTTCAGTGATTGAACAGAGTAGGGTACCCATAGAGTGACTGAAGGTCACACAGATTCTTCTTTCATCCCATGTGTCATAGACAAACAAAACTGATGACAGGGACTCGGGACATTCAAATGCTGAGGACTCATTTACATCAGCACTATATCATGACTTCATTCATTTATATTAAGCCTAAAGCTTGTCAGGCTAATAATGAAGGGCTATGGATTAATTTTAGGCTTAAAGTTGGTTTATGATTCAGTCACTTTCAGGTAATATTGTATATTTAATACACGTGATGACAGGATACTGTGTTAGTGTTATAAATATCAGTGATCAAGTTATTATTTATGTGATAATTTATTTGCTAATATAATCACAGTAGAATCTAATAATTTAAATATTTCTAACCTTCCACACACTTAGTTGCCTATTACATTCATTATTTCATATTTCTTTATATATTTTTTCTGCTGTAAGCAGAATTCATTTATCCAATTAATTTATTATTCAAATGATTTTATATTGTAATGTATATGTATTTGTGTATGTCTGTGTGTGTCTGTGTGTGTGTCTGTGTGTTTGGGTGTGTGTGTGTGTGAGTGTGTGTGTGTGTGTGTGTGTGTGTGAGAGAGAGAGAGAGAGAGAGAGAGAGAGAGAGAAAGAGAATGAATGTATTTCCGGTATATATCTCAGAGTTCTTTTAATTAGAGAAATAAGTGGAGAAATTGTAATAGGTAAATGCTCATAGGAGTGTTATTCTAAGCATAAAGACATTAACAAGAAAGCCCTAAGCAAAGCCTGTACACAAAGAATGCAAGACGGATCACAGCAGGTTAGAGACTGAAATCACTATGGGAGAAGAACCTTGGACAGGCAAATAGACTTTCTAATTATCTTCTATGCAAAACTGTAGCAATAACATGTCCTCCAAATACAAACACAAAATGACCTGGCTTTTTCAAATGTTCATATATTTATATACTCATTTTTGAAACAAGGTTTCCTTACATAGATTTGGCTGGCTTTTCACTCATTGTATAAAATCAGGCTGACCTGGAACTCATGGAGATCTGCCTGTCTCTGTTTCTTGAATCCTGGGATTAAAGACGTTTATGCAGTTCCTTGGGAATCCATGAAAGGGTATTGGTTCCCCTGGAGTATATTACAGATATCTGTGAATTATCCTTTTGATTATGTCAACAGAAGACTGGTCCGTGGCAGGACTAGCCATTACTCTTAAACACTGAGCCATGTATCTAAAATCCTTTATCACATTTTTTATTTTTTAAACAATGTCTCTTATGTCTCTTGTTTGTCCTTAAATTTGCTAAGAAGTTGAAGGGAAGGTGACCTAGAAAATCTGGTCTTACAGCTTCTTTATCCTGAGTACTGAGATCACACAGCTTGCCTGTGCCATCAGACCCTGTATATGTGATCTCAGGATCAAAGCCAGACCCTGAGCATCTGAGGAAAGTAGTCTACCCATTGAATGACATCCCTAGCCCAGACTCAGCATCTTCAGTAGTGTTGTGCCAAATGGCTTTTATATTTTATGTATCAGTAATTTACTCCTTGCCAAATGTAGTCTTATACAATGCTGAACAATGAATTTGTGAACAAATTTGACATTTACTCCATAGTACTAGATCTTTAAAACAAGAGTAAAATAAAATAAAAAGTGTAATTAAAGTCTGGATTTATTGGAAATATGAAATCGTGGAAACTATGGTCATTGACTAGAAGATGGTTATTTGTTGTTATTTCTTAGTTGTTTAATAAGCCCTTCAATATGTTACTAATTATTAATCAACACAGTCCCTTTAAAATGGCTGTCATATGGATATACATTATACATATATATGTATCATATTCAAATTGATAAAAACCTCAAAACAACAGATGACAGTCACTGGAGGAAATATTAAAGGTAAATAAGGCTCAATGTTACTAATGGAAAAGAGGGTTTTTAAAACCCTGTATCCACTTCTATGCCATGATACTTGTGTTATTATCTACAAGCCAAGATGAGAGTCATTTTCCTGGGTATTCTATATGACAGTAATCTCCAAGTACAACTTCCTCAATTTTGCTAGTAGAAAAGGCAGGGTGTAGACATCACTCCTGATTTCTTGAGAAACTCATAGCACAGGAAGTTTACTCCAGTGAACAGTCAGTGAGTTATAGATGTCAGCCACTGCATCTATCCCCTTGTTAGAAACACCCATCAATCAGATCAAAGAGAGCTATGAGCATCTGACCAGCTGCAGGAAGCAGAAAGATGCTTAGCCGATTCAAGAGACTGGAGCTGGCAACCTTTCACCTCAACCATGTGCCAGAGGAAACATCTGATGGATTCCCATTCAGCATGCATTGCTATGGATTTATTATCAAGCCCATCTTGTGTGGCTAGCCTAGCAGAAAAGTAATGGACCAGTAGGAAGACTCAAAGTTTTAGTAGAAGACCAATTTTTTAATATTAATCCTATGTGCATGTTTTTTAAAATATTTTACCACTTCTTACTTCATAATACTTAAACCATTTCACAAAATACAAAGAAAAGTCTCTTAAAAGTGCAAAGCATTTAGTGAGCTTCTGTGAGAAGTCAGTAGCCCTCCTCTGTGGGTCACCTTCATCTAACAGTCAGTCTTAGAATCATGTTGGCAACGAGATCAGACTTCCACTCCTCCTTTTATACAAATTTTCTGAGGGTTTTTAATTTTCTCCTTTTCTTTGTAGACTTCAGGTTTGTGGTAAGATTTTGGATGGTATTCTTGTATATTTGGTCTTAAGAAATTCCATTCTCAGTTATAAATAAATTTTAAAAAACCCCAAAAGTACCAAGATCTCTGAACATAATACTAAGCCATTCCTGTTTTCTTCAATGAACTATATTTCCTAAGACTGGGACAAAATGTTTCTCTCCTCTTTTGTGCTGGTTTTCTTAGTTATTTTGCCTTCTATTGAGGTTACTAATGCAATTACTGTAACCATTAAAAGAAAGCATCTATGACATTCATTCATGAAGGTTAAGAAGACATCAATGATCAACAGCATTGATATGCGGTATCTTTTCTTCTTTCCTGTCTCTTGCTGCAATTGCATCTCCTTTTGTATATGTCAAAATTGTAGTCCTTGGAGCGGGTACTCTTTATGAAGATACCAGGAATATGCCACATGGTTATTGTTTCTCAGTTGCACCGTCTGAACAAAATCTAACAAAAAGTCCTATTCTTTTTCATGTAAAAAATTCAACAATATCTGAACAGAGAATAAAATATGAATGCCGAATGTTTAATTTGTGAAGAAATGAGAACCAGTCACTGTCACATGTAAAACTATAGACCTCAGCTTTTTACTCTTTCCTGGGCCATTAACCGCTGTCTTTGAAACTTTAGAAGGGTATGATAGGATTAATCAATGATTTTAGATTATCTATTGTATAGTATTAATGCCTATTAAAATTGATAGCAAAATTCTGCTCAGGAAGTTAAACAGCATCAAAATTGAACACAATAGATAACAACACACACACACATACACACACACACACACACACACACACACATCCTCTACTGTAAAACACAAGAAAATGCACAGCAGACAGGGTTAGGCATCACAAGTTTTACTCATTCCATTCTTATGAGAAAAAAAGAGAGAGAGAGAGAGAGACCTGATTTGAATTAAAACCACCTCTGGAGGTAGACTAATGCATATTATAAAAAATGAGTTGGTGTAAGGCGTGGGAAAAGTTCAGACATTCCTTTAGCATATTGAATCAATTAATGGCATGTACAAGGAAACCCTGATTATTTGAAGGAGTGGAGAAAAATGACTTGATTCTTTACAAGTAGTTCAGACCATTATTAGTATTCCAGATAGGCTGCGTTGTAGAGAGTCCATCAGTGCCTTTGATCTGTCTGCATCCACAGCTGGAAAGTCTGCGCCAGGCTCTGGATGCTGCACCAGCTGACAGTTGCCCCCATCAGGAAAGTGAATTAGAGCTTGCAAATGTTAATGAGTGGATGAAAGCACAGAGGGGCAGAACTGGGTTCTTCAGGAAAAAAAAATCTGATTTCATTTCCTGTGGACAAAAATAATTAAAATATTCATAAGTTCCCAGCTGACTTTATACTTTGAATCCATCACACTCTGGCCTGTTCTTCTACCATTCTTTTGTTCTCTCTCTCTCTCCATGCTCATGTTGGAGGCTTCGCTCTCCCTCGCGCTTCCGCTTACTTTTATATCTGAGCATATTTGAGCTTACCATGAAAGAAGTGTGCCATAAATGATCAGAAGTATAACAGCAGTTACAAAAAAAATCTATGTATGATACTCCAGTTACAACACAGTCTGCGCACACGCACGCCACGAGCCCCCAAACATATGTCCTCTATGGCATGAATATTTCAGCTAAGTGCTGCAAACATCAGAAGAACTATCAGATTATGGGTTTCATACTGATTTAGATTGCCCGCCCCCTTCTGACCCTGATAAGGACTCCAGCAAAAATAGTTAAAAAAGTCACCTCAGGTGCTTCACTAAAATCTTGTTTCCAGATTTTCTTGTCTTTGAGGAACTGTCTTATGTCAGATTGTCTGTTCAGCATCACACAACAGCATGCATCCCCAGAACTGTGGTGCGAATTCAAGGTGAAGAAGATTATCTTAATTGCAGTAATTGATTCTAAAACTTTTGAAATGAAACTAATTTCTTGTTCCACAAATTATTCTCCTCATTACTTTAACATCCTGAATGCTGGCTTTACTGGAGAATGTATTTCTGTAAGGGTGAGCTGCGGCCCTCAGCATTCTTCAGCTCCTATACTCACAGTCCTGTTTGTTTTTCTCAATAATTGTCTTTACCTAAGGAGTTCTGATAGCTCCACCATCTTTCTCCCTACTTAAAACTATTTCTTATAATTTTGAGATTACAATGTAATTACACAATTATGTCATTTTTCCCATTCCCTTTGCTCTTTCCAAACCATTCCGTATGCATCTCCTTGTTCTTTTTCAAGCTGATGGGTTTTTTCTCTTTCATTATTTTTGCATATATATATATATATATATATATATATATATATATATATATATATATATATATATATATATATATATTCCTATATATAAAATACATGCTACTCAATATGTTACTTGAGGCATACATCCACATCCTCTTAATTTATTCCTTGCCTTCAGACACATAAGGAAATACTCTGTCTGATGGAATGTCACTACTCCATGATCTAGAAACATTAATGTTGTTTAACCTATGGCATTTTAAACTTGTTGTGTTGGCCAGTAAAACACATAACAACTGAAGACTGTATTCTCTTTGGTGTGTATCATAACACTTACCAAAGAGGAGAGGACTTCTAATGCTTTCAGATTTGAAATATGAGTTTCAATACAAATTTAAATTTAAATGTTTATAATTTGAAACGTAGATATACACTACTGATTAAGGGTCTTTTAACAGGACTTCTCATGTGCACATATGCCAAGTCCCAATGCCCCACCATGCTTTAGCTACAATGTAACCAAACCATACAAGCCCCAGCTGAGCAAATCTCTGCTTGTACAGAAGCTCTCAGTCCTCAAGTATGTAGAATTGTTTTTTTACAAAATTATGTTTATAAACACGTGTTTGTATTTATTAGGCTCACAAAGATGTGGAATTTTAGGTGGTTGTAAGCTGCCTATCACTCATTCTGGGAAATGTATTTGGATCCTCTATAAGAACAGTATGAACTCTCAACAACTGAGTTGTCTCTCTAGCAATCTTGGAAATGTTCAGGCTCAAATCATTGTATGTTTCTAAATAACCTCAATTTAGTTTCTGGACAGTTATATAATTTATTATAACAGCAAATTTGTTCTATACATTAATGACATTTTCATTGTGCCACCAATTTGCCTCTTTGATTTTATAGCCTTATTAATAAAATGTCAAAGATTTAAATACTCACCTAAGTCAGCTAAATAGGTAAAGTCATGCTGTTCATTTATTCTGAAAATAATACCTAATGACTAGGGAAATTCCAATTCAATATCTTTAAATTGTTCCTGTATCTCTAGATTGCTTTTAATCTTTGTGACTGCTGCTGTTTGAATGTATTTTTACCATTTCTTTGTTTTTGTTTGTTTGTTTTTATTGGAAACAAATCTCACTACACATCCCTGTCTGGCCTGGAACTTGTATGTATTAACTATGTATATCAGGCTGCTCTCTAATTCACAAAGATCCATGTGCCTCTGTCTCCAAACTATTGGAATAAATGTATGAATTAATTTTGCTTTATAACCTTCCAACCCCAAACACAGTGCTTTAAACAATAGTATTTTTATTACCTTATAGTTCTGCTAAATATTATATACTGATCATTTTCTCAGTTGATTTGATTGGCACAGGGTTGACTGTTGGGTCCTGTTAATTATGGTCAAAATCTGTCATTGTTCAGATAACTTTCTGAACATGGTGCAAAATGGGGGATTCCCTTTACCATCAGGGTATTTTTGGTAACTTTGTCTGGGGAGACCCCAATTCACACCTTCTACTTGCAGAATGTCACATAGTCTTGGTGAGATTATGCTGCTTGTGTCTTGAACTGGTTGCTGTTAGACCCTACTTGAATTTGAGGGGTGAAGATGAGGTAGCCTTCAATCAACAGCTCAAACTTGGGGATCAGGTGAGAATTTCACAGAAATCACATAATATTGCTGCAAGCTCCTTTATTAATCTCTGGTGGCACCCTTTATATTCTCCACCCATGTCCCATTGGTCCCAAGTAAGCATCTCTTCTAAGAAGCAGTTCCTGATTGGCTGGTATTATCTGCATCACCAATCTTTAGCCTCTCAGGCAGTTTTTAATTAAGTCCAACTGCAATGCAGCAGTTGCCTTTCTGGTTGAGCCCCCCATCCGCTGACATTTATGCACAGGCAGCCACCACCGTTGCTCCAACAAGATTTCAAGTTCTACTACGTCTTTCCTCCTTCCTCTTTTCCTAAATTGAACCAGCCCAACAAGTACCTGGGATTCCTGGAATGCCTCTCCACACAAAGGAGCAATTCTCAGAACTTTAAACTCTAACCAATAATTTTCATTTATCCCCAAAACTTTTTTCTACTCTTCAAAATCTATATGTAGTCCTGGTTCTCCCCAAATAAAGTGTATTTGTTCAAACCCACCTCAGTAAAAGTATGCACACAAGCTAAGATCATCTAAGAGAACAGTTTTACTTGAAGATCCTCAGAGAAGGGCTTCTTCACACATTCTTTTGTCTCTAGCACATACTCCCAGTCAGACCAGAATCCTGTAGAACCCCACCTATCCATGGCTCTGGCTCTGATTCATTTTTTCCAGCCTGGTGTGCAATGATGTCTGGGGACTGGACACCCTGAGTGGGAAGAATAGGACCTATGTAGGTTGATGTCATGGTGACATATGATTGGACAGTAGAGAGTGGGCAGACAGCGTTCTAATAAGGATAGAGGAGGCGTAAACAGAGAGTCAAGAGGAGGGGAGAACATGGAAGCAGATGTGGATGTTTCTCTTAGTGCATCTTTATATAGATAAAATTTTTAGAATTATTTCTACAGGTCGATTTATATCATCTATGTGGTCACTTTATATCTTTCTCAACTGATTGTAAAACTAGGAATTGTGGATTGAGAATTTAACATATAAATCTGTTTGATTAATTTATTGATTGTGGAGTCATGTTTTTACTGGGTGGTGGAGGACACCATGTGAAAGCAACATGCTGGGGCAATTATGGACCACCCAGGACAGAAGCAGTCAGGGCAACATATTCTATTGTTCTTTTATCAACATTTATGTGATAACCTATAACATAGGATTTGATATAATCCCATCTCAATTTGAGTTTATTTTCTGAAGCTTTTTTCTTGGATATTTTATTTACTTATATTTCAAAGTTATCTGTCTTCCCACTTAACCCCCTTATCCTCTCCCCTGCTCTGCACTGCTTCTATGAGGGTACTCCATTACCTACCTACCTCTTCCAGTATTAGTGCCCTAGCATTCTTCTATGCTGTGTCACTGAGCTTCCACAGGACCAAGGAGCTCCCCTCTCATTGATGCCAGATAAGATTATCCTCTGCTACATATGCAGCTGGAGGTATGGGTCCCTCCATGTGTACTGTTAGTTTGGTGGCTTAGTCCCTGGGAGCTTTTGGAAGTTCAGGTTGGTTGATATTGTTGTTCTTCTTGTGTGGTTGCAAAGCCTTTCAGCTTCTTCAGTCCTTCTCCTGACTTCTCCCTTGGGATCCCCATGTTCAGTCCTATGGTTGGCTGCAAGCATAAGTATCTGTACTATTCAGGTTCTGGCAATGCCTTTCAGGGGACAGCTATACCAGACTCCTGTCAGAAGGACGTTTTGGCATCAGAAATAGTGTCTAAAGATGGGATGGATCCCCAGGTTGGACAGTCTCTGGGTGGCCTTTTTGTCAGCCTCTGCTCTACTGTGTCCCTGCAGTTTGTTTAGGCAAGAGAAATTTGGATTAATATTTTTGAGATGGGTGGGTGGCCCCATCCCACCACCGGAAGCTGTGTCTATCCACTGGATATGATATCTACTGTTTCTCTCTCTGCTTTGTTGGGTATTTTGTCTAATGTCATCTCTGTTGCATCCTAGGAACAATTCCTGGAATCTGGGACTTTCTAGTGGCTACCACCAGTTCCACATCCCCCACTACTGTACACCTATGTTCAATTTATTGACCCTCTTTTGTTCTTCCCTGTCTCTTCCCACACCTGATCCTGACCCCTCCTTATCCCTCCTCCTCCTCCTCCTCATCATCATCATCATCATCATCCTCCTCCTCCTTCTGTCTCTCTCTCTTTTTCTCTCAAATCCAATCAAGGCATTGATCTGATGTTCTCTGAAGATATAAAAGTAATATTGCTTTCTCTTATTGGAGTATACAAATATTGAATATTTTTCTTTAAAACGCCAAATGAAGCATTCTACCTAAAATCCTACTTCTAAAAGTCCAGTTCTGTAAGATTAGATTATGTTAAATTTTTTCCAACAATAAAACCAGAGACCACAATCAACCACAGAATAGTTCGAAACCAAGGAATGCTGTTAATGGAAATAATAGACTACCCCAATTGGTTATTCAATATCAATTGGTCATCACTGAAAATATACATACAAGTAACATTTAATAGACTGAGCGGGATTTATTTATGTATTTAGAAACACATATGTAAATAGCTATATGTATATAACAACAATCAATGCAAACAGGAGCCACTAGTTTGAAGGAAAGCAAGAAAAGGTATACCAACAGTTTGAAATAGGGGAGAAGGACATGTAAATTTATAAGTTTTTTTTAAAAAAAAAATAATAACTTTTAAAAAGTGGTTACACAATAATAGCTTTGTGTTTCTAGGTTTGTAACGTATTGTTGAAAACTTTCTAAGCAGATTCCTATAATGTCACTAAAGCATACTAATTGGGTGTTGATTTCTTTTTGTTTCAAAGTTGCAATGTTTCCGCTTACATTGTATTATGTTACAATTGATGACTATATACCATTAATGCAATAGAGATAAAGTTCTGCGGATTTTATGGAAAATTCTTTCTTGGTTACTTTCATGGTGTTTTCTTACTAGTAAGATATCTAGAAACTGGATGATGGGGTGCTAAAATTATAATCTCATATTCCTCAGAAATATTTCTGGGCAGAAAGAACTGCGCCTTATACTAAGCAGTTCTGGAGCTACATTACTGAGCACGGGGTTGACTAGACCAGGCAGAGACCCCAAGTCAAATCCACATCTAGCCCTGACTCACATAGAACTCGTTCTGTTCTGGGCTGTTGAGACTTGGCTCACCAGAGTGACTTTTCCCTCTGATCGATATACAGTGGGGTTTAAAAACATTGCTCACTCAGTTTTATAAATGTGTTTTGACATTAATTCAATTTTATATAGGACAAAATAAAGTGCTACACAGAATTTACAAATGTGTGGAATATTTGTATTCAATTTGAAATGTTTGTTTTTGGTTTTTTTTTTTTTCATCAAGTTCTTACATGCAGAACTTCAGAAATTTTTCTAAGCAAAACAACACAAGTTTACTCAATGGAGCTACGTATGCTCTGCATCATCAGTGCCAAGTTTTACCCGACCACATTAGGTCACTCTGCTCTCTGTGTCAGAAATGTGGTGATAGTGACAATATAAACCTAGATAACAACAGTTATCATTTGGGATTAGTCGGAGTTGCTTTACAGATTTTCTCTGTGAAATTTTGTACTTGTTAAGATAAATATGTTTATAGAGAATTAGCAGAGCCATTTGTCTTTGTAAGGCGGTAAAGTGATAAACAGGTTTTTAGGCCATTTACCTGTTAGTATTAATTATTTAAACTTTTATGATGGTACATGAATTATTTTGAAAACCAGCTGAAGGGACAAGCTGTAGGAAGTGTCATAGTTAAACCTGAATTTTGTTACAAGATGGAAGAAAAATAAAAACAAAAGGTATGATTAACAATTTAAAACATAGCATTTTACATCAGGCATATGATAGAAAAATCATTGAAGTAAATACTCTTTTTCTTATCACTGGAACATATACATCACAGGAATTCATTCTCTTAGATGAGCAGACTTGGAGAGAACTGTGACTCAACTGCACAGTGCTTTCATTCAGACTGTGCTGACTGTCCACTCTGTGCTGGGCTCATAGTTAGTAGGATACAATGCCTCTAGGTTTTATAAGAACCAAAAAGAGTAAACAGATTTTTAAAAATCTCTACTTCGTTATATCAGTATTTTTGTACTTAATTTAGAAAAGAAAATTTCAGGAAATTGTTCATAAAATAAGCAGCATCTTATGCATTTTATAATTATTATAAAATATAAAATGAGTGTCTTGGTCGCTTCCAAGAAAATTTACATTACTTCTGAGATTAAGGGAATTGCAAGCATTCACATTGGCAACAGAAAGAAATTGTCTCTAGTACAAAAAACATGTGCAAATCTCCTTAGTCTCAAAACAGTTGTGAAAAATATGTAAATGTCTTGGGTTTCAAAATACTAAGACTGTGTATTTTCTTCCTATTTCCCAAGTGTCTCTTTCATTTTTATTTTTTAATGTATAAATAATACCCTAAAACCTGGTTCAGTTCCAAATAAGATCGCCCCTAATTCCCCTTTGTTTCGACTACAAAATCCTATTATTGCAATTTTTAATTGAAGACCTTCATTTTCAAGAACATGAAACACTCTAAGACTGACCTTTTATACATTAGACGTCTCTGGAAAGCAGTATTTTCCTACATGAATCAGTCCTTTTTTATTTTCCCTCACTTTCATACCCATTATGATGGTAAAATCAGTTTTATTTTAACTCATTTGACTCATTTTTAATATTGTCTAAGCAATATTCAAGTTTTAAAAAGAACAACTAATTGTGTTTCATTGTAACCCCAAAGGTTAAAACAACATGGTAACTTGTTAATTCATTTAATAAATTGTTAATAACTTGTACAAAGTAATGCTACTGATTCATTTGAGTTAATTTTATATCCAGCCATTTTGCTGAAGTCCTTTGTTAGTTGTACAAGCTTGCTGGTAGAATTTCTGGGGTCCCAGAAATATATATATATATATATATATATATATATATATATATATATATATATATATATATATATATATATATATATATATATATATATATTATCATATCATCTGCAAATAGTGGTACCTTGACTTCTTTGTCAATTCATATACCTTTGATCTTCTTTTTTTTGTCTTATTGCTCTAACTAGAACCTTGAGTCCTATATTAAATAGATAGGGAGAGTGTGCATTCTGTCTTGTCCCTGATTTTAGTGGGATTGCTTCAAGTATCTCTCCATTTAATTTGATATTGGTTTGTTGTACATTTCTTTTACTATGTTTATGTGAATAGTACATTGATTTGATAGAAATGGCTTTATAATATTATTTGTCCAAAATTGTTATATTTTATTTTCTAATGTATAAATGTATAATTTCACTATAAATATATATTTATAAATTTTATGCTACACTGTTATAACAATAGTTATATTTTGTTACTGTTAAATTTTCTTCGAACTTTACAAGACTGTTTACATATATTATTTTTAATGGTGAAAACTATCAAGTAAATAAAAATATTGTTTCAATTTTATACATTTTTTGAAAGGTGTGATATCCAATAATATGATATATTTGATGTCACTCTGGTCCTTAACAAGTGGTCACTCTATAGAAGCAAACACATATCTTCCAAAATACACGTTTGATGAATGGGCACATTGGACTGGAAAACCGTGAAGTCGGTCTTATTAGTATAAAGCATAAAAGTGGTGTATAAAACCAACCAAAGGGAACATTTGAAGTTCAACAGAACTGGTTTACAAAGCTGAGAAGGAAAAAAAGGGTGGGGTGTCTATTCTATTA
This sequence comes from Micromys minutus, assembly GCF_963924665.1. Taxonomy (NCBI): domain Eukaryota; kingdom Metazoa; phylum Chordata; class Mammalia; order Rodentia; family Muridae; genus Micromys; species Micromys minutus. Next base: position 11,453,956 of record NC_137984.1, read on the forward strand.
AGAAGTGATTGCTTATTTTAAGTAAAATAGACTCTCTCCCTCCCCCCCCCTCTCTCTCTCTGTGTGTGTGTGTGTGTGTGTGATAGCCCTTTCTCTAATAGATCTTCCTCTCATTTTTCATGAAGTATTTGTTACCTATCTCCCAACCCTTATGCTACAACACAAATTCTCTGAAAGTTGCTACATTGATCTTCTCACTTATCTCACAATATATCAGGAACAAGATGGCGAAAATAAGGGATTAACTAAAGAAAGCAATGAGACTACAGTTTTGGAAACTGAAAAAAAATTAATTATAAACTAAATTATAAAAAATAGATAGTTATTTTTCAAATAGACCCATAAATTCCTTTCAGTGTGAAGCAAATTGGAAAATAATGTGGTATTTTTAATGGCATAACCAGCTGTGAACAGAGCGACATGCAATACACATGGAATTTATTTGTATTTTTTTGTGTATTATTTGAGCACATGCAAGAACTTTGTTCCCCATCATCACTCATGGCATGTTCAGCTAATTTTTGGCAGGTTGTAGAAACAATGTTTCTAGTCATCAAGTGGCTGCTTTCATTTAAATAGGGAACACTAGTTAGCATTCAAAAATAAACACATACCAACTCCAGTGCAAAAGTACAAACAGCTCAAGAGGAAATGGGGAGCCAGTAAATTACCACACAACCAGCATCTCCATTTTATTGCTCCTGTGAAGTTATTTGAGCAACTACAGATGTTCCAAGACTTCTGTTAGACTTGAGATAATCCTTTTAGCTATCACACAGACTTCCTGAGTAGTCCTTCAGGATGGCCATCGATGAGAAGAGCTGTTGGGTAACTGAGACACTTACACTCTCCCGTGATCCCTTGTTCATGTGTTAACATTTCTTTCCACCTCATCATTTTCAAATGTTTCTCTTAAAAGTCTTAATTAAAGATGGCAGACTATAAGGTCCCAAATATATAAATAATTGAAAAGTAGTATTAGCAAGAATTTGCCTAACACTTGACCCACTTCTACACTTTTTATTCACCGCTTGTTGTTTTTGTTGTTGTATGTTTGTTTAACTTGCTTGTCAGTGCTTAAGCAAGGAGACATTCATTTGATTGTGCTCCAGTGACATTGAGACTATCATTCTCCTTGGTTGACTTTGGCAGTGGAATTTTAGATAGACCAGTGGTTCTTAAACATCCTAATGCCTTGACCCTTTCATGCAGTTCCTCAGGTTGTGGTCACTATGCAACCATAAAATTATTTTGTTGCAATTACAGAACTGTAATTTTCTACTGTTATGAATTGTAAATATCTGGAATGTCTTGACCCACAAGTTGAGAACCACTGAGATAGATCATTTGTGCTCTCCTATCTCCAGGTGACTGTCATTGCATAAGAGTCATTAGGCAGCATTTTGGGGCTTTTGAAATTCCTTGTTGTAAAAGAAACTTTTGTTCATCTGATGGAATTGTTGACTCAGAGGCTTATTGCCTCCATCTGCTGACCTAGCTCTAGTCCTGAAAGCATCTATCCCCCATATAATCTAATCTAGGCCTAAAATGTGTTCAGCCTCTGAAACTAACTGTTAAGTAATGTCACACTTTCTAGTTCTTTCTGAAGTCTGGCTGTCTAGTTCATCTCAGCTGTTCTGCCTCAAACTTTTCTCTAAACTCATTCAAAACTGGGTTTTCTCAGCTTTTAAATAAATTGTTCCACTTGAATTCAAACTACCTCTAGAAGTCTAATCTTCTGGCTCCTTCTTTTTCTCTCTCTTGCTTCAAGTGCAGGAACTGAATGGAACAGAAATGAACTGAACGGAAGTGAACTCAACTGAATGGAAGAGAACTCAACTGAACGGAAGTGAACTCCATTCCATTCCACTGCCCTCTATATTTACTGAACTGAACTGACTGATCAGAACTAAGAAATCTACATGCCCCTGTATCCTGTGTGCTGAGACTAAAGATGTGTACCACCAAGCCTGGACCTAAGCTTTTCATTACCTGAAACTTGCTCAGGGTGGCCTTGAAATCAGAGATCCAGTTCCTTCTATCTATCCTGGGATTAAGGGCTTGTCTATATTTCAGCCAGTTCCAGACCTAGAAGACCTCTGGATGTGATCCCTTGCCAGAATAGCCATGTGGCTGGATTAAAATCCCTCAATACCGTATCACATTTTTTTCTTAGTATTTGTTTTTATTTGATTACTAAATCTCAAACAGGAGCAAAACACTGTTAGAACTAGTGTGCTGCAAAACAAATGCCCAAACTATCAGCCACCAAAGTATAAGATGAAAAACTTTATTTCAAGGTAATATAGACAAAGATAATGTGTATTCTTCATTAGAATTAAAAATACAAAATTAAATTAAAACTGTTAACCATTTTTTAAAATTAATTATTTCAGGTTTATAAGTGTGATTTTAACTATAAATTTGAGAAAAGCAAGTAATTTTTAAATTGAGTTTTATAAAAATAAAAATTAGTGTTTGTGTACATTTTAATGCTTCTTTGTCTAATAGTTAATTGGCATGGATATGAGTAAGCTTCTCAAAGTATATTCTGAACCCACAACTGACTTTTTTTTCTTCACCTCTATTTACAACTAGTACATATCCTGTGTCAAGAGAGGAATGGGAAAACATAGATCTAAACTAGCAAGAGAAGATTTAACAAGCCACAGGTAGCTTGGCTCTGGAAATATTAAATTCTGATTTTCTGATTTTGTATAAGTCTAATTTATAGATCATGACAGCTCTTGATATGGTATGGGTATAATTATTTTTCTTGGGAAGATTTCTGAGAGGGGAAGTCATAGTCAGAACTTCTTTTATATAAAAAATAATTGAGAAAAAATGAATTTCCTTATACAAAAAGAAAGTTAATACACACGAACTAATGAGTATCAAGTAACTTGCTTAAAATTTATACTCTCAAAGGACAAATTACTGGTCTTTGAAAGATGACAATAATCTCACAGAGAAAAATAAGGAAGTACTAGTTCACAGAGGTTTAAGCATACTGAAACAAGTTGATCTTGCATTTATTATTAAAACTTAAATATATTTGAAAATTAAAAGAGCATAGCATTAGCTGTGTTGATATCAGATGTCAGCTGAAAATTTTAGAATTATACCAACATCAACTCAGCAGCACAGCATTGACACACGATATTGTTTGAATTTTAATGTGGCTCAAAGAATAATGTGTATCCAAACCATCTTAGTAATTTTTGCATGTCATAGCTCTGGTAAGTATACCTTGTTTTGGACACATCTAGGATAGTTTATGTTTTGACAGTAATTAGAAAAAAAATACTCATGGTTTCTAGCTACATTTCATAGCCTTTCTAGAAACAAAATGGCAGATGATCAAAACAGAGAAAAGAATGAAGCAGTGATAAATAGCAGTATTTCTTAGGAGGCAACAGATCCACCAGGGAGGCAGTTTTTGAGTCCTACTTTGCCCAATACAGAAGGAGTATTGAATGAAGCAGGAGTGACAGTCTATACATACAGACTAGCTTTAAGAATGAGGAGATGGCATACATTTTGGTTAAGCAAAATTATCAGGGAAGGTACCAAGCACACCAGGTTCTTGGCAGAAGTATATAGCAACAGAGACAGATAAATTAAGTGAAACATGGCTATAGGGGACATTTGACTAAGGGGGAAAACACATAGAGTCATGTTAAAAAAAATGTCTTCAGACAGATGCTTGTATTCATTTAAAACAAGGTGAAAAGTCCATAAAACATATAAAGGGAGACCTATTAGAATATCATCTGCTTTTTCAATGGGGATGGGGACTTGAACTCAAGTTCTATAATCTCTAAGAGACCACAGATGCCAGAACAGACTAAAATACTTTTATAAAAGACTTTTTATAATATAAAATAAAATAAAATCAGAATGTACAAATATAACTCCACAGAAAAATCTAAAACAATGATTCTCAACCTATGAACAGTAACTCCTTTGATTTTGACCAATTTACAGGGGTCACCTACGATCTTAAGGAAACACAAATATTTACATCAATAGTCCTAAAAGTAGCAAAATAACAGTTAGGAAGTATCAAATAAGATAATTTTCTAATGGAGAGTCATCAGAACATGACAAAGTGTAGTGGGGTAAATGGCTGCAGCACTAGGAAAGCTTAGAACAACTGCTCTAGAAGGAAAAGTTCAACCTCAGAGGTTAATAACACACAAGAAAACAGGACATTAGTAATCCCAGATAAGCAAATCAAAACATGGCAGAAGGACACAACACAACAACAAAATAACAAGAATCAATAAACACTGCTTATAATTGAGTCAAAAATCAATGTTCATAATTCCTCTATAGGAAGACACCAACTACAAGGAATTGATTAAAAACAGAATCTATCCTTCTATTGCATCTAAGAAACACACCTTAACAACAAGGATATCACCCCTGAAGAAAAGAATGACAAAAGATATTCCCAGGGTAGGGTGGGAAAAGAAACAAGTCAGTGTAGCCATGTTAATATCTGACAAAATAGTTTTCAAACCAAAATTAGTCAGAATATATAGGAAAGAACACTATATATTCATCAATGGAAAAATTCACAGCAATTATTCACATCTAGGCACCAAGCATAAAGGCATCCAAGTTCTAACAATGCGTTTTACTACAGCCACACATCTAAAAATGTTTCACCCAGAATTGTTCCTATCTAAAGGAGATTCAGGGACAAAAATAGAGCAAAAAATAAAAGAAAGGCTATCCAGATACTGGCCCACCATGTGATCTAATCCATCCACAGACATCAATCCCAGACACTATTCCTGATATCAAGATGTGCTTGCAGACAGGAGCTTGGTCTGGCTCTCCTGAGAGTCTCTGCCAACACCTGACTAGAAAAGATGCAGATACCATCAGGTTAAGTCAGGTGTCCCCAGTGAAAGAGCTATGAGAAGGGCTGAAGGAGATGAAAAGGATTGAAACCCCATATGAAGAACAACCATATCTATTAACTGGACTTCTCAGAGCTGCCAGGAACTAAACCACCAAAGAGTATAGATGGGTGGGTTCCTGCTACATTAGTATTAGCACAGGACTGCCTCATCTGGCATCAGTAGGTGCTTGGTCCAGTGGAGGCTGGATGCATCAAAGAATGGGGATACTAGAGAGTTATACAGGGAGTAGGTGCATAGGTGAGGGAACATTCATTAAGTGGGAAAAGACATTTGGGGGGCTGTCGAGGGGAGACATTTAAAATGTAAACAAATAAAATGATTAATAAAAAAACTTTAAAAAATAATATGTTACTTGGAAAATAACACCCCCAAAAATACTTGAGTCTACTTCCTCTCATGCCCAGACTTGTGCAGGCCCTGGGCATGCTGCCACAGTCTCTGTGAGTATGATTTTCACTTCAGATGTGTTCAGAAAGCCTCACTTCCTTGCTGATACTCCTCCCCTCTTGCTTCCAATCTTTCTAACTCCTCTAAGTTCTAAGTCTCTGTCCTTATTTTGAAATACTGAAGGATGAAGTTTCTCTGACAATAGCTGAGCAAACCCTGATCTCTGAGAATTCCATAATGTGTGTTTTTAACAGCATGCATAGTAACAATATATTCACTTAGCACTGAAGAACAAAAAAACAAAAATTCATATACTATTTATTATCATCATAACACCTACACAGTGCATATGTACAAGCATATAAACTTTATATTGAGTTGTAGAATATGAACTTTCATGAAAACAAATAAGAATTTAACACATAGAAAAAGTTAAAGATCAGTTCAAGAGTTGGACATTTTACAATAATCAAAGATAAATACAATTATCACAGCAAGAACACATTTATAAATAGGAGTGTGCTATATATGTAGAGAAATATAATTTAATTAGTAACCTAGATTTCAGAATTTAATATCTTTATAACTGTGGTCTCCCTGAAAATACTAGTTACTGTTACAATCCCATTAATTTAAGCCATTTATATGGATTACCATTTATATTGTGACACTGTAAATCTCTCATGGTTTCTACTTTAGAAAAGTTCTAAGTTTTTGAGTTTTTATACACCTATAGTAATAATTTCTACAGTAGCAAATTTTATTTAATTTGCTCAGGTTTAACTGCAATTTTTATTATGAATCATTAAAAAGGTAGCTGAAATAAAACAATAATTTTTATGCAATATTAAAATTGTATTATTTTGAAGCTATACTGAGAAGCAGTCTTGGACAATGGAGATGCCCAGTCACCCCTCTGTTTTCACATTCTCACAGCTCTCCATGTGGCTTCTAATGTCCTTCCATTTAGACAATGAAAATGAGTATGTATATGTATACATATATGTGATAATTATATAGACAATCCTTGGATAACAGTACATTCCTGTATCCAGAAGGAACCACATTTTAATCATAATTACATTTAGCTGGTAAGGGAAAAATCTTAAAGAGTGAATGTAAATATGCTTACTGTTGATGTATGACTTTTTATAATACACAAATAACGAGGACTATTGAGGTTGCTACCAACCATTAAGTTCCACCCACAGGAGAACTTGTAGGTTAACTGTGTATAGGACATAAATATTCTTAGACAGACCCCACTCTTACATTTCACCATCTCTTTGGGGGATTCAGCAAAAAGGACACCACAGAACATCATTCTCCAATTCAAATTCATGAGAGAGCCAGATGCATATATGAGATGGCTGCTTTCTGCTTCCTAAAATTTCTGCTTTTCTGTAAAGTATGTCAAAATCATCATGTATTAATCTATAACAAATTCACGGAGTTTTTGTTTGGTTGATTTGAAAGCGTTTTCTTCCAAACTCCTACAAAAACACTCTATAAATTGGTTACCATGGATTGGCCATGGCAGCACAATTTTTAAATGAAAGTGTTCATTGTCAGCGGATGTTATGCAGAGAATCAAAGGCTGTTCAAATCGCCAGCAGTTGATTTAACCGTGCTAATCTTCATACCTGCGGGCATAATTCTTAGAAAAGCATTTGGCATGTTTTTATGGACTACCCATATAATTAAATGGGGGGGGGGCAGTGGATTCTAGTTGTCAGTATTATAATCACCTCATTTTATGTTTTGGTAAATGGGAAGAAAAGTCACTTTCCACCCAATTACATACCATGTACCCACACACAAATGGTCATAATCTTTTGGAAGAAGATTCTGAGCACCCATCTGAAATGAATAAAAATTTCTTTGAAAGGATAATATTAAAAAATAGTATGTGTGTACTTATGAATGGAGGGAGTGGAGCTATAAACATATGCTCTATTTGGCCATTTTCTGTGATTGTTTATGGTTTTACAGGACATACATAGTTACCATAGCAACAATTTAGAATGAGTATGGTCTAAAACTTATTCTCTACCAGCAACTAAAGGTACTTTAACAAGAGTGTGGCATACAGTGTATTAGAATGCTGAGCATTGGAAAATTCTCTTCCTTAACTCAAAGTTCTGATGATGAAGTGAAAAGGAAATACAATCCCATGACCAAGTAATCCAACCAGAAAGACTGTCACCATAGCATTCTGGACCAGGCCTATTCAAAGTCTGGCTATGCTGGATTTGACTTCCCAGTAGCTTGCCTTTTTTAACCTCCCAAGTGCTAAGATTTAAAGAATGTGACTCCAGACCCTAGTCTGTTGCCTCTTATCATTGTGCAATTACTTCATATATGTGTTTTATTTTATATATGCTTATTTTTAACGTATCCATATGTGAATTGGTGTGACAACATTTTCTTTTAAATGAAAGATTTCATTGTCAGTGGATTTTATGCAGAGAATCAAAGGCTGTTCAAATCACTAACAGTCAACTTTTCTGGAGACATAATATCTATTTCACCCTAATTATTGGAGATGATGAATTAAAATAGAAAAAGCAGACAATGCACATGCCTTAATAAGGATACAGTATCCCTTTATTTTGCTTCATTCCATAAAATGAAAATATAATTTACCATACAGGTGTTTCCTTTTTCTTTGTAAAACTTAATTTTGTCTTATTGTTAAGCCTAATTTCATGTTTACACACATATACACAATAGTACTCCTGAATGATTTGAAAATATATTTTGTTCAATTAATTATGTGTATTGAGTCTTTGAAGATTGTAGGATAAACTTATTTATTTTTATTTAGTTGCAAAAAGTATATCAGTTAATACATGAAGTAGCATAATAAAAGTTTTCCTAATACCTAGGGTATACAAAGCATAACTGAAAATGTAAAGGTCACAATTTCTTACCACAAGAATTTTACAAGAAAATTAGAAAAATAAGACAATATAATTTTCCCAGAATTCTAAAGTTTGAAACATTGTATAGCATATATATAGTGGGTTCATGAGGATTAAGAATTCTATCAAAGAGGAAATATTTTTTTTTGTAAGGGATGCATACAGAAAGCAGTTAAAAGGAGATGTATGATTTTTCCTGCATATTTAAAAATACCTAGATGTGCTTCTTCAGTGGCACGTGACTTTAGACCAAGCTTCTCAGATGGCTGCCTTAAAAGAATCACATGAGAACAGAAACTGTAAGTCAACCAGCACCATGGAATTAGAGCCCATTCCATAAGGAAACAAAACAGGCAACCAAACAAGCAATGGATTCCCAAAGAAGATTCTTTCCTGGGCAATGAAAAGAGAAATAAGTTCTGTCACCTGCAACTGGACTTTTTAAAGGTCTTTGAGAATACTCAAATTTGAAGCTCACACTGTGTTACTGAGATCATCAAAGAAAGTATTTTAGAAAGAATTTTGTAAAGAAAGGAGATAAATACATCCATCACATTGTAAGGAAATATTTAAGAAAACACTAGCAGATTCTAAAAATGAATTTAAAAGACAATAAGGTTGATTTCATATTTACAACAAAAATCAAAACAATGTTCAAAAGACAATTTTTTATGTAATGTTGGCCATTAAAGAAGAAAAACAAGTAGAAGAAAAGAGTAAATATTGCTTTATTTCATGAACAACCAGCAATTTCTGGTACTTATGTATAAAGTAAACATATCATATTCAATTCTATGTCTGAGTTACTCATTTTTAAGAAATTTAGTAACAAAGAATATGAGTGTTCTTGAAGAAAAAGAATTTTGATATCCACTTATTTGTCAGTACTTACCATGCATGAATAATAGCCAAACAATTCAGATTACCTATGATATTGAGAAAGCTAGGCTTCAAATTGGCAGTTCAGGGGATTAGACCTAAATCTCTGGTTTCAAGAATTGGACAAGTCCAGGCAAGTCCAAGACTCATAAGCTGCCCTGCAACCTGGCCTGAGGCAAGGACTTGGATCAGCAGCAGTTTCTAGGCTTCCTCAGCTACTTCCTCAGCAACAGTTTCCAGACCTCCCAACCAACAGATTCTGGGTCCCAAGCCCATGAAATGGAAAGACCCTAGAAATAGAACAAGATAAAGGTCACCTACCCTAGCATGTGCTCTCAATCAGACCTGTGAGTTCACTTGGCTGTCTCTCTATCACTTGGCTGTTTCTAGGTCCAGAAGGTTAGGAGAAAGAATAAAATTATATAGCAGTATGAGGCTGGGGATTGGGGAACCCCTAGAAAGTATTAGAGACCTGTTAAGTGGAAGCTCCCAGGACTTAATGAGGATGACATTGGTGAAGGTGCCCAACAATAGGAAGATGGAAACTGAAGAACCCACCTTCAGTAGATAGACAGGGACCCCAGTCAAGGGATGAAGTCACCCTTCTATCTTCAGGATTTTTGATCCAGAATTGTATCTGTATAAAAGAAATTCAGGAACAAAAATAAAGAGGAAACGGAAAGAAAGGCCATCCACTCACAGGCCTAACTAGGGATCCATTTCATTCACAGGACCCAAGCCCTGACACATGCTAATTCCATGCATGTTGCAGACAGGAGCCTAGCAGAACTGTGTTCTAAGAGGCTCTGCCAGCAACTGATTGAGACAAATACAGACACAGCCAAACACTGGTTTAAGATTGAGGACCCCTATTTAAGAGTTAGGGAAAGAACTGAATGAATTGAAGGAGATTACAACCCCATTGGAAGAACCACAATATTTATCAGCCAGGATACCTCAGATCTCCCAGATACTGGGATGCCAGAGTATACATGAGCTAGTCTGTGGCCCCATATAGATATGTACCAGAGGAAAAGCTTTGTTTGGCCTCACTGAGAGAGGATACACTTAATCATGTGGAGGCTTGATGCCCCAGTGAGAGGGGATGCTGGTAGGGTGAGGTGGGGGTGGGTGGGTGGGTAAAAAGCCCCTTGTCAAAGGCAAAGAGGAGGGGTAATGAGGAGGGGGGACTAGAATAAAGGAGCAACATTTGGAAGTAAATAAATTAAATAATCTAATAATAAAAAATATAAAAAAGGAAAAACATTCCTTCACACAATTGTTCAGAAGTGCATTCATTAGATTTTGGAGCCTTAGATTGACATCTCAATGAACTGACCACCAGCACAGGGCATTTATGACATCTGGGGCTTGGTGTTCTTTATTAATAATGCTCATTTACTCACAAACTGGCCATAGCTTTGCATCAGACACTAAATTGAGAGAGAGGGAGATTATCTGTCCCTTTCAAAAGCCTCTCAGAGATGCACTGTGCAGACAAAAAGTCAGTGATTAGCCCTCAGACAATCTACCCTGGTAGTATATTTTATAACCTCCTGACAATAAAAATGCAATATAACACATATGATCTAGTTATGATCCTAAAAAAGACATAAATGCAAAACTCTCCAGCATGACAGTGGGTCCTAATGAACCACCACAAAAACAAAACAGATTTTTAAGAATTGCAAAAATGTCAGACAGAATCAGTGCATTTTCTCTAGGCTTCACAGTGTTCATACAAAATAGACATTAATATCTGGTAATATATTGAGAGTTGTCCTTTTATCTAAGATCCCTCCCTCTGAGTCCTAAGAGTTTCTCACCTCCCAGTTCTCTGGTATATTGTTAAGGTTCTCCCCAACCTCCTGCCTCCAGAGGTTGCCTATTTCCATTCTTTCTGCTGGCCCTCCCTCCCCCCTTGGGATTGCTTTTTTCTCCCTTTGAAGTGAAACTTAGTGTCCTCACTTGGACCCTTCAGCTTGTTGAACTGTTTGAGTTCTGTGGGAAATTGTAGAGCCCACATCCAGCAGAAAATCAGGGAATCAAGTGAGGGATGGGGTTACCATCCCACAGTCAAAATCTCTGACCCAGAATTGTTCATCTCTGATAGAACTGTAGAGATGGAAATGGAGAAGAACCTGAGGAAAAGAAGCTTTAGTGAAAGGTGCAAAGTGGGATCCAGCTCAAGGGGAGTTCCAAAGGCCTGGCACTATTACTAAGGACATGGAGTGCTCACAAAAAGCACCTATTATGACTGCCCCCCTGAAAGACCCAACAATCAGACAAATCAGATGCAGATATTTATACCCAACCCAATGAATAGAAACTTCTGACCCCTGTGGTTGAATAAAGGAAAAGCTGGAAGAAGTTGAGGATGAGAAAGGCAACCCTGTAGGAAGACCAGCAGTCTCAGCTAACCTGGACCCCTGAGATCTTTCAGATACTGAATCACCAACCAGGAAGCATAGAACAGCTGATATGAGGCCCCCAACAGATATACAGCAGAGGACTGCCAAGTCTGGGTTTAGTCACAGAAGATGCACCTAACCCTCAAGAGACTAGAGGCCCCTTGGAGTTTAGAGGTTTTGTGGGGTTGGGGGTAGGAAGTAGGGGTTGGTGGGAGTGGGGACAACGTTTTGGAGACAGCAGAGCAGGAAGGAGGTATGGGATGTGGAACAGTTGGAGGGTAGACCTAGAGGGTAATAATAAAATCTGGAGTATGAAAAAGTAAATAAAAAAAGAAAAAATCTAAATAGCTTTAAAAAAGTGGTCCTTAGCCACTATTTTAACTATTTGTTAACAGAGTTGGTTTAATTGGTTATGATGTCTTATCAAATCCATAAAAACATGAAAGAGCTACAGAGTACTATTCTATTCAAAATAATATTTGAGTGTTATATTGAAGTGGTTGATTACAATTGGCATTAGTGTTACATGTGCACATGTAGTTCTCTCTATATGGTGAGAAATAATAAGCTTTACAAATTACTTCTGGACTAAAAATTACACATACTTAAGCCTATCTTTGCAGTTTTCTGTTCTCCTGATGAGCTTACTCTGTAAGACTATCTATAATTTAAGTGTTAAAATCATGGAAGAAAATGGATTTATAACCTACTGAATTGCAGGGGGAACAGCTTTGTCATGAAGACAGTCAAAGTTCATACTGTTTTATGCATGAAAACTTAAACAGAAAACAAAATCTTTGCTTTATTCTCTGGGAGTTTTAGATAATTGTTAATATGAAATACTTGAACCGGTTATGCAATTTGATCAGTTAATTGATTTTTAGGATCTCTAAATTCACCTTCATCCTTATGCTTTCAAATGCTACCCCCACATTGTATACATTTCACCAGCACATAAAAAGCCGATATGTTGCTTATTTTAAAGACAATTTTTTTTTTCTAGCATAGTAGTGTTAAAGCTTTGTTGATTCAGAATCCCAGCCACCTGGTATCACTTTGAATCCAATTTAAACAAGTTTGACTAATCTCTCCCTGCCTCACAAAACTATAAATACTAAGCTGTGACTAAAAGCTCTTTGTGGTATTTCTGTCTCCTCTTCAACTTCTGGCTCCCTCCAGTTAATTCACACCAGCTTTTCCAAGTGCCAACTGACATGCTGGATGCTCTAGCAAAGGCCTCCAAGACTTCCACCTACATGAGGTCCATTTGACATTAATAATCATAGCAATTCTTCCTATAAATATCTCTGAACATGAAAAAGAGAAATGCCATCATTCCCAATGCCCTAACTGTACATATTGAATCTCCTTCCATCACAGATAAGGAGAGGAAGAAGAGTTAGATGTCAGCATTGTTACTCCAGAGAAGAAAGCCAGAAAATAACTTTTGCCTCCTAGGTAGACTTTGAGTTAACTTTTTTCTTAGTTGTACATATGGAAAAAAGGAATTACTGAAAAGCAGAGACAGTGAGAATGACCTGCAAAAACCCAAAAGCCATTCACCTCAATGGCTTTGGTACAATAATACTTTCCTTTGGTTGGAACTTTTGGTAAAGCTATTTTGTTACTATTATATTATACATTTGAACTTCTTGCTTTTTTTTTTTTTAATTTAGGGTTACCATTGCTAGGAAGTGACACCATGACCACAGCAACTCTTATAAATGAAACATTTCATTGAGACTTGCTTACAATTCAGAGGTTTAGTCTTCTGTCATCATGACACTTTGCAGGCAGTCCTGGTGCTGATGCAGGGGCACTACATCTGACAAGGAGTTCCATATCTGGTTCAGCAGGCAGCAGAAAGAGAGAATGAGTCTGGATTAACATTTATTTATTTATTTATTTATTTATTTATTTATCTATCTATCTATCTATCTATCTATCTATTTATTTATTATTTTTACACACTAGATTTTGTTCCCCTCTTGGTTCACCCTTCCATTCTTCTCCATCCCGTACCACCTTTCTGAGCCACATGCCTCCATGAGCATGTCTCCACCCCACCCACCCTGCCAGACCTCTAAACTCCCTGGTGTCTCCAGTCTCTTGAGGGTTAGGTGCATCTTCTCAGACTGAACCCAAACCCATTAGTCCTCTGCTGTATATGTGTTGGAGTCCTCATATCAGCTGGTATAGTATGCTGCCTGATAATGGTCCAATGTCTGTTGGTACAATGAGTGGATGCCTTCATGTTTTGTCATTACTTTCACTAGCACCATAGATGAAGGTGCTTTGATTACCTTCATTAGAGTGGTTTCTATCCATTTTGAAGTACTCTGATCCTAGAGGTGAGGCACAGTAAAATTCCAAGCTGGCCATTAAGATGTGTATTTGCATAGTTACCTGGGGTTTCCAAGTCTCTTTGACTCTATGCTTTCTTAGCTATGTGAAGTCCTATTTTAGAGAGACATGTTTTTTTTTTTTAACCCTTTCACCTAAAATCTTGCAACATCACTGTGAGTTCAAGAAGTTCTCAGTATTGTCACCAAAATATCTGGAAGTTAACTTAGTTCATTGTTTATTCTGGTACACACTGGCATCATGTCATTACTTGAATTAGGTACTGCTCATTGAATAAGGTACTATCTTTTTCAAAGTATGAGTTCCCCAATACTTCATACTTATTTTGATAAACTTGGAAGAAGATATATGGGTGAGAGTATATTTTAAAAGTAAAACTGTTTTTGACCTGACTGCACACACACACACACACACACACACACACACACACACACACACACACAAATTGCTTGATCTATTTTGTGCAATTAAGGTGTCTAGATCAGTAGCCATTGAAGAACACCCAGACTTTACAGATCATAAAGAGCCAGTCATTTGTGAAGAGCATAGAGCATTGCTAAAAAACTAGGATTGGGCACCACAGAAGACATCTGATTGCAATGGGTCAGTCATACAACATGTTACTATGTTTGAAAAAAAAAAGGAAGGGGAAGAAAAAATTGAATGAACAGAAATACCACCATCAGTTTTCCAATTACTATTGATAGATGGCTTCACAAACCAAATATTTGTTTTTCTATATGTAAGCAATTTTGACATATACTTAAAAACTTGAAATATCCAATGATTCCTTTAAAGCTCTATTTTTGTAACAGCCACAAGATTTCACTTAATGCTCCACAATTTACTGACAGTTTTGGAAGAATGAGAATTCTGGGAGCCCCAGATGTTGGTCATTTTCTATTTGTAGACTTAAATACCTGCCACTGTTTATTTAACACATATATGATTTCAGTTGATCATTTTCATATATGCCTCCAATCAGAGGGTTGGGGATTACTTTCCCCTATGGCCTGCTTTGGGTTACAGGTAAGCTTTGCATTTGTGTTTCAGATCTTCATGTTAGATGACTTCCTATGGTAATTTTCTCTACAGTTTCATTCTTCGATCTCATTAGTCTCTTACTGTCAGCCTTAGTTAATATCATTGCTTTGGGGGAATTGACCTAATTATCTAGTACACAGAATATATTGAATAGGTTAACATTTCAGGTGCAGTTATAATAGACATGAGAATGAAGCTTCTTTGAATCTCACTCAAAAAATAGCCAAAGCCTATCCTTACCTATACTAGATGTGTTACTTCATTTCAGAGATTGCTGAAAGGGAAGACGTAAATAGACATAGCAGCATCTTCAAAATACAAAACAAAACTATTAGAAGAAATATGTGAAACCTGGAAACTAAGAGAAAAATGCCTATTACTGATTTTTTCACTGAGACTATAACAGCACTATTATGTTTTAATTAATGTACTAAAACGATTACTTAACATACATTGACTTGATGAATTCGGTCTATTAACTAATACACAACACCAAAATCTCACATATTCAGGTTGACGTATTTTAGTTTCTTTATGTGAATTCACTGGAAACAGTTGATTTAAATGAGGCAGGCGAACAGATGTTTAATGAGCCTTTCTGTAATGTAAGAATGGGATTTTCATATGCCTAGTCAGGGATAAAATTAATTTAACATATAGTTTTTTGGTAATGATTCCTATTATAAAAAGAAAAATCCCACATAAAATGACTATCCACATATGTATTTATTTTAATTTTGAATAGTAACTATATGAATCACAGATAGTTTCAGCACTAAATTTTTAGAACTGTGAAATAACATAGGAGAAAAGTGAAGAAGGAAATTTGAGACCTTGACAACAAAGAAATACAACCAGAAAGCATGTGTTGAACAAAAATCCATAGGACTGTAGGTTTCCCATTTCACTCAATTACATTATGTTTAGTCCAGCAAATCTTTGAGTAACATTATACCGGGAACACGAAGTTGGCTGTCTCCATCAACATATTGGAAATCTACCATTCGAGGGTGACCTGAAATGCGGGAGACACTGGGAAGTAACAGCTCATCACTCCATTTCTTGTGATTAACGGTGTACAGGGACGTTTGTTGTATCTTCTGTGGCATTAAAAAGTTAATAGATTGATATTGTACCTTTATATCCTGAAGCAGAATAAAGATTTTGAGCAGAATAGGTGGCTCCTGAATGTCCCTTTGTAATCATTTTTAGAGTAAAAAAAAAAGAAAAGATGACTTGTAAATGAGCCAGGTTCACATTTACAAGGCTCCTAATTCTGCATAAAGTTGTCCAGTGTTTTGTAAATAGTTCAATCTAAAGGAAGTACAATTGCAGGCATATATTTAACTTAATCTGTGTATATTTATAATTAAAAGAGTATTTATTTTTGCCTCATTGAAAGATATGCATAAGGCTGAGTTTTGATGAGGGACTACAATTATGTTCCCTTTGCACATAGCTTAAACAATGAGAAGTTTTTCACAGATAAGGAACAGTTTTGTTTGACTTCAGTGTTGCTTGTTTGTGAGTTCATCTATGACTGTCATTTCTTGGCAAAAAGAAAAGGCCTGCTAGCAATGGGAGTCAAAGGTAACACAGCGATAGCTTCGTTTGTGATATGCTTGCAGTAGCATACACATCTAAGCTTGAGTCCCCCTATATCCACATACAAAGCAACTTTGTGTCACACACCAAGTGTGCTACTGATTGGGGAGCAGGACAGGACATAACTGGAGCTCACTGGAAGATTAGTCATGTCAATGTGTTGAGCTCTAGGTTCAGTGAGATACCTGACTCAAGAAGTAATGTGCAGAGCCATAGACAAAGACACATAGCATTGTCTTTTGTCACCCAACAACTGCACACAAAATTGCACACATATAAATACCTACATAGAGTCAACACACACACATGAACACAAACAAAAACACACATAGACATATCCAAACACAAGCACAGCATTTAAAAATATATAAATGTCAGTTCAAGAAAGGGCACTTGATTACTATCACTTTTACAGATTTGTATGGGGCTCCATTTTATAGCTTGCACAGATACACCACATGGGCAGGAGGTATTTTATGTACTGACACATTTTGTTTGGTGACTGTGTATGAGGTGTATGTAATGAGATGCTTGTATTTTGAAGAAATTATAAGGCTAATACAAATAAATATAGGTACTACTATTTCGACTTCCTTGAGTTTCTTGCTGATATTTTTCACTGAGACTTGTGATGCATATACAACTGTATAAAGCAAAAACAAAAAAAAAAACAGTGCAATGTTAGTCACAAAGATTCAGATATACTATATAAATAAAATTCATTGTTCAGGAAGTGAGCTTGCTCATTTGAAAGCATCCCACTTTCCTCAACAATAGCAATGAACAGATCATATAGCACATTTGTTGTATCCTTGGGTCTTTGATATTGCCTATGGCCAAGTTTTTGTAAACAATAGTCAGCATTTTAGTGACCTTTAGAGACTGAGAGCATAACATAAAACTACAGAAATCAAACAACAGTGATAGATGATATCTGAATTGGGAGATGATATAGCCAAATTGGTATGTTTTAGAAATATGAGATAATCAACATAAAATGAGAGTTAATACAGATATAAAAACATCATTTTGTTTCTCAATTTGACATGAAACTTGGATAAGAATTTGAAATGGCCATTTGGATTCTAGGAATGTGTGTAATTCATCCATCTATTAATTTGTGCATGGAATTCTACTAAGTAGGTACCATATGTTAGAAGCTGCTGATATACATCTGATGTAAACCAGACTTGTTTTGTAATAAATCCTGGCATTTATGTACATATATACATATGCATACATACATACACATATGTATGTATGTATGTATTTATAGGGTGTGAGATATGGTATGCTTTTGATTGAAGCATGAATTTTGTATTGAAAAAAATATGTGTGTGTATTATATATATATGTGTATATATTTGTATATGTATACATACATGTATATTTGCATATATATGTATATCAATGTATACAAGTAAACATATTTACTTTCTTTTATTTTTGATATTATAATGTAATTTCTTCCTTATAACATATACTTTCTTTTGCAATTCATGGCCCCCTTTTTATTACATACTGTTAATTTTAAGTATAAATGTACAAATATATTAAATGAACACATAAGACATAACCTAAATAATCTGCATATGTTTTCAGGAGTGACTATTTGGTATTAATGACTTGATGTGAATTTCAGAGTTTCATGAGCAAGACCATTCTTCTGCTCAGCTATCCTGAGCATTCCGTGATTCTTTTTGTAAGGTTTTGAAAGCCTTATAGTCTTTCCTTGTTAACTTTGGCATCCGTAAATATATTTGAATGTGAAGGTAATTTTGTCATATTTTAGGGACCAAGTCAGGAAAATGGAATTAAATAGACAAGTTAGGAAGAGAAATATAAATTGTGAGATGAGGTACGCTTCTGAGTGAAGCAGAAGGGTTATATATTGGAAATGATACTTGAGACTTCATTTTTAAGTAGATTATTAGGAGTTACATTTCTAAAGGTACTGCGTTTTCAATTATACCATAGGAAGACTGTGAGCTAGCCATCTGGGGCTTAGGAAGCATGCTATAAATCAGAGTCAGTAGTTTGGAAGAATTGAGCAGAAACATAACTAAGGAATATTGAATAAAGAGAGAGGCAGAGCTTACAAAGAATAAAGATCCCTTGATGCATAGATGTGTAAAGACTTTAAGATTTTGTTTACTTTTGGCATCAGAAAGCCACCAAATAAATTTAAGCAGAGAATTAGCATCAGACCTCTATGCTTAAATGGAATATCCCTTTGAATAGAAATTAGAAAATTATGGCAGGCTGGTCTGAAGAATAAAAAGAAAAAGTCAGCAAGGAAGCTTTTGTTGCAAATATATTAAAGGCCTTGTTCTAATTCTGATGATCTCTACTTCTCAGATGTTATACTTTAGATTTAAAGCAAATCAGAAGAAGAAATGTTGAGAGCCAAAAGGCACACGGTGTCATGGGTGAGAAGTGAGAAGAATTTAATATATGAAAAGTAGAAAAGCAGCATAAAAGAAAGGTTGAAGAAGACTTGTTTCAGATATCATTTTAGGCCACCAGGAACAGCAGAGATCCAGGGACACAGGCCTGGTGAGACTGCACTGCGAGTAGACCAGGCACAGAGAGGTCTGAGCCTAGCACACGGAAAGCACCCCTCTTTTATTGGTTCAGGGGAGCAAGAACTCTGCTGTAGAGACTCAGTTTCCACACAGAGGGCCCGTGATTGCAGACCAAATGCTCAGACCATCTGCCAAATGGAATAGTAGAGATCCAGGGACACAGGCAAGGTACACGGGAAAGATGGGAACCAGTCACTGACAACAAGACAACATATAATCACAGACAACAAGATGGCAAAATAAAAGCGACAGAACTTACCCAATGAAAACCAAGACAGACAACCTGGCAGCACCAGAACCCAGCTCTCCTATCACAGCAAACAGTGGAATGCCAAACACTCCAGAAGAAGAAGACTCAGACTCTAAAACATACCTCAAGATGATCATAGAGATCCTTAAACAAGAAAAGGAGGAAAAGCATAAAGAAATAGAAGATTTTAAAGAAGAAACAAGAAAAACACTCAAAGAAATCAGAGAACTAGAGGAAAACAGAACCAAAGAGATGAAGGAATCGAAGAAGAAATTTAGGAGCCTGGCCCATCTGCCACCTGGAACGGCGGCTCATAGAGGCTGAGCAACTGGTGGGTGGGAGACCTGGGCTGCCAGGGAGCAGAGAGATTTCTGCGGAGTGCACACAGAAAGTGCACCCCCTGCCTTTCCCTGCCCCGCCCTGTCTGATCCAGTGACCAGGAAGAGAACTTTGGAACTTCTGTTCCCACCTGGCGAATCTGAGGCATAGAACAGGGCTCGACCCATCTGCCACATGGACCAGAAAAGATCCAAGGACACAGACCAGATACAAGGGAAATGCAAGAACATATCACTGACAACAAAATGGCAAGAGGAAAGCGAAAGAGTATATCCCAAGGAAACAAAGACAACCTGGCAACACCAGAACACAGCTCTCCCATAACAGAAAACATCTGAATCCCAAACACTCTAGAAAAAAAAGACACAGACCTGAAATCATACCTCAAGATGCTGATAGAGATACTTAAACAAGAACAGGAGGAGGAGCAAAAAGATTCAGAAGCTTTTAAAGAGGAAACAAGAAAAACACTCAAAGAACTCAAAGAACTAGTGGAAAACAGAATCAAAGAGATGAAGGAATGGAAGAGGGAATTTAAAATGGAAATTGACGCAATAAAGAAAACACAAAAAGAGAAAACCCTAGAGATAGAACACCAAAAAAAGAAATCAGGAATCACAGAAGCAAGCATTTCCAATAGATTACAAGACATGGAAGAGAGAATCTCGGGGGCAGAAGACAACATTGTAAACATTGACAAAACAGCCAGTGAAGATGCAAAAAACAAAAAGCTCCTAACCCAAAATGTCCAGGAAATCCAGGACACAATGAGAAGACCAAACCTAAGGATAATAAGAATAAAAGAGGGAGAAGAGTATCAACTAAGAGGCACAGTAAATATCTTCAACAAAATCATAGAAGAAAACTTCCCTACCCTCAAGAATAAGATGACCACGAGCATAAAAGAAGCCTTCAGAACTCCAAATAGGTTGGACCAGAAAAGAAATACCTCCCGACACATAATAGTAAAAACATCAAGTGCCCAAAGCAAAGAAAGAATACTAAAAGCAGTAAGGGAAAAAGGTCAGGTCATATAAAGGCAGGCCAATCAGACTCACACCCGATTTCTCAACAGAGACTATGAAAGCTAGAAGAGCCTGGACAGTCATCATGCACACCCTAAGAGAACACAAGTGCCAGCCCAAGCTGCTATACCCAGCAAAACTATCAATCACCATAGATGGAGAGATGAAAATATTTCAAGACAAATCAAAATTTACACAATATCTGACCACAAACCCAGCACTACAACGAATTATAGGTGGAAAACCCAATACAATGAGGGAAAATACAGCCTAGCAAAAACAAAAAAACTAAAAGAAGAAAAAGACACAGGCACAACTCAACCCACAAAAGCAATAATGGCAGGAAACAGAAACAACTATTCCTTGATATCTATTAACATAAATGGACTCAACTCCCCAATAAAGAGACATAGGCTATCAGACTGGATACATAAACAAAATCCAGCATTTTGCTGCATACAGGAAACTCATCTTAGAGACAAAGACAGACACTATCTCAGAGTTAAAGGGTGGGAAAAAATCTTTTAAGCAAAAGGCTTTAATAAGCAAGCTGGGGTGGCTATTCTAATATCGAATAAATTTCCAACCAAAAATTATCAAAAAAGATAAGGAAGGACACTTTTCACTCATTACAGGGGAAACCGGTCAGGAGAAACTCTCAATCCTTAACATATATGCTCCAAATAAAAAAGCAACAACATTCATAAGAGAAATCCTACTAAAGCTCAAAAAATATACTTTACCTTACACAATAATAGTGGAAGACTTTAATACCCCACTCTCACCAATGGACAGATCATGGAAACAGAAACTGAAAAAGGACACTGCAAAACTAGCAGAGACTTCGAACCTACTAGAATTAATAGATATATACAGAACATATTATCCTAAAGTAAAAGAATACACCTTCTTCTCAGCACCCCATGGCACCTTCTCGAAAATTGACCACATAATTGGACACAGAGCGAGCCCCAATCAATATTAAGAAGATTGAAATACTCCCATGCATCCTCTCAGATCACCATGGTCTATGGCTGGTCTTTAACAACTACAAAGACAACAAAAAGACCACATACACATGGAAACTAAACAACGCTCTGTTAAACAATAACAGGGTCAAAGAAGAAATAAAAAAAGGAATTAAGGATTTTCTAGATTTCAACGAAAACAAAACACAATATACCCAAACCTATGATATGCAATGAAAGCAGTACTGAAAGGAAAACTCATAACCCTAAATGCTTCCAAAAAGAAACTGGAGAGAGCTTACATCAGCAACCTGACTGCACAGCTAAAAGCCCTAGAACAGAAGGAAGCAGATATACCCAAAAAAAGTAGACAGCAAGAAATAATCAAAATTAGGGCAGAAATAGACCAAATTAAATCAAAAATAACCAATGAAAAAATCAACAAAACCAAGAGTTGGTTCTTTGAGAAAATCAACAAGATTGATAAATCTCTAGCAAGATTAACTAGAGGGCAAAGAGAGAGTATACAAATTAACAACATCAGAAAGGAAAGTGTTGACATAACAACTGAAACTGAGGAAATTCAAGAAATCATCAGATCCTATTACAAAAAGGCATACTCCACAAAATTGGAAAATCTGGAGGAAATGGACAAATTCCTAGACAGATACAAGATCCCAAAGTTAAACCAGGACCAAGTAAACCATCTAAATAACCCTATAACACCTAAAAAAATAGAAGAAGTCATCAAAAGTCTCCCAACCAAAAAAGCCCAGGTCCAGACGGGTTCAATGCAGAATTTTATCAGACATTTATTGGGGATATAACACCAATACTCTCCAAATTATTCCAAAAGATAGAATCAGATGGAATAATACCTAACTCATTTTTTGAAACTACAATAACCCTTGTACCTAAACCACACAAAGACCCTACAAGGAAAGAGAACTTCAGAAAAATCTCACTTATGAACATTGATGCAAAAATACTCAACAAAATCTTTGCAAACCGAATCCAAGAACACATTAAAATGATCATTCATCATGACCATGTAGGCTTCATGCCGGGGATGCAGGGATGGTTTAATATAAGGAAATCCATCAATGTAATCCACCATATAAACAAACTCAAAGAACAAAATCACATGGTCATCTCACTAGATGCTGAGAAAGCATTTGACAAAATCCAACACCCCTTCATATTAAAAGTCCTGGAAAGAACAGGAATCCAAGGTACATACTTAAACATAATAAAAGCAATATACAGCAGACCAACAGCCAACATCAAACTTAATGGCGAGAAACTTGAAGCAATCCCACTAAAATCAGGGACTGGACAAGGCTGCCCACTCTCCCCCTACCTATTCAACATAGTACTGGAAGTCCTGGCTGGAGCAATTAGACAGGAAAAGGAGATCAAGGGGATACAAATCAGAAAGGAAGAGATAAAAACATCACTCTTTGCCGATGACATGATAGTGTACTTGAGTGACCCCAAAAATTCCACCAGAGAACTTCTACAGCTGATAAACAAGTTCAGCAAAGTGGCTGGATACAAAATTAACTCAAACAAATCAGTAGCCTTCCTATACTCAAAGGACAAACATGTGGAGAAAGAAATTAGGGAAAAGGTACCCTTCACAATCATCACAAAAACTATGAAATACCTTGTTGTGACTCTAACTAAGAGAGTGAAGGACCTGTATGACAAGAACTTCAAACCTCTAAAGAAAGAAATTGAGGAGGATCTCAGAAAATGGAAAGATCTCCCATGCTCATGGATTGGAAATATCAACATCTTAAAAATGGCCATCCTACCAAAAGCAATCTACTGATTCAATGCAATCCCCATCAAAATTCCAACCCAGTTCTTCATGGAACTGGAAAGATCAATGTGTAATATCATATGGAATAACAAAAGACCTAGAATAGCTACATCCATCTTCAACAACAAAAAAACATCTGCGGAATCACTATCCCTGACCTCAAGCTAAGTTACAAGGCAATTGTGCTGAAAACTGCATGGTACTGGTACAGAAATAGGCATGTGGATCAATGGAATAGAATAGAAGATCCAGAAATGAGCCCTCATGTATATGGTAACCTGATTTTTGACAAAGAAGCAGTAAACATTCAACGGAAAAAGGACAGCCTATTCAACAAATGGTGCTGGTCCAACTGGCACTCAGCATGCAAAAGAATGAAAATAGACCCTTTCTTATCTCATGTACAAAGCTCAAGTGTAAGTGGATCAAAGATCTCCACATTAAACCAGATACACTGAAACTATTAGATGAGAAAGTAGGGAAAACCTTAGAACACATAGGCACAGGAGAAAATTTCCTGAACAAAACACCAAAGGCTCAAGCTCTAAAGTCAAAGATTAACAAATGGGACTTAATGAGATTGCAAAGTTTCTGTAAGG
Organism: Micromys minutus; assembly: GCF_963924665.1. Classification (NCBI taxonomy): domain Eukaryota; kingdom Metazoa; phylum Chordata; class Mammalia; order Rodentia; family Muridae; genus Micromys; species Micromys minutus. The sequence continues at coordinate 11,478,095 of NC_137984.1, forward strand.
CTAAGGACATCGTCAAGAAAACAAAACGGCTCCCAACAGAATGGGAAAAGATCTTTAGTAACACCACATCAGATAGAGGCCTAATATCCAAGGTATATAAGAAACTCAAAAAGCTAGACACCAGAGAATCAAATAACCCTATTAAAAAATGGGGTACAGAGCTAAACAAAATGTTTTCAGTTGAGGAACACCGAATGGGGGAGAAACATCTGAGGAAGCGCTCGACATCCTTATCCATCAGGGAAATGCAAATCAAAACAACCCTGAGATTCCACCTCACACCAGTCAGATTGGCCAAGATCCAAAAATCAGATGAGAGCAGATGCTGGAGAGGCTGCGGAGAAAGAGGAACACTTCTCCACTGTTGGTGGGGGTGCAAACTAATACAACCACTCTGAAAATCAGTCTGGCGATACCTCAGAAAATTGGATATAGTACTACCTGAAGACCCAGCTATTCCACTTCTGGGCATATTCCCCAGAGACACTCCAACACACAACAAAGATACATGCACCACAATGTTCATAGCGGCTCTATTTATAATAGCCAGAAGCTGGAAAGAACCCAGATGTCCTTCAGAAGATGAATGGATACAAAAATTGTGGTACATTTACACAATGGAATACTACTCAGCCACCAGAAACAATGACAACCAAATTCTTAAGAAAATGGTTGCATCTAGAGAATATCATCCTGAGTGAGATAAACTAGTCACAAAAGAACAGACATAATATGCAGCCACTGATATTGGGATGCTAACCCCAGAGGCTTGCACTCCCCCAGAAACAACTCACAGACTGTATGAAGTCCAAGAAATATATAAAACCAAAAAAAAAATATATATTACAAAACAAAACAAACAAAAAAAAAACCAAAGAGTTCTAATGCTGGGAATGTCAAAGGGTATATGCAAAAGGAGGAAATTATTTTAGTTTTTTATTAACAATTGGCAAATTGTAAATTATATTTTATAAGTATGCTTTATTAAAATAATTGTTATTGTTAATTGCTTATTCTATATAAGCATAAATGGGAAATGGGTCTTCCTCTAATGCCAGGGTTTCATATTTGATCTCATATAATTCTATCATCAGCCCAAATATCATGATAAATGCCTTTAATCAAAAAAAAGAAGAAATTTAAAATGGAACTGGAAACAATAAAGAAAACACTAAAAGAGACAACCCTGGAGGTGGAAAATCTAAAAAAGAAATCAGTAGTCACAGATGCAAGCATCTCCAACAGACTACAAGAGATGGAAGAGAGAACCTCAGGGGCCGAAGACAACATGGAAAATATAGACAAAAAAATTCAGAGAAGATGCAAAAACCAAAAACTCCTGACCCGAAATATCCAGGAGATACTGGACACAATGAGAAGACCGAACCTAAGGATAATAAGAATAGAAGATGGCAAAAAATATAAACTAAGGGGAATAGTAAATATCTTCAACAAAATCATAGAATAAATCTTCACCACCCTTAAGACTGAGATAACCATGATCATAAAAGAAGCATACAAAATTCAAAATAGAGTAGAATAGAAAAGAAATTCCTCTTGACACATAATAGTCAAAACACAAAGTGCCCAAAGCAAAGAAAGAGTACTAAAAGCAGTAAGGGAAAAAGGTCATGTAAGATATAAAGGCAGATCAATCAGAATCACACCTGACTTCTCAACATAGACTATGAAAACTAGAAGATCCTGGACAGACATCATGCAAACTTTAAGAGAACACAAGTGTCAGCCCAACCTGCTATTCCCAGCAAAACTCTCAATCACCATAGATGGAGAGACCAAGATATTACAGGACAAAACGAAGATTACACAATATCTGAACACAAACCCAGCACTACAATGAATTATAGGTAGAAAACCCAATAAAAGGAGGGAAACTACATCCTAGTAAAAACAAGATAATACGTAAGCAAGAAAACCAAAAGAAGAAAGACACACAGGCACAATTCTACCACTAAATCAAAAATAGCAGGCAACAGCAACCACTATTTCTTAATATCTGTTAACATAAATGGACTAAATTCCCCAATAAAGATATATAGGCTATCAGACTGGATACATAAACAATTCCAGCATTTTGCTGCATACAGGAAACTCATCTCAGAGACAAAGACAGACACTATCTCAAAGTTTAAGGTTGGGAAAAAAACTTCCAAGCCATTCTAATATCAAATAAAGTAGATTTTCAACCAAAAGTTATCAAAAAAGATAAGGAAAGACACTTTTTACTCATTACAGGGAAAATTTGTCAGGATGAACTCTCAATGTTTAACATTTATGATCCAAATACAAGAGCACCCATATTCATAAAAGAAACCATACTAAAGCTCAAAAAATACATTGCACCGCACACAATAATAGTGCGAGACCACAATACCTCACTCTCATCAATGGACAGATCATGGAAACAGAAACTGAACAAGGACTCAGTGAAACTAGCAGAGGTTATGAACCAACTGGAATTAGTAGACATCTATAGAACATTTCATCCTAAATCAATACAATACCCCTCTTCTCAGCACCTCATGGCACCTTCTCCAAAATTGACCATATAATTGGTCACAAAACTAGCCTCAATAGATATAAGAAAATCAAGATACTCCCATGCATCCTATCATATCACCATGGTCTAAGGCTGGTCTTTCATAACAACAAATTTTTAAAAAAGCCCATATACATATGGAAAGTAAGCAATGCTATACTAAATGATAGGATGGTCAAAGTAGAAAAAAAAAGAAAGAAATTAAGCATTTTCTAGAGTTTAATGAAAATGAAAACACAACATACCCAAACCCATGGGATGAATTCAAAGCAGTACTGAGAGGAAAACTCATAGCTCTGAGTATGCTAAAAAGAAACTGGAGCACGTAAACCATCTAAATAACCCCATAACACCTAAAGAAATAGATGAGTGATCAAAAGCCTCCCAACCAAAAAGGCACAGGTCCAGATGGGTTCTATGCAGAATTATATCAGACATTTATTGACGACCTAATACCAATACTCTCCAAACTATTCCACAAAATAGCGTCAAACGGAACACTACCTAACTAATTTTTTGAGGCCAAAATAACCCTCTTTCCTAAACCACACGAAGACCCTACAAGGAAAGAGAACTTCAGACCAATCTGACTTATGAACACCAATGCAAAAATATTCAACAAAATCCTTGCACATTGAATCAAAGAATACATTAAAACGATCATTGTCTTTGAGCAAGTAGGCTTCATTTCTGGGATGATATGGGATGGTTTAATATATGGAAATCCATCAACACAATCCATCATATAAACAAATTTAAAGAACAAAAACCACATGGTCATCTTACTAAATGTTGATAAAGCATTTGAAAGAATTCAACACCCCTTCATGTTAAAATTCTTAGAAAGAACAAGAATCCAAGGCCCATACCTAAACATAATAAAAGAAATATACAACAAACCGATAGCCAACATCAAACCTAACAGTGAGAAACTTGAAGCAATCCCACTAAAATCAGGGACTAAAAAAGGGTGCCCACTCTCCACCTACCTATTCAACATAGTACTGGAAGTCCTGGCTGGAGCAATTAGACAGTGAAAGGAAATTAAACAGATACAAATTGGAAAGGAAGAATTAAAAACATCACTGTTTGCAGATGATATGATAGTGTAAGTAAGTGACCCCAAAAATTCCACCAGAGAACTTCTACAACTGATAAACAAGTTCAGCAAAGTGGCTGGATATAAAATAAACTCAAACAAATCAGTAGCCTTCCTTTACTAAAAGTACAAACATGCTGAGAAAGAAATTAGGGAAAATATATCCTTCACAATAGTCACAAAATTTATGAAATACCTTGGTGTAAATCTAACTAAGCTAGTGAAGGACCGGTATGACAAGAACTTCAAAACTCTAAAGAACAAAATCAGGAAAGATCTTAAAATATGGAAAGCTCTCCTATGCTCATGGATTAGAAGGATAAACATTGTAAAAATAGCCATCTTAACAAAAGCAATCTACAGATTCAGTGCAATCCCCATGAAAATTCCAACTAATTCCTCATAGAGTTGGAAAGATCAATGTGCAATTTTATCTGGAATAACAATAGACCTAGAATAACGAAATCCATACTCAAAAACAAGAAAACATATTTTGGAATCACTATCTCTGACCTCAAGCTCTACTGTGCTGAAAACTGCATGGTACTAGTACAGAGATAGACAAGTGGATCAACTGAATAAAATAGAAGATCCAGAAATGAGCTCTTACATATATGGTCACTTGATTTTTGACAAAGGAGCTGTAAACATTCAGTGGAAAAAGGACAGCCTCTTCAACGAATCATGTTGGTTCAACTGGCACTCAGCATGCAGAAGAATGAAAATAGACCCTTTCTTATCTCCTTGTACAAAGTTCAAGTGCAAGTGGACCAAAGATCTCCATATTAAACCAGTTATACTTAAACTATTAGAAGAGAAAGTAGGAAAAACCTTAGAACACATAGGCACAGGAAAAAATTTCCTGAACAGAACGCCAGTGACTCGTGCTTTAAGGTCATATATCGAAAAATGAGACTTAATGAGATTGAATAGTTTCTGTAAGGCTAAGGACACTGTCAAGAAAACAAAACAGCAGCCAAGAGATTGGGAAAATATCTTTACCAACCCCACATCTGATAGAGGCCTAATATCCCAGGTATAGAAGAACTCAAGAAGTTAGACACCAGACAATCAAACAACCCTATTAAAAATTGGGGTACAGAGCTAAACAAAACATTCTCAATTGAGGAATATCAAATGGCTGAAAAGCATCTAAAGAAGTGCTCCACATCATTAGCCATCAAAGAAATGCAAAGCAAAACAACCCTGAGATTCCACCTCACACCAACCAGAATGGCTAAGATCAAAAATTCAGATGACAGGAGATGCTTGCAAGGATGCAGAGAAAGAGGAACATGTCTCCATGTTTGTTGGTGTTGTAAGGTGATACAACCATTCTGGAAATCAGCCTGGCAATTCCTCAGAAAATTGGACATAATATTACCTGAAGACCCAGTTATTCCACTTCTGGGCAAATACCCCAGAGATGCTCCAGCATACAACAAAGACAAATGCACTACAATGTTCATAGCATCCCTGTTTATTTTAGCCAGAAGCTGGAAAGAACCAGGATGTCCTTCAGTAGAGGAATGGATACAACAATTGTGGTGTATTTACAAATGGAGTGCTAATCAGCTAGCAGAAACAATGACGTTATGAAATTCTTAAGAAAATGGATGCACCTAGAGAATATCATCCTGAGTGAGGTAACCCAGTCACAAAAGAACAGACATAATATGCAGTCACTGATAATTGGATACTAACCCCAGAAAGCTCTGAAAACCCCAGAAACAACTCACAGACAATATGAAGTTTAAGAAAAAAAAAAAAAAAGAAAATGAAATACCATTAGGCTTAATGTTTTCACACCAAGAAAACTTTGACTATTTCCAGGTTATATCTTGTTTTACAGGTACTTTATGCTCATTGTAACTAGTAAGATTTTAATGTATACTATAAAACCTTTAAAAAAATATAGTAATTACAAAAATGCATTCTCATATTTTATGCATAAATGCTTAAAATCTGTACATTTGTCTTTGTTTTTTTAAAAAAAAAAGTTTTTAAAAAAAGAAAACAAAATGGCACCCAGCAGATTGAGGAAAGATCTTTACCAACCCCACATCTGATAGAAGTCTAATATCCAAGGTATAAAAAGAACTCAAGAAGTTAGACACCAGAACATCAAACAACCCTATTAAAAATGGGGTACAGAGGTAAACAAAAAAGTTTCAATCGAGCAATATTGAATGGTGGAGGAGCATCTAAGACAGTGCTCAACATCCTTAGCCATCAGTAAAATGCAAATCAAAACAACCCTGAGATTCCACCTCACACCAGTCAGAACAGCTAAGATCAAAAATTAAGATGACAGCAGATGCTGGCAAGGGTGTGGAGAAAGATGAACACTTCTTCACTGTTGGTGGGGTTGTAAACTGGTACAATCACTCTGGAAATCAGTCTGGCAGTTCCTCAGAAAATTGGACATAGTACTACCTGAAGACCCAGTTATTCCACTTCTGGGCATTTACCCCAAAGATGCTGCAACAAACAACAAAGACACATGCACCACAATGTTCATAGTAACTCTATTTATAATAGCCAGAATCTAGAAAGAACCCAGATGTTCTTCAGTAGATGAATGGACACAAAAATTGTGGTACATATACACAATGGAGTACTACTCAGCTATCAGAAACAATGACGTTATGAAATTCTTAAGAAAATGAATGCACCAAGAGAATATCATCCTAGTGAGATAACCCAGTCACAAAAGAACAGACATAATATGCAGTCACTGATAATTGGATACTAACCCCAAAAAGCTCTGAACACTCCAGAAACAACTTACCGACTATAGGAAGTTCAAGAAAACTAAAGGCCAAAAAAAAAAAAAAAAAAAAAAAAAAAAAAGAAAAGAAAAGAAAAGAAAAGAAAAATTATTATTGATAATCTTTACACCCCCAAAAAGTTTGACTATTTCCAGGTTACATCTTGTTTTACATGTACTATATGCACATTGAAATTAGTAAGATTTTAATGCATACTATCAATCCTTTAAAAAAAAGCAAGTACTGACAAAAATGTATTCATATACTTTTATGCAAAAATGCTTCTAAAATCTGTACAATTACCCTTTGTTTTTTTTAAATAAAGTTGTTCAATTAAAAAAGATTTCATTTTATTATTAAATTGTTTCAATAAACATGGAAATGTATATTTGTGGATCAAAATGAACAAATTAGTTGATCACATTTATTTGTATTATTATAATAACAGTATTCCCATGTATAATCATACATGGAAGGAATCCATTACACATTGATTAAACTTAGTAATTTTAACACAAGTTGAAAACTTACATCATGGTGGAGAAATAGCGATCTGAAAAGAAAATATGAATTTTCAGTAAAAAAAAAAACCTTAAGTCAATTGCAAAATTTTCCTTTGCTGCAATGTAGTAAAATAACCAATTAGAATTCTTTAAACTGATTTCCCCCAAAAGTACTGTTGAAAGCTGGTTAGAGCTCCGGCATTTATAGAGAGCATTAAGATGAGTTCTAATGTCATACTTATTTCTTAGAAAGAAAAACTACTCCTAGCTGCATCTTTTTTTTTCCCCCTGCAGAGCTCTCTCTCCTGGAGGAATTTCTGTCTCTATGGAGACTGTCTCCATTTCTTTCAGTCAATTAGAGTTGAAAGGTATTCCATTTGCAGTCACCTAAGTTATGGAGTCCACCTATTTTTATCTTTGTTCTTTCAGCTAAATAATATCTTCTTATCAAATGCAGTATCTGAGTATTGCGGTCATTTAGCTTGAGCTCATTCCATCTTAGGCACTCTTTTCCCTTTGTTTCCAACGCAGCATTTTCTGTAGATCAGATAAAAGCTGCATCATGATGGTATCATCTTTGAAAGCTCCATAATTGAGGCTTTTTTACCCAAGTCACTGAAATTAAATATCTTTTTCTATACCAAATATTAATTTAATTTTGATTTTTTACATTATTTATCTAGGTGATTGTACTTTTAACATTTTCTTCAGTAACTCTAGATCACAAAGAGCTATTTCAAATTACCATATTTTCACAATAGATTGAAAAATTATAGATTAGAACTTATCTTTATATTATCTCTGCTTCTCTATGGCTTCTTCTAGGACCAGAAGAGATGCAACTGATGATTTTCTTATGACTATAGTTATATAACCTGAAAAAAATCACATTGAATATAATTAGATCTAATTAGTATGCTGATTAGAGTGCTTAAGATATACATCAAAGGAGTCAATTTAATTGTATAAAAACTGACTGCTAATGACTTATTGTGATTCCCATAGATTAATACTGTTCTCAACCCTCATTTGAGAAGCACTATTTGCAGTAGATGGAAGTTAATGCAATGGGTTATAACTGGCCAAGGTTCACAGACCTGGAAACAGCAGGTGCTCATTTGTTAAAAAAAAAAAAGGCATCCTTCCTAAAGATTAGTTATTATTTAAAAGAGAGCATAAAATCAATGTATCTGCCAAAGCCATTTATTTGAATTCACCTGTTGGCCACAGCAGAGCAGTTAAACACATGATGAACTCATACAGATGAAGTCAGCATCAACAAAACCTTTGACTGCTCAAGCCTGAGAGAATGTCTTCATGGAAAGGGGGATGAACAATAAAGTCCATACATAGCTATGGAAGAACTGGCAGTTGTTAGAAGCTGTGAGATAGAGGATCAGGTTTTTGCAGTGTAGACACTGGTAGGTTAATCATTCTTTAGTAGAAAGTTCTCTATTCACATTCCATGGACACAGGAATGATTCAATATATGAAAACCTATCAATGTAATCCACTATATAAACAAACTCAAAGGAAAAAGTTTATACAATCATCATATTAGGTGCTGAAAAAGCCTTTGAAAAAATACAGTACCCCTTCATGTTAAAAGTGTTAGAAAATTCAGGAATTCAAGTCCCATATCAAAACATAATAAAAGCAATATATAGCAAACCTACAGACAATATTAAATTAAAAGAAGAAAAAATTGAAGCAATCCCATTAAAATCATGGAAAAGCCAAGGCTGTTCACTCTCTTCCTATTTATTCAGTATAGTACTGGAAGTTATAGAAAGAAAAATTAGACAACAAAAAATTTCAAAAGGATTCAAATTAGAAAAGAAGAAGTCAAAATATCATTGTTTGTGGATGATATGATAGTATACATAAGCAACCATAAAAATTCTACCAGAGAGACTCAACAAGTGAAAAACAACTTCAGCAAAATGACAGGATATAAAATTAACTCAAACAAATCAGTAGCCTTCCTCTATACAAAGAATAAACAGGCTGCGGAAGAAATTAGAGAAACAACCCTTCGCAATAGTCACCAATAATATAAAGTACCTCTGGGTAACTCAAACCAAACAAGTGAAAGATTTATATGAAAAGAACTTCAAGTCTCTGAATCAAAGAAGATCTCAGAAGATGGAAAGACCTCCCATGCTCATGGATCAGCAGGATTAACATAGTGAAAATGGCCATCTTTCCAAAGCTATCTACAGATTGAATGCAATTTCCATAGAAAATCTCAACTCAATTCTTTACAGCTGTGGAAAGGACAACTTTTAACTTCACACAGAACAACAACAACAGCAACAACAACAAAGCACGATTGTGGAAAAACATTCTTAACAATAAAAGAACTGGGGAATAACTGTCCCTGATCTCAAACTGTGTGTCAAAGCAATAGTGTTTAGAAACTGCATGGTTATGATTCATAGACAGACAGGTAGATCAAAGGAATAGAATTGAAGACCAAGAAATAAAACCACACACTTCTGTACATTTGAAGTTTGACAAAGAAGTTAAAATCATACAATGGAAAAAGGAAAGCATCTTCAATAAATGATGCTGATCTCACTCCCAAGTCTGAATTTAGAAGAATGCAAATTGACCCATATGTATCTCCTTGTATAAAGCTCAAGGCCAAGTGGATCAAAGACCTCTGCTTAAAACCAGATACACTGAATCTAATAGAAGAGGAAATGGGAAATATCCCTGAACACATTTGTACAGGGGAAAGTGTTCTGAACAGAATGCCAATGGTTCAGGCTCTAAAATCAACAATTTAAAAATAGGACATCATGCAACTGAAAATTGTATGTAAGGCAACGAACAATGTTAATTGGACAGAACAGTAACCTACAAATTGAGAAAACATCTTTACTAACCTTATATCTGATAGAGGGCTAATATCAAAATATAAAGAACTCAAAAAGTTAGACTTCAGAAAGTCAAATGACCTAATTAAAATTGGGGCACAAAGTTAAACAGAGAATTTTCAATTGTGGAATCTCAACTGACTGAGAATGACCTGAAGAAATGGTCAACATCCTTTATCCTCGGGGATCAAAAACTCAGATGATAGCAGAAGCTGGTAAGGATGTAGAGAAAGAGGAACACTCCTGCATTGATCGTGGGATTGCAAGCTAGTACAATCACTCTGGTGTCAGTCTGGTGGTTCCCCAGAAAACTAGAAATAGTTATACCTGAAGACCCATCTATACCACTACTGGGCATATACCCAAAAGATACTCCAACATACAATAAAGACACATGCTCTGTTATGTTTATAGCATACTTCTTTATAATAGCCAGAAACTGGAAGCAACCCAGATTTCCCTCAATAAAAGAATGAATACAAAAATGTGGTACATTTACAAAAGTGAATACTATCAGCTCTCAGATGGAGGATGGGACTACTCACTCATCTACAAATATTTTACCCAGAATGGCTCCTGTCTAAAAGAAATACAGTGACAAATTGTGAACCAGAAACTGAAGGAAAGGCCATCCCCCACTTGGGGATCCCTCCCAAACACAGACACCAGAAGCAGACACCATTGCAGATGCCAAGAAGTGCTTGCTGATGGGAGCCTGTTATAGCTGTCCCCTGAGAGGCTCTGCCAGAACCTGACAAATCCAGATGCAGATGCTCACAGCCAACCATTGGAATAAGCTCTGGGACCACAATGGGAGGAGTTAGAGAAAGGACTGAAGGAGCTGAAGGGGTTTGCAAACCCATATGAAGAACAACAATATCAACCAATCAGACACCCCTGCCAAAGCTCCAGCAACAAAACCACCAACTAACAATTGCGCATAAAGTGACCCATCTGCATATGTAGCAGAAGATGGCCATTTTGAGCATCAATGTGAGGAGAGGTTCTTGGTCCTGTGAAGGCTAGATTCCCCAGTGTAGGGGAATGCCAGAGAAGTGAGTTGGAAGTAAATGGATGGGAGGTGTGTCACCTTCATAGAAGCAGGGGAGGGGGAATGGGATAGGGTCATTTCAGATGGGAAATCAGAAAGGGAATAACATTTAAAATATAAATACATAAAATATAAAAAACAGAAAACAAACAACAACAAAACATAAAACAACAATTACAAAATAGAAGACTTTTGCAAGCAGTGGTGGAACTAGAAAATTTTATCCTGAGTGAGGTGACCCAGACCTAATAGGACATAAATAGTAGGAAAAGTAGATATTAGCCAAAATTTCAGAATACCCATAATACAAGTCACAGACTGTAGGAAGATTAACACGGAAGACCCAAGTGTGAATGTTTCAATCCAACTTAGAAGGGGGAACAAAATAATCTCAGGAGGGATAGGGAGAGTAGGATCTGGATGGGAGAGGAAAGGGGAAGGAAAATAGGGGAGCAAGATCAGTTACCAAAGGAAACAGGAGGTAAATTCAGAGGGCCAGGAAAATAAATATAAATATGCATTAGTTTTGGGTGGGGGACAGAGGGGAGAACTATTAGAATGTCCCAGATATAAGGGATGTGAGAGTCTCTCAGGGGCTAATAGTGGGGAGTTGGAACCTGAAGAGACCATCTCTAGTAGAAAGACATGACCCCCAGTTGAAGGATGAGACCACCTACCCATTTAAAAATTTTTGACCTGTAATTGTTCCTGTCTAAAGGAAATACAGAGACATAAAATATAGCAGGGACTGAAGAAAAGGACATTTATAGTGTCCCAACTTGGGTTCTGTACTGGTTGGTTTTATATGTCAACTTGACACAGGCTGGAGTTATCACAGAGAAAGGAGTCTCAGCTGAGAAAATGATTCCATGAGATCCAGCTGTAAGGCATTTTCTAAGCTAGTGATCAATTGAGGAAGGAGGGTCCAGTCCATTGTAGGTGGCTCCATCTCTGGGCTGGTAGACCTGGGTTCTATAAGAAAGCAAGCTGAGCAAGCCAGGAGAAGCAAGCCAGTAAGTAACATCCCTCCATAGCATCTGCATCAGCTCCTGCTTCCGGAAGTGCTTAAGTTCCAGTCCTGACTTCCTTTGGTGATGAACAGCAATGTGGAACTGTAAGCTGAATAAATCCTTTCCTCCCAAACTTGTTTGTTGGTCATGCTGCTTGTGCAGGCATAAAAACCCTAATTGAAACAGGTTGTATCTCATACACAGGCACCAAACCCTGACACTGTTGCTGACAACAAGATGCACTTGCAGAAAGGAGTCTAATATGGCTGTCCTCTGAGATGCTGTACCAGCACCTGACTGGAAGAGGTGCAGATACTTGATACTTGCAGCCAACTATTGGATTGAGCCTACTGACTCCTATGGAAGAGTTAAGGAAAGGACTAAAGGAACTGAAGGAGAATTCAATCTCATAGGAAGAATAATAGCATCAACTAACAGGACACCATAGAGCTCCCAGGGCCTAAGCCACCAACCAAAGATCATACATGGGCTGGTCTATGGCCACCTACTTTATGTGTAGCAGAGGACTACCTTGTTTGTCCTCAGTTGGAAAGGAAATGTACCCAGTTCTAGGGAAGCTTGATGCCCCGAGAGAAGGGGATGCTAGAGTGGTGAGGTGGGAGTGGGTGGTTGGTTTTGGAGCCTCTTAGAGGTAAAGGGCAAAAGGATGGGGTGGGGTGCTTGTGGTTGGGTACCTGGAAGGGGTACAACATTTGAAACTGAAATAAATAATTCGTTAATAAAAAAGAATAATTTTGTAGGTTTAGAAGAATGATTTTATAGGTTGATGTCAAGCCAATACATGATTGGACAGTAGAAAGTGGGCCAGGGACCAAGTTTTTCTAAGGTAAGAGAAGGAGTAGTAGGAGATGCGAAATGAAGATGAACCATCTCCATCCACACTGCTCTGAGTACCCGCTCTGCATGGAATTGGTAACCAAGGTTCAAGACTGAACAAGAGACAGCTGGGGGAGGGTGGTGCAGGGACCATATGGAAGACAAAGAACCCAGGCACACAGCTCCAGTCACACTGGAGCTGCTGCTGAACTTGCTGGACCAGTAGCCACATATTATTTAATTTTAGACTTAAAGGGTTTTTTTTTTTTTTTAATTTTCTTGTTTGTTTTTGGTTTGGTTTTGTTTTGGTTTTAAAAAGGAAATGGGTACAGAGCTAAGCTGGGGAATACCAAATGGCTGAGAAGCACCTAAAGAAATGCTCAACATCTGTAGTTGTCAGGGAAATGCAAGTCAAAACAACCCTAAGATTCTACTTCACAACACTCAGAATGGCTAAGATAAAAACTCCGATGACAGCAGTTTCAGTGAGGATAAGGAAGAGGAACAGTTCTTCATTGTTGGTGGGTTTGCAAGGTGGTAAAACCACTCTTTAATTCAGTCTGTTGGGTCCTTGGAAAATTGAACATAGTACTAACTGAGGACACAATGCAGTACTACGCAGCTATTAGAAACAAGTACTTCATGAAATTCCTAGGCAAATGGATGGAACTAGAAGCTATCATCCTGAGTGAGGTAACCCAGTCACAAAAGAACACATATGGCATGCACTCACTGATAAGCATATCCTAGCCCAAAACCTCAGGAATACCCAAAAACAATTCACAGACCTCATGAAGGTCAAAAGGATGAAAGGTCAGAATGTTTATGCCTCAGTCTTTCTTAGAATGGAGAATAAAACACTCACAGGAAGAAATACAGGGACAAATAATGGAGCAGGAATGGAAGAAAAGATCATTCAGAGACTGCCTCACCTCGAGATTAACCCCATATGCAGCCACCAAACCCAAGCACTATTTCTGATGCTAAGAAGGGCTTACTGGCAGGAGCCTGATATAAGTGCCTCCTCAGAGGCTCCTCCAGAGCTATACTGATACAAATGAGGATGCTTGCAGCTAACCATTGGTCTGAACATGGGGACCACAATGAAGGAAGGGTCTAGAGAAAGGATTGAAGGAGCTGTAAGGATTTGTGACCCCATAAGAAGAACAACATTATCAACCGGCTAAAACCGCCAGAGCTTCCAGGGACTAAAACACCAACCAATGAGCACACAAGAAGAGACCCATGGCCCCAGGTTCATACGCAGCAGAGGAAAGCATTGTCTGGTATCAGTGGGAGGAGAGGCCTTTGGTCCAGTGAAGGCTTATTTTCCCAATGTAGAGGAATGCCAAGGCCCTGAAGTGGGAGGCAGGGAAGGTGGATGGGAGAGGAAGGACCTTCATAGAAGCAAGAGGAGGAGGGTGTATAGGAGTTCCGGAAAAAGGGATAAAACTTAAAATGTAAATACAGATAACATCCAATAAGAAAGATCAATCAGATAAAAAGAAAAAAAGAATTGAATTTGGGTAAAAAGAAAAGAAGGTCAGGATAACTTTGTGACTACAGATGACAAGCCAAATAGATACTGGGAATCATATTTGACAATATCTAAAGACATTTACATGGACTGTTCTATGGACAGTAAACTTTAGGTTTAATGACCAATTGAGAGATTTTACAGTTCTTCACTTTGGTAAGTTTTACAAATGGGCAAGTGAATTTCTGGGAAGACTTTTTTAAAGATTATAACAGGGATTAAAAAGTGCAGAACTGATCATGTAAAAATTGAGCTCTCACAGGGATTGCTTCTAAATGTCGGTACTGCCTGCGTTCCTTGTCAGACCTGAGGGCTCACCCCCCAGCTGGCAGCTGCAATATAAAACTCTCTCAAATTCTTTAACCGTCTGAAGTTTTCCATTTCTGGATAGGCAGGTATAATGTTCACACAGACTTTCATCATTAGATTAAAAAGTTTCATAGCTTCTTTTAGTTAGTGGGAACCCTTTGTTTTTATTTTTCATGATGAAGAATACAATTCTTGCCTAAATCAAGCAGCCCCCTTTGAGTGTCAGTTTTTTTTTTTTTTTTAATGTTAAAAGTTGTTGAACATCTGGAACATGTATTTGCATTATGTTTAAATTTTGGTGTTTTAGAAAGGAGACAATTCTGGGATGTGTTATTGATCTTTTATTAAGAGAAATTGATAGGACTGTTTTTTGAAACTGGTTGAGTAGCTATAACACTCAGTGTGTAGAGACTTTTTCCTAAAACAACACTCATGTTTTGATCCATTTTCCTGTGACAATTGGTGCAATAAACTTTTTGAATTAAAAAAGAAATTTAACAGTTATGATTAGTTGTTTTGCTCTCTATACTGTTTCCAGAACCTAAGGCTATGTTCTTGAAGATAATCTAGTTATTGTGTCTTTATATTTAAGAGTGTTGTCATTTATATATTTTAAATTTATTTGACTTCAAGTATTAAACAATCTAGAATTGAACCGGCTTTTATCTAATACTGAGCTAGTCTTGACCTATGAGGCCTGAGTTCATATGTTACTTGATATCAATATGTGTTTCAAAGCTATCATTAGGGTCATAGATATATCAGAATATTCCATCTAAATCAGCTTGGGTTTCTAAATTTTAGAAATTCTAATTTCTAAAGAAATTTTTAAATAATGGTTTAGTTCACCAGATATAATCTTTTACTTTGATATTTACTGCTAAATAAGGTCACTTATTTTGTTAATTTATTTATTTTTTTCCTGAATTCAGTCTGGCTAGTTCAACTCAGCTCTTCTGGCTGAAACTCCTCTCTAAGTTGACTGATTCACACTGGCTTCTCTCTGGTCATCACTGAATTGCTCTGCTTGGAAAACTGTCTCTGAATTCCATGAACCTCACTGTAAAGACTCCATTGACAACACTGACTGTACTGAAGACACAGACTGAATGCAACTGACCTACTGCATACAGATGAATGGCACTGAACAGCCCCAAACTGAACTCCACTGAACTGCTCTGCATTGCCTGAACAGAACTGAATCATTCACTGAACTACCCACCACTCCTGACTCAATCTGTGCTGCTCTTAATTAGCTTGTCTTTCCTTTCTGTTCTCCAAAGAGTTGGGTATATGCTGTCTATGACTCATCCTGCCAAAGCTTTCTTTGTCCCTTCATTAATTGTTTGAGATTAAAGGTCTGTATAAAAGGTGTGGCTGTATTCTAGCCAGAAGGATTAAAGGTGTGCCTGTGTTCCAGGAAGATCACACAGACCTATATATTTGGGTGTGATCCATTGCCAGAGTAGCCATGTGGCTGGATAAAAATTCCTACTCAAAACTTAGTCTTGCTGAAAGAGGACAGGCAACCAAACATTAGAAAGATGCAGGACAAGACATCAATTAGTTTCTTGCTTATATTCTTTTTAAAATTATTAATAGATTTATTTAATCAAACATATCTATTTATTCAAATAGATTTGTTTGAAAAGCTAACATTTGATATGAATTATATGAGATATTGAATGGCAAATAATCAAACTTTCAGTAAAATCTGCCGGTTTTATGATGTACCAAATATCTCACACATAACGTTTATCATTCTATTTTTTCCCCCTTAGCTCACAGATGCTCTGTGAACTCATACTTATATCATGACTCACACTTATAATATTCTACTTACTCCAGTGTGAGCTATATCAATAATTTTCATATATGGTTTCCTTCTGTCTTGTGTTTTGTAGTTTTACATGGGAAATATTAACCGACAATAGAATACCAGCTTTTTCTTTTTTTTTTTCCTAGATTCAGACTCTTTTCAGCAGGTAAAGCACCACTGCATAATTGCCTGTCAGTGTGTTGGACAGCTCAATTGAGTCTATTTTTCAGGTCAGTTTCTAAAAACAAAAAAGAAGAAGAAGAAAGAAAACGAAAAAAAAAGAAACCAAACAGACCCCCATAGCTTTCTAAGAAATAAAGTATTTCTATGCACTCTTTTCTTCTAAATAATATCCGGTTATAAAGATAAAGTTCCATGAGCATTCCTGTAGACTCTGACCATGGAAAGCTAGTCATACAACTGTAAAATGCTAGTGCCTCTCTAACCTCATTTTTGAGCATCCTCACCACAGTAAGTTATATTCCATGGCACACATAGTTATATCTCTTCCTTCCTTAAGGCTAGAAGTTATCACCTACTATAAAGAATAAAAAGGTCAGAAGCTCCCTTTCCCACTATCATAATTAGGCCATTGCATAAGATATTTCTAGGTAACATACTTTTTAAAAAAATTTTTTGAGAGATTTCTCAAAAAGAAATCTCTAAAGAAAGAGTTATAAAAAACAAAGGCACTATTATAAACAAGATAAGAGGTTTACCTTAGGTCCCTGATGCCTGACAACTGATATAGCCATCTTTCGACACTGGTAAACCAGAGAGCCTTGTACCTGTTCTCAGCCTAAAGAGGATGCACATGTTCAGAGCCTAAAGTCACTGGATTCATTTTTTTTTTTTTTTTTGACATCTGAACCTAAGGACTTGTTATTTAAAGTGAGGACATGTATTCTCATTGCATCAACTCCTCTCCAGTAGGTATTTTGTTGCTCTGAGAGAGAAGCTTCTAGCTTAAGTGTCCTCATCTCCACAGACACTTGGATTGTGGATTGTGTACAATGGTTGATGAATGGAGAGGTTACCTGTGTTAGCTCCTCAGACTCCTGCTTCAACAGTTCACTGCAGACCTGTCACCGGTCTACATTTTCTCAGGAACACAATTATCATTTTTCATGTAGAAGACAGGTTTCTTTAATTTTCATCTTAAACATTACCTGTTTTCTCTTTTGTTAAAAATCTTCGATGAAAATAATACTCATTCTCATCAAAAAACTATGAGGCATAGTTTTAAAAAATGTAAAAAGAAAGAAAAATCATTCTGTATTCATATTTATACTGTGTTCCTTTTCTAAATATCAAAGACTATAAGTAGATCTACTCTTGTAATCAAATAATTGCCTAATATCTATAGTGCTTGTACCTCGTTAATAAGGGAAACCATTAGTTACATGTTAATTGCTACAGTCTATGAGGAAAATACCTTTAAATAGGGAGCTATTTTGGCTCATGATTTTAGATGTTTCAGTTTCTTGATTCTTTTCTATGGACCTGTAGCAAGGCAGGACGATTATGTAGAATCAGCCTGAAAAACACACATGTATGTGCAGGGAAGGGGCACCAAAGGACGTGAGGATAGGAAGCTCAGACAGTTTTCTAAGAGCATGCTCCAAAGATCCTGACCTCTTGACCTAGGTCCCAAGGCTAAAGCTGTCATCACTTCACAATAGTCTATAAAACATCCATCATTCAATTACTTCTCAAAGCTTCACTAGTTGAAATCACTGCTTTAGGAACTAGCCCTAGCATAAGAGCCTCTGAAGAATATTCAGACAGCAAAGGATCAGCAACTTATTAAAATCCTTACCGGTAGCATACATACAACTGTAGTCTATGTGATATAAATGCAAAAGGTAACGGTGCTTGTATATGCGATCTTAAATATCTCATTTTAATAGCCTTTTATTGTGAGTATAGGGTAACAGGGGGAGGACTATGTACATTTAGTAATTTCAACTGTTGTTAATTATGAGCTATTCAAGATGATGTAAAAGATGCAGAAAGTTGAGCAATAGTTGATTGTATGGTCCAGAAACACCCCTGAAAGCATGTGACATTTAAGACCTGGAGTAAAAAATACCTGCGGAAAAGAAATTCAAGGCAAGGAAGCGAAGACAAGCCAAGAACTTGGGGCAAGATTTACTATGTTAAAAGTACCAAAAGAACGCCAGGTGGTCAAAACGCCATGAATACACAGGAAAGCGTACAATATGACATCAGAATAAAACATAAAATGTTAAAGTCTCATATGTTAAAACATAGCCACACTGGAGCACACCAGTACACTTGGCTGCTTGGGAGAGTAAGATTGGATGAATTCAAGCCAAAAGTATTGCTGGCAGACCCAACAATATTTTGTTCTTTAACACAATTTATTTAGAGGATGAAATGTTGATCAATGATAGAGAAATTTGCATATGCATGTTTTCTTAGAATCAATTAAAACTACCACAAGTAAGACTAATTAAATGATCTCCCAAAATCAATCCAGTTAAAATACAAAATTCACATATAAAGCCAGTTTCCCTAAATATATAAGTATTCATTTTAGACCTGTGACAACTGTCTAAAATGTGTTTAGAAAGATGGAAAAATACAGAGCAAATATCACTCAAACAAATTTTCTCAATACTCAAGCCATTTCTCAAAAAAAAAAAAAAAAAAAAAAAACAGTTGAGAGGTGCTAGAGGAAAAACAGAGTTTATAAGGATATTTATCACTCCCATGTTTGTAGACAAATTGACGCACAAAGATTCCCAATCTTAATCTAATGATACCATGATAACTATAAGAGAGAACATTAAATTTACAGCTACTGTGCTCTTTCTAAAAGAATACTTTCTTTTCACCTTATAAGTGCAGGATGAATTTTATTTTCCTCTGACTCACCTTTCTGCCCCCTTCCTTCCCTCTTCAACTGCTTCTATATACTTGATTAGGAAAAAAAAAATCTCATTTTTCCTTTATGGTTTAATTTTTCTCTTTTTTTGTGGGCTAGCTACTTAGCAGGTGTTTAATAAATTCCTTTGACTTAGAGCTGAATTAGTCCCATATGAAAGTGTCAGAAGTAATGCATATGTTACACAGCACAGCTAGCATGAACAGTTCTTAACGATCATTCCACACTGCACTCCAGATGTAGCTTGTCCATAATGATTGCTCCACGATTCAGGTGTACTCACATTTTGGTCCAGACTGACTTAAAATGATAGTCTATAATGTATTTATGAGATGTTATAGAAACATGTCTAAGGTTTTATGAGCTTCTTTGTCTTCCTCAGAGTTTACTCTAGTCTTGATATAACCAACACAATATTTCAATACAATGCAGAACTTTGTGTTTAATAGAACTTGGTCATGAATTAATAGTTATTTAATTTCTCAAAACATTGCTTTTCTATGTTCTTAATTGTGTATCTTGTAATATAATTGTCACACAAAACACTCTGAACCTGTGGGTTTCTGTATGTATTTCAGTGAAAGATGAAATCTCAGTTATAGTCAAGGTCTTCAAACTCCCAAGGATAAGATCTTCACTCCCACTCAAGCTGTCTAGTTTTGAAGCCCAAAGATGTAAAAAGGGAAGGAAATCAACTCTTCTTTAAGTAAAATTTAGTCCTTATTGTGAAAGAGATCATTAAAACCTTAAATCTTCCTAACTTAAATATTGAACTGAAAAACTGTAACCTCCTTTCTTCTGAATGACCACCACTAGTAGATAGACAGGGTCCCCAGTGGAAGGATGCTGTCAGCAATATGCCTTCAAAAATTTTGACCCAGAATTGTGCCTATATAAAAGAAATTCAGGGTCAAAAATGGAGCAGAGACTGATGGAAAGGCCATCCTGTGGAATTATCCCCATGGAAGGACACCAATCCCTCATACTATTACTGAGTCCATGCCATGCTTACATACAGGAACCTAGCATGGCTGTCTTCTGAGAGGCATTACCAGCAGCTAACTGAGGGCAGGGACCCTGTTGAAGAATTAGGGGAAAGACTAAAAAAAACTGAACTGGACAGAAACTTCATAGGAACACCAACATAATCAACTAACCTGGACTCCTGTAGCTCCCAAAAACTAAGCCACCAGCCAAAAAGCATACATACATGTGCTAGTCCATGGTTACCAGCTCATATGTAGCACAGGACTTGGTTGTCTGGCCTCAGTAGGAGAGGATGGCTGTGATCCTGTAGAGACTTGACACCACAGGGAATGGGGATAGGGTGAGGTATTGGTGGGTTAGGGGGTACATGGGTGTTAGACCACACTCTCAGACACAAGGGGAAGGGGGCAAAGAAATCTAGGCGAGGAACGAGAAAGGGGCAACATTTGGAATGTAAAAATATAAAATATTTTCTTGAAAATGTTTACCATCAAACCTTTAAAAAAAAAATAAAGGGCAGCTCTGCTGCTTTGTCAAGGTAAAATAAGTAACTTTTATACTTTCTTTAAAAAAAGTAAAGTAAAAATGGTGAAAAAATATGAATTAAAAAAAAAAAAAAAAAAAAAAAAAAAAAAGAAAGAAGTGCTCATACTTGTTTGAGAGTTTAGGCCACAGCTGACTGTGGTGTTCCAAAGGGTTATGGAAACCTCGGGACACGGTGGATTACTAGCTGAAGAAGGTCACTCTGGAATGGCCATTAAGATTATGTTAATCCTCATCCGATCTGGGCTGCCTCTGAAGCACAATGATGTGAGAAGGGAAGGGAAATTAGACTCACTGCCATGACAACCCAAGCATCTTACCCTGAGAGACAATCAACCTCTCCTTTAAGTTTTTCTGCCAAAACGTGTGTTACAGAAATGAGCAACTTAGCTAAAGTAAACAGTAAAACTAAGCTAATGTCTAAACGCGTAAAGGGAAGAGCTGAGGTCAATTTAGAATCTTCTCTTGTCCCTTTGAACTTTTATTCATTTACCAGTTTATACTATGGAGAGTAATCATCAATATCTTTCCATAGCCTGCACTTTCATATTGACAATGAGATTTTATTTCTGTAAGCATTCAAGCAAAGCATACATGTCAATGATTTTACCTCTGATTCACATATTAATATTTGTTTTCTGTGTAATTACCATATAATTACAGCATTTGAATCCTCTTTTAAATAACAGTAATTGTATTTATCTGTCCTTTATTTGTTTTCCTATATTCATCTCTCAACTTGTAATATTAACCACAGTTTATATTGATGTTTTATATGAAGTTGATCTTTTTATGTTTTTTTTCTTCTGCAGATAATAACCGGGACCATTTCAAATACCTACTGAAAAGTTACTTTGCCAGTCACTCCGACTGAAGCTTTCTAAAGTGTGTCATTTTGACTGCAGTGTGAGATTAGAGGAGAAAATCCACTTATTGTTCTGAATCTGCAGTGGCCTTCAGAGTTCACACTAAGCAAATTTCTTACACAAATAGACTATCAGAATTGTTGGAGGTAGATTTCTCTTTCAGAGAGCTAAGAAGCTCACAGACTATTGTAACTGTTAACAAATGCAGTGGGCACATTGTGCTGAAGACAAGCATACTTAATTTAATTTGGATTATCTATTTGCCTATGTTTATACAACTGCGCTGTTAGCTATACTGTGTGTGAACAATTTCCTTTGTTCCCTTCAACAGCAATAGATCTGTCCGAAAGTTATCTACATGGAGAATATCTCAATATTGTACTTACATTTTGATGTTCAGCATTTTTTAGAGGAATTTTTTAAATCAATGCCTATCATACTCAAGGTTATTAATGATTAACAATATAACAATGATATTAGGTCCCATTGTCGATGTTGGTCTTAGAGCATGAGCCATTGGTGTTCTGTTCAGGAAATTTTCCTCTGTGTCCATGTGTTCAAGGCTCTTCCCCACTTTCTCTTCTATTGAATATAGCATCTCTGATTTCCTATGGAGGTCCTTGATCTACTTAGACTTGAGATTTATTCAAAGAGATAAGAATGGATCAATTTGCATTCTACATGGTGATTGCCAGTTGAACTAGCACCATTTGTTGAGCATGCTGTCTTTTTCCACTAGATAGTTTTAGCTTCTTTGTCAAAGATCAGGTGACCATAGATGTATGTGCTCATTTCTGTGTCTTCATTATATTTCATTGATCGACGTGCTTGTCTCTGTACCAATACTGTGCAGTCTTTTATCACTATTGCTCTAGAGTATAACTTGAGGTCAGGAATGATGATTCCCCCAGAAGTTTTTTTATTATTGAGACTAGTTTTCACTATCTTAGGTTTTTGCTTTTCTAAATGAATTTAAGAATGGCTATTTCTAACTCTTTGAAGAATTAAGTTGGAATTTTGGTGAGTATTGCATTGAATCTGTAGATTACTAAGAAGTGTACAGGGAGGGATTCTTAGCTCCAGATACATATGTAGCAGAATATTGCCTTGTCTTACATCAATGCGAGAGGAGCCCCTTGGTCCTGTGGAGGTTTGATATCTCAGTGTAGAGGGAAGCTAGAGCAGTGGTGGTGGGGGGGGGGAACCTTCATAGAGGCAAAGAAGAGGAGATAAAAGGAGGATATGGGGTGAGGGGGTTGTGTAGGGTTAAACAAAAGGGGGATAACTTTTGAGATGTAAACAAATTAATAAAAATGAAATATAACAAAAGAACTTTGAAACTTCTAAAACCTGTCGTCTCACATGCATATTTAAAGACAACAAATAGCATTTTTCTATCTGCATTCACTTTCTGCCTCCATCTGGCTTCGGTGTTTTGAAAATATTTTGAAACATGATACGTTTATCATGACACACTGAAATGTGGCCCTTATTCTCCCTTGTATCCTTTCCCACTCATAGGCATTACCTGTATTTTATGAACAATACTTCCCCAGAAGAGTCATTTTTGTCTGAGGTTAGGAGTAATTAGTTATTTTCTGTTTACATGTTTCTTTTTGCAGTCATTATGCATGAGCACAACACACATCAGATATTAATTTCAGTTATAATTCCAGGGAATAAAAGACGAGTCAACGGCACCATTTCAAAGCTACAGGAAAGTAGATCTTGTCATCAGTGGACACAGAGGCATTGAGCATTAACCTGTAAAAGTTGATAGATAAAGATCATGGAAAGGACAACCAGGTTAGAGAAGGGCCACTTTCTTTAATTGAAGCTAACAACTCATTACTGATATGATTAAGGTGCCTCCCTGAAGTCATTAATAAATGTAAATGAAGATGGAAATTTTAAAATTGTAATAGGAAAAGGGAGTATGTGAAAATGAAAAAGAATGACATGATAACAGGTATGAACCAAGTGATGCTGATGACTCCAGAGCCAAGGGGAGAACAGAGAAACTGAGTGTAGTAGAATTTCTCTAGCACAGTCCTAGGAACTAACAATTTAATTCTTAATATGCAAGAGATCTCCAAAATGTACAGCAGATAATTCATTGGTGTTGCATGTGGATAGACTTCATAAAATCCATTGTTTCTTATAAAATGATTGTGTATGTACTGAGAAATACTGCTTTTTTATGGTGGAGCATGGGTCTCAGAATATCTTAACTAAAAATAAATGCAGAGGAGAAATTTGATATACCCATTTAATTTTATTTAGTATGAAACATGAAACGTTGGTTTCGAATCTTATAAAAATGCTTTTTGAATAAATGAATACTTATTTGCTTAGAGTGGATAATGTCAGGACCCAATAAAAGTAAATGATCAGTGTAGAATGAGGATGCCAGAGCCATACAGATACAGAGGAGGATGCATGCAGCTAACCATCAGATTGAACACGGGGACCCCAATGAAGAAGCTAGGGAAAGACTACAGGAGCTGAAAGGGTCTGTAGCCCCATGGGAAGAACAATAATATTAACTATCCTAACACATCACAGCTCCCAGGGACTAAAACACCAACCAATGAGTTCTCAAAGATAGACTTATGACTCCAGGCACATATGCAGCAGAGAATGGAATTCTCTGGCATCAATGGGAGGAGAGGTCTTTTGTCCAGCAAAGGCTCATTTTCCCAGTGTAGGGGAACACAAAGGCACTTAGGTGGGAGAGGGTTGTTGGGAGAGGGAGCACCTTCATGAAGGCAGTGGGGAAGATGGGATTGGGGAAAGGGGGATAACATCTGAAATGCAAATATTCAATAAAAAAAATGAAAGATCTCAAGTTACTTTCTGTTCTCTATTTACATCGTTCATTGCTTGGGGACCTCAGTCTCTCTTCAGTGCTTTGTGATGGTTAATATTGATTGTTATTTTGATAAGAACTATGAAAACACAGGAAATGATGCCTGTGGTCACATATTTGAGGGATGTTCTAGATTAGGCTACCCAATGGATATGCTTACGTAGCATGTTCTAGATAACACTGATTGATGCAGTAATAATTACCCAAATGTAGGTGGAATCTGAAACACATAGCCCAGACATAGGATGATTCAAATAAAAGCCCTTTTTCGCTTTCTTGGGTGTGATTTAGGTGCAAGTTCATCTGTTTCATAGGTGCATATTGCAGCGTTTAGTTTTCCTATCACCATCTGGAAGAACGAAAGCCTGTTTACTCAGGCTTTCCACTGAAAGTCAGTAGCTCTGTATGAATCTGCCTGCCCTTTAAAGAAGGATTTGAGTGCCTCAAAATTCCAACCCTAAGGACTGAGAAGCTACAGTGTAAATATATCACTGTGGAGCTTCTTCTTCTCTATAGTGTAAGGCATTCTAACATTTGCTTCCTTTGTTGTTTTAAGTTTGAAATTAGAATATAACTACATCACCCTTCCCTTCCCTTTCCTCTCTCTGAAGCCTCCAGCACACAGTGCTTTTCTCAATTTTAAACTCACAACCTCTTTTCATTCATTGATGCTATATTTATATTTGTATATTTATATACAGTAGGTAGTCCTAAATATGAAACTATTTTGGTTTGTATGGCGTTACTGCTATGTATGTTTTCAAGTTGATCATTGGGTGTTGGGTAACTATTTGGTGTACTTGTCACTAGAAAACAACTTACTCAACTTTCAGCATTCTTGAGTTGCCTGAAGTCCTTTCTGTAGTGTTGAGCCCCCGTGGGCTTTTCTGTATTCACTGTGTAATGTGTAGTGGTATCACTCTTTATTGAGTTGTGTTTAGGTCATCGTATTGGTGACACTATATTGGTATCACTTCGGAAATTATTATTAGGAGACACAATCTCCCAGTGAACTCCCTGAACTTCTGGCTCTCCCACTCTTTCTACAACCCTGCTTTGTTTTGAAAGAGAACCTTGGATTACAAACACACCCAAATACCTTCACATGTTTCTTCTGCCATTTTGTTATGATAATGTGGAAGAACACTCTGAAAGAAAGTGTGTTAAATTTACAAAAAACAGACAGATTATGGTAAAATATGTAATTAACACCTGGGAATAAGCAAATTTTAACCTCTGACTTTTCATAAGCTCACACTTATGAAAACATAGCCATGCTAATGGCTGAAATGTTTGTAACTGGCAAGCTTTGGAAAACAGTAAGACTCTATGTAAAGAGGAATATTTGAAGAATACAAAAAAAATCTTCATACAAGAAGGAAGAAAATAGAAAGGCAGGCAGGAGGAAGGAATAGGAAAAGAATGAAGGTGTAAAGAAAAAGAGAAAAGAGGAAAGAAAGTCAAAGGCAGAAAGAGAAGGAAGACAAACCCAGGAAAGGAAAATCAAGGAAAGAAGCAGTCCTCCTCCCTTGTTCTTCTTGTTTCTCTCATCAGTTCAAGACAGAAGCAAAATGACAGTGAGGATCTCTGAAAAAGATCATAAGGAATGTCTTACTTCCATCTCCCTAAGAATGCCTAAAATATGTGTAAGTCTGTGTATACATATATGAATATTTTAAAAAGAATTTCCTACATGGACTGGCAATGTTTTTTTCCAAAAGCCATAGGCAATGTAACATAAACATTAATAACAACCATCAAAACTCCTTTAATGGTTGTTGTCTAAAAGAGCCCCAAAATATTATAGGCTACTTTTCTTGATTCTACCCCTAAAAGAGATCTATTGTTGAAGAAACCATGCACTTTGAGCACAGGGACCAGAGGACCAAAGGATCTGTCATGAAAGCCTTGCACCTGAGGACTAGCCTACATGGTACCAAAAATCATCATGCAAGATTCCAAAGAAGGAAAGAAGGGAAGCAGCCAATACTCCTTTCAGTCTGTGGAACCTGTGATCTACAACAACAATAAGTATCATTGTAGACCCATGGGTACAAAAATGGCAAACATTGGAGATAGTCATAGCTTTCTATTGAGTCTGAAGATTGGCTCAACAACAGAAAAACCACATTTTGAGCAGGAAACCTAGCAATTTATAATGAACTTATGAAGCCATGGGTCTTGGATGAGTATCTGTAACCACTTCACCAAACCAGCATAATTCTAACTACATTCTAAGCATCAATTCTTGCACCAGAAATCAGTATAGCTATCACTCCTTATGAAGGAAACTTTTCTTTGCAACATGCAGAGACATGTAAATAGAGCCACAATCATTCAAAATGCAGAGTGTGTATCCCAGTTGATGCATCTACATTACTCTAGAACCAAAGGCACAGAGATCCCTGCAGAAGAGGGGGCTGAAATATTTACTTAAAAAAAAAAGGAATAGGGAGTATTAGATTGTGTTGCCTAGAGATTTCAGAGAGGTTATTTCCACAGAAATTTAACCAACAGTGCTGGCTGAACTTTATGTGAACAAGATGGTAGCATTCCACATGTTAACATATAGCTGGATAATCTCTTAGGACTTAATTCCAGATGAAGACCTAATGGTCCAAGAAATAGAAAATAGAAGAAACAGTCTTTACCAAAGACGAGAACTCCATTTGTATGTACAATATCAGAGTCAGCCCTGAAAACATACAAACAAGCAACATATAGGAATAAACAGTTTATATTCTTTTATTTAGAAATACAGATGCACACATTCATGAAAATAATAGAGGGCAAGAATTTGAAATAGAAATAAGCAAGTAAGTAGGAGGGAAGAGAGAAATTTTGTTTTTATTATAATATCAAAAATTTAAATATTAAAAGAATAAGTTAATCTTTATGGAAAAGAATGAGTGCAGATACTCTCATTAGCACAAGGTACAACAGAGGTCAGAAAATGTTCCTTTTCTTGTTACATTCTCCATACTCAAGTGACATGACTCTTCTTCATTGTCCTAACAAGGTTTAGAGAGTATGTAAAATGTCAGCTTTACTAATAATATTCAACTGTCTTTTGCATTTATACATGTTCAGCTAAATAAAAACTTGTAAATGTTAATAAATATTTTGGAACAAATGTTCAAATACATCTTGTTACTGTGCCTACATCAGTAGAAAAGGCATGTAAATATAGTTTAACATACCAATTGAAAAAAATAATATATTGGCATTTAGCAAATAAATTATCTTTTTTATTCACTAGAATATTTTCTCCACTTTTTAAATTATAATTGCTACAGACAATCTAAAATAGACTAACATTTGATACTGGTTTGGATATCCATCTCAAGTAAGGAGAAGGAATAGAATTCTATAATTTATATGATAGCACTTTCTTTTTTTCTAAGGAAATGGTTTCACATATTTATTATTGAACTACTTAATGAATCTACAACAGCATAGAAAAAAGAAACTTGTATTTCTAATAAACACACTCAACTCTTCAGACAATGGTAATTTTGTAAGCTTAATATAGTAAGTTAATGCTAACCTTCAAACAGCATAAATATGTCTGGTTCCTTATAGACCCAATTCGGTTTGTCTCCAATGTCTCTGCTTGGAGTTGTACATGATTTTGTTGCTAGTTTCCATCTGAATCCATTGTGGAATGGGACAATTGTAGTTTAATTTCTTAGCCAGGAATCACTTGATAATGAAGGTCTTGTGAGAAGTCATGGTGAAGAACCAAGTCAGAAAGGTATGGAATGTTCCCATTGAGTCTAAGCCAGTGGATTGGAATAACCTTGAAAGGCAGGGTGGAGCTGAGTGTTTGACTCTTTCAGGTTTTCTGTGAGTGGTGCACAGTAGAAGCCCTGGGCCATACACCAAAACAGCTGTACTGGCTGGGCAGTTAAAAGAATCGTGACCACTGGAAGCATTTCCTTTTAAAGAGTGAATAATGCCATATAATTAAGGATAGAACTTTATATTTATCTATATATTCCTAATTATTTATATATTTGTAGCTATTTTACATTGGACATGTTATTAATTTATCCACTATAGTGATATAATCATCTCTATAATGATTATTTTAATATTATTTGTTTCCCATTGTTGTTAAGTATATATTTTAAGTAAAATGAACCCAAAGAAGAAAACCACTTTTTAGAAGAGATATCACTGACTATGTATTTAGTATAACCACTGAAGGGAAATTATTGCTATACATTTTATAAAATTATTTTGTGCATGTTGGATCTCTCATCTTCATAATGCAATTATACAAACAATTCTGGTTTCGTTGATTTTTTATACAAATATTGGATTGTAGGCAAAATTAAAGCATTTTTAATTTTGAGAAAAAGTGATTGCATAATAATCTATTTTTGAATAATTAATATAATTTTTCTATTCTCTACCCTCAACATCTAACTTTACTTTTGTCATTGAAACAGTCCCATGTCTTTGGATTATCCTCTGTAAAATTTCTTCATCTCTGGCTCTTTTTATTTTATTAATACTGTGAAATTTTCTTCTAAAGTATCAATTTTTTTCCATACTTAGTGAAAATGTTTGTAAACAAGTAAGCAAATACTCAAAGGCCATTTCCATCCCTGTTCTTTTTTATTTCTGAACACAATTATAAAATTCAAAAGCAGTCAAGACAGGTTCATCGATAGAATTATGAACTATTAGAGACAAAATGGACTAATTACTAAGTTCTTACAAATTCCTCATGTTTCTCAGCGAGCGAGCATGATTGTGGGCCTTTGGGGGGCCAGCCCGCTTCATTATGCATCGTCCTATTCCCAGCCTCTAGCATTGTGCATGATGAATTAAGTATTTAAATAGAATTAGCAAAGAAAGTTCTCATTTCTGTGGTTCCTTACAGCAAAATAAGATTTGATAATTCGAAGAAAAACATGTCATAAGTGAAGCAATTCATTCACCTCTGGAATAGTTTGAAACATCTTCATTGTGTCATAAGCTGATAGTAGAGCGAAAGCTCAAAGGAAAGGTGGCTGAGGTTCCTTTCTGTGACTGAAAGGTCTATGCCGGAAAATAATTGGTATAATGCTCCCATCAAAATGTTACAGTTTCTCCCATCCCTTCATTTAATTCTTGAAGAGTGTGGATGTTTCTATGTTTATGTGTGTATGTGTATGATTGTGTGTGTGTGTGTGTGTGTGTGTGTGTGTGTGTGTGTGTGTGTGTGATTGTGTGTGTGTGTGTGTGTGATTGTGTGTGTGGTATGTGTATGTTTCTATGGGTTTGTATGTATTTTTGTCTGTATGTGTCTGTGTGTATGTGCATGTGTGTGTTTGTATGTGTATGTCTGTGTTTGGAGGCACAGCAGAAGTTAAGTTACTTGCTGGCAAAAGTAGAAATTTGTAATGAAATGATTTTAACAAAGACAGTTTTTATTCTGTGTCAATCAAAACAAGATTAATGTGCTCATAAGAATCCCTTGCATTGTTTTATACTGTATGAATATGGAAAACATAGAGCAGGGAGAAAGAAACTTGGCTTCTGTCATAGCGGTTCCTGTTACTGCCGTCTCATAAATGCTGCAAAAGCCCTTCTTCATCAGGACCATTTCTTTGTGATACATTCACTCTGTTTTTCCTCCATGTGCTTGGAAGCATTACTCAACTCAAAAGGAACATGGGTGGAAGGATCACTCCTGAGAGCTTTCACCTATTTCCTGTTGCTAAGGAAACCACTTCCTTTGTACATGTTGAGAATAGCCTGTTCCTTTGAATCCTGTCTTTCAAGCTCACATTCTTTAAAGCAAACATATAGATACACCCCATATTTTGCAATGTATGGGGTTATATTATTTCCTTTAGTACTAAATGAGCAAAGTTTCCAAAATTTTAAGTAATACATACTTGCAGATAAAAACTGCAGATAAAATGACTCTTTATTTTTGTATTTTCTCTGTTGTTTGGTATTTTTTAAATCTAAAATGTTTTCCAATTCAAAATAGACAAAGAATCCGAAATATCCCTATGACCTGTGAATACATGTCTCTCAGCAATGGCTGTATTAATTTACAGCATGTGATGTTGGATAGAATTTTGAGCACTAACAATTTCTTTGCAGAGAGAACAATCACGTTACCTTAATTATTTTGAACTTCTGTATTGATACTATGTGTTTAAAATATGTTTTCAATTTTCAATATAGGTCCTTATTAGAAACATCTACATCAATAAAAGAAAAAAATAAAAAAGGACCACAAACAGTTGTCTATTAACATGTATCCCACATGTACATAGATGTATCTAGGGAATCAGTAGTGGTCAGAGCAATGATTTCCAATCCCAGATGACTAGCAGCTTCAATAAAGAATAGTAAATTATTGGAGGAAAAAACAAAAGGATGTTATGTCTCTACGGGACTGCAGCTTACGGTGAGTCAAATAAGTGCCAGACAAAGGCTAGTTGAAACTGTTTGCAAATAAAGACTCTTCTGTACTCTTCTCTGTCAGTGATGGTTAACCCTTGTTCTTCCTGAAATAAAGGATTGGCAGATGGTCACTTTTGTCCTTGGAAATTGACATCCTGTGTTTTGGCTGAAGGATGGAAGGAAGACAGCATTCCTACATCTGAGTCTTTAAGTTTCTTTTTCTCAGCAAACCTTTGTAGGCTTGGAAGGCTCATTCTTGTCCTTCGGAGTGTGCGTGTGAGCACTCTCATACAGGCAAAGAGGAGGGGGAAGGGTGGATGTGAGATATCATCTGACATGTAAACAAATGGAATGATTAACAAAAAACAAAAACAAAAACATTTGCCATTATTTTATCTGAAGTATTCTTGAAATGTCTCACTTTTAAACTTTTGTAGAAACATAAATGTAACTAAAAAATTTGCAAAGGAAATTATTAGAATTGGAGTTCTGTTTTTGTACAGAGATTTCTATATATTCACTAGCTATTAACAGCATGTGTGGACACTAGCCATAAATACTGGCTTATTTCATAAGTTGGATTGTAATGTTATAATTATGTGCAGTAATTCACATGGTACAACTGAGAATCATTGCCTACTTGCTTTATTGCAACATCCTCATTAATGTACTCTTTGTTGAAGATCTATCAAAGAATTCCTTTGAGCTTCCATCATGATGTTTTTTAATTATAATCTTTATTTTCTTCACAGTGTTCTGGACATATCTCATATATTTTAATGTGCATTGTGCCCAGAAACCACAAATTCCAAATTCATGTTATACCACAACAGAG
Source organism: Micromys minutus (assembly GCF_963924665.1). Lineage (NCBI taxonomy): Eukaryota > Metazoa > Chordata > Mammalia > Rodentia > Muridae > Micromys > Micromys minutus. The sequence goes on from NC_137984.1 coordinate 11,509,895, forward strand.
GAAAACTGGGTTTGATTATTCTGCTTCTAAATTAATTTTCTTGATTTGTTTATCTCTTTTCAGTGATTATGGCATCTAAAAAATTTGTTTGCCATTTAAGGGAAGAGTACATTGAAGAAGTTCCTGGCCTTCCTAAATGACTTCTGAAGTCCTGTGTCTCACTTGAGCTTTTGTGACTTGCTTACTGCTCTAATTCAAATCAGCATTTACAGAATGCCATACTTTCAGCAGAGAGAACATTTTTATGTACAAAGGAAAGATTAGAAAGAATAAATTTCTTTTCAGTTCAAGATTATTGCTGTTCTAAGAATCTGAATATACAGCAATTTAGCTACCTCCTTGCTTTTCTCACATTATCTGTGGAAAGATATTTGTTCAACAATGTTAAGCACTGATTTCCTGGAACAAACCATATATTTACATGTACTTATTATAATGTATGGCTTATCCATTTTAGTGACTTGTTAAAAAATTGATTTAAAATTTCAGTAGTTGATGCCAGTTTATTCCTCAGAGAGCCATTGTCATTGTAATCTCAGTACTCAGTAGTATATTGGCACTTTGATTTTAAAAACAAAACAATTACTTTGGTTCATCAGCTTTCTATTTTGTCTCCAGTAGTATAGTGTTCAATGGCTTTTGTTGGCTTATTGCACTTTAATTAGCATGATGCTGTGTGCCTTTAGTAGCATGCTGCTACCCTACCCTTAATTGAAATCTTTCTCTTGTTTTTGTGATCATTATATCACCTTGATGCCCAGGACAGCTTTCCCTAAAGTGTGTGATGCTGCATTAGTCCTTTGAAGCTAGCAGTCTGAGAAGAAAGATCAGATTAGTTAGTTGCAAGAGGGTACCCAGTCCAAACATGTAGCTATTTAAAATGTACATCTGAAATTCGCTGCTTGTTTTAATTCAGTAAATGCACAAATACTTATACTTATTGTATGTAGTGAAATCTTACAGTAGAAAAAAAATTCTCTAACTTTTTCTTTGATAAAAATTTGTGGCATCAATAATATTGTAAAGATGTTACTTCAAATAATACAAAATAGTCTTAAGAGGAATGAAAAGAAAATACAGTTATATTTCTATATAGCATTATTCCTTTGGCTATTGTTGTATAATGTCTTATTTTTTGAATATGTATGTAGATTTGCTTATATATGGGTACACATGCATAAACTGGTTTGCATGCATTGTATGTGGGTTTATGTGTGTGTGTGTGTGTGTGTGTGTGTGTGTGTGTGTTTGTGTTTGTTCTTATGTGTCTGTGTGTTCTTGCCTGTATAGAATCAGACTTAAGGATCAACCTACACTTTATTTATTGAGGGTAGTTGTCTACACCTGGAAACAGACAATTATGTCTAGTGTCATCTTTCTCTTTTCCAACTTTCTCTTGATCTATGTCTCTCTAATGTTTCGATTATAGGCAACACTTTGATATGCTGGGCTTTTACAGCAGAGCTATGGATCCAAACTCTGCTATTTACGCTTACATGGCAACCTCTTTATTTAGTGATCTCTTTGGTCTGTAGTTAACATTCAACATGATAGCTTCTTCATTCACAGACTTTCCCCATTCTTAATAACATGGACTGTTTTTAATGATACTCAGAGTCTTTCTTTTTTTTTATTTCGGATACATTTTTTAAGGTTGTAATTAAGTATTTGTGGGTACATACAAACACACACACATATATGTAACAATAATATAGGAAAAGAGGCTATTAATTTAAGAGGATAGGAGAGAGACTAGGAGGGGCTGTAGGGAAAAAAGGGGGATGTGATACAGTTCTAAGAGCAATTGGGTTAAATATATTTTATAGTTAAAGAGAAAATACATAATCAAAAGTGTTACTCAGACATTTTAAGGAATAGACAAAGCTCCTCTGACAACATAATATTTTTCTAAACAAACAATACATACATACACACACACACACACACATACACACACACACACACACACACACACACACACATATATATATATATATACAAGAAAAAGAGAAATGGTAACTGCAGTATAATATGTGGAGTCATTTAGTAATTCCAGGAAGTGTAAATCTTTGATACTCTGAGGTGGTGATGCTGCCTCAAGGGATTCCTGATTTATCCCTTTTTAAAAGTTGGAAATACAAAAAGGGCCTTCCATAAATTCACTTCATTTTTATGAAGATTAAATCCACCAAAGAAAATACAATGGCTTCAATCTTTTGACTAAAATTTCATTAACCAAACGAAATTAGATTCACATCACAGAAGAGACTCAAGATCAAGCAGAGCATCTAGAACTCAGAAACCATCTTGCCCTAGTCATGTCTTCATCTATAATCTGTAAGGTCCCAGTTCCTATGTATACCTGTATATGTCAGCTCAGTTCAGCATAATCAATTCTAAACTTGATAAGATAACTTTAAATTTCCTTATAGTATAATAAAGATGGAATGTAAAAAAAAGAAAACTATACATTTAAACTCCACACGACACAAGTTGTTGAATGTTACAAAACAGTTTGCAGGAAGATGATTCGCAAAATAGGTGAGAGATTGCAGCAAGCAGTGATGGCTGTTGTTAAAGAGCAGCCTTTGGAAACCCAAGAGGATAATGTGGTTAGCGAGCATAGTGTGGTGTCCCGAGGATGATGAGAAAAGAGCATGATGATCGTGCAGGCTTCAAGGTTATCAATAATTTCAGAATGTTTGACCATCCAAGGAACAGATACATGGAGTTTACAACCAAGAGTCATGGGAGTTGAAGTAAATCGCAGTAAAATGGAACAGGCATATTTAAAACCAACTATATTCATCATATTTGATGCCACTGATTATAGATGCCTTTATTTCTTCTCTGTGATAATCTATATTGTATGAATTTTCTAAGTTAAATAGAAATATTTTGATTATATTTCCCTTTGTTTAGGAAGACAACCATTAAAAATAGAGAGATATTTAAGGAAGCAGTATATTACAGTATATTAAGGGGTTATATAAGTAGTATATTAAAGGATGCTATAAATCCCCACATACAAGCCTGTCTATGCAGTATGCTTACTACTGCAAGTATGTGATGTGAGTTAAAATGCACTTGGTTTTTTTAGTTCAATGACAATGACTAGCATCCTACTAAGTGTTTTACAAGTATATTTAAGGGAAAAGCACTGCCTAATTTGAGAAGCTTCACCATCTTGTATACTAACACAATATACTCTTGGTGAACCCTCTAACAGTTTATCTTCTTCAGTAATGCTAGCAAACGTATTGATTGGAAAAATCAGAAGGAACAAAAAACTTAGCAAATTATCTGATTAAATGATCTTAAAGTTACAGAAATTGCTCCATAGGTATGTATTGTAGTAAATATATTTTGGACACAGTAATCCTATGCATTATAATAATGTGGAGCCAACTTTGTGATAATTATCAGTGGAGCCAAAGAATGTAATTGTATTTATAAATCAGAAGCATGCTGAACAGTTGCTTCCCAGTCTGCCTCTATATATAGTAAATTTTCAGTTGAAAGAAAAGGACCTGTTTTTATTTTTGACTAAATAAGAATAGTTCTATTTTATTAGGGTGACAAATATTAGTTATAATATATAAAAGTTATTATTGTATAATTACTTTTACTGTGTGTGTGTGTGTGTGTGTGTGTGTGTGTGTGTGTCTGTCTGTCTGTCTGTCTGTCTTTGCATGTGGTATTAGTACATGTGGTGATCAGAGAGAGTAGATTGTCTGAAGCTGCATTTACAGGTGAGAGTGAATTACAGGTGGTTGTGAGCCATCAAACAGGATGCTGCAACTGAAACTCTAGTCTTGAGTAGAGTGATATACACTCTGAACCACTGAGATACCATGCTTGCTCTAAAAACTACTTTCAAGGTTTCATGAAACAACAAAAATTTTATCCTGGAGTTAGCTCATAAATATAGTAGCTAGATAGGCACCAACAGTTGATAACGGTAAAGAACTCATAAGTGTTCTTCAAAGTTGAACATTTCCAACTAAAGGCAAATATAATTAGTTTTGCTTGTGGAGTGTTCATGCCTACTTTTGTTTATTGACTAGTTAATAATGTTAATTTTATTTTCCTTAGGTTATGATCTAGTTCTTAGTTCATATGTGTGATGCATCTTCAAATGCTTAAGTCTCAAGTTTCCACTAAACAGGAGACGATGCCTCCTTGTGCATATGTGGATATCTGGAGAGTAAGGTAGAACAACACAGGTTTGTCTACTAAGTAGTTTTATAAAGAACATGCATAGCACTTTATTAATTTAATGATGAGAAATGCCTAACTGCAGTCACATAAGCACTCAAAAGCCTTATGAGGACATATACCTCCACTTTGTTTCTTTCAAATCCAATGTATTCCTTTTCATTAATTTTGTTACACGCATGTGTGTGTGTATATATATATATATATACATATATATATGTATATATATATATGTACACATAAATATATTGTACATACAATATGCTCAACCTATAGACTGTTACTAGTATAATCTGATAAACAATTGGCATGTTCTTTCCGGGAAGTTGACTTTTGTTTATCCTACATCATCTTCAGCCTGTAGGAAATGCTATTGTTTCTGACTTTGTATTGTATTTATATGTTTTACTTTCTGATGTTCATAAGTAGTGACATGTGACAGATAAAAGATCCAGACCACTTGCTTGTTAATTTTTTAAAGATTTACTTATTAATTTATTTTTGTGAGTACAATGTCACTTTCTTCAGACACAACAGAAGAGCTCATGGGATACCATCACAGATGGTGGTGAGCCACCATATGCTCACTGGGAATTGAACTCAGGACCTCTGGGAAAAGAGTAAGTGCTCTTCACTGCTAAGCCACCTCTCCAACTTCTTTGGTTTTTTTTTTTTTTTTTTTTTTTTTTTTTTTATTTTAACCCACCAAACATACAGTATCTTTAAATAAAATCTTTTCGGGGTTGTGATTTCTTTATTTGTATCCCCGTGCCTCTCTTTCTCAATGGTGTGTTCTCCCTGGACATTTCTTCCTTTGTCTGTTTTATTTTGCTCTACCCCCACATTTTTCTGTTGTTCTGATGGTCCTTCCTTCTCTCCTACATGCTCTTATTTCCCCCACCCCCACCCCAGTTCTTAGCCTCAATCTCTGTTTCATAAGTAATTCCTAACAAGTCTTTTGGTCCTCTCACCTTTTCACCTCCCAGTGCAAAATTATGCTGCTCCCCTCCCAGAAAATTACTTTCTCTTTCATCTTGTACCTTTGGTATTCATTTCCTGTGGGGTTTCATCACAAACAGCAGCAGGTGCTGTTAACTGTTTAAAGGCCAATGGCTGGGGGGGGGGTATTTATAACACTCAGTTGAAACAGCTGGAACTTGAGGTGCAGTAAACTGTCACTAACAGGTTCTCTGACCATAATTTTCAGCATCCCATTTGAATATATTAGGGAAATAAAGAAACTGAAACCATACAAACCCTTTTCTTAGATGTACAGAGGAGAAATGCAATCACCAGGGTGTATGTAGCCTCAAAACACCTAATATTTGTGTTAAGTAACCAATTTCTCAGTGCAATTGAGACCTTCCCCTTGACATTGAGTTACTCTCCTCTCAGACCCTGGAATCTTTGACTGTTGAAGCAAAGTGCTCACACTGCTATTTTGAGGTCTTATTCTTTTTTTTTATGGGCCATTAAATTGAGTGCAAAAGTCATAAATTATCTGTTAAAGTTACCCAAATTATAGCTATCTTTGGTTTTATGATGAAGGCCAAGAATGTGTTTTTAGAAACACACCCTCTTGCATGGAAAATAGCCAAGTACAGAAATAGGACCTTTCTCTTTCTCATGGTCAAAATTTAGGCAGTTAAATGCTGCTACCAATCTCTTCTTCAACAAGAAAACAATTGTTCATGCAAATCGGAAATAGATTTTCTTCCTAGTGCCATTCTACGAGGAGGAAAGTCTTGAGTTTCATTTTGGCCTGGTGTTTCAGTGTCATCTACAAAAGGCATTATGACAAAAACATAATTAAGTTTTTTTTTAACTCCAAAAGATCATAAAAGTGCAGTCTACCTGAGTTGAGTTAGTACAGCTGGGTCTCATTAAGATGTTTACCCAGAACACTGAACATCAAAGGCAGAACCATCTGCATTCTAAATCAGTCATTGTGAAATAGAAGTTACCCAGTTCTTTCCGTTGTTGAAGTCTGACAGATTTCCTGAGTTCTGACACTGTATGAATCATGACATTAGTACTGTAGTCTACAGACAGTAGACAAAACTGGTAAGCATTGTTCTTTTTCTAATTACAATAGAAGATACTAATAATTTGAGACTTTTATACCTTAGTCCACCTATGACTTTTCATCATGCATATCTGTATACAAAACTTGAAATTATTATTCCTTTGAGGTATCATCTAGGGAATAACCTAAATGGATTTCAGCCACAGAAAATGTAATGCCATTAAATAACTTTGAAAAAAGCAATATATATATATAACTTGTTTTTAACTGCACAAATAAAACAGTGTTCAGAAAACAAAACTCTAGGTTTTGTCCCTGAAAATATAAGAGAGAAGATAGATTGAGAATCTGCACTATGTAAAAGATTGTGACAGCAATGTTTCGTTTTTTTTTTTTCCCCTGTGGATTATTTAGTGTAAAGCTATCTTTTATTACCCAGATGTACATGTCTTAGAAGCTTTCTGTTGAGTAAACTCTAGCTCTTTCTGAACTTTGACTGTCTGGATCAATTCACAGATTTGGGCACAAACACTTTTCCAAGCTTACTGATTAAAACTGGCTTCACTCCTTCTGACTGAATCATTCTGGTTGACCTCAGATTGACTCTAGCAATCTGTCCTAATTTCTTGCTAATTCTCTTCTTTGGATCCTTTGGTCTTCACAAGAAATCTGTGTCTTAAAACAACAAAACAAAACAAACTAAAACAAACTGCCAGAAAAACTGTTCTCTCTCTCTCTCTCTCTCTCTCTCTCTCTCTCTCTCTCTCTCTCTCTCTCTCTCTCTCTCTTGTATAGTCATCAAATAGTATCTAAATTCTAGCAACATTTAATATATATTATTTATAAATAAGTGCACTTTTTAAAATTTGAGAATATATTCAATTTGATTGTTCCATTTTCATTCTCAACTAGTATTTGTATTAAAATATTAGTATTGATAATCATTATAATATTAAGACTAGTATTAATAAAACTAAGAATTAATTCTGTAATTCAATATGAATTCTGAGATGTTCTTTCTACTTTAATTCACATTCTCTGCAACTACTAGTAGACATCAGGCCTCTGTGAAAAACTTGCCATTTCATTCCATAAAAGGTAGTTTGAACTTTGGTATAACATGGACAGTTAATAAATGCAGCTGCACCTTTGAGGTTTTATTTAAATATTTAATATTGTAAAAGGACTCACTGCCTCATGCTTGCTAGAACACAATTATCAAATATGAAGGACAGTACATTTTGGCTAATATGGACAGCAAGGAAACATGTTGTATATTTACTCAGAAGGACAATTGGTATAGCCAATATGAAAACATGTTCAGAAATCTCTCAAAAAATTATGACCAGAGCTTTCATAAGGCCAGCAATCCCAACATCCCCATTTGTGTCCACCCTCTGACTGATGCACAGGCCACACTTCCTGCCACGCCCCTGTCTCCACCCGGATGTCCCCACTCCTCACCCTCCACCCCATCAGACCTGGAAAAAGTGATTCTGAAAGACATCTTATTGAGAAAACAAGCCAGGTTTGGGAACACAAGCACTATATTATAGCTTATGTGAACTTTTAAAATGTTAAACTCAGAAATAGAGAGTAGAATTGTACCTAAGGCCGAGAAAAGTCTCATCTTAGGTTTGCCATCACTGACCAAGGCAACTCTTATAACATTAAAAACTCAGTGGTTCAGTCCATTGTCGTCATAGCAGGAAGCATGGTAGTGAAGAAGCTGAGAGTTCTACATCTTGTCCCGAAAAGAACCAGGAGAAGATTGTCAAGGACAGTTGGGAGGAGGCCACTCTCAAAGCCCACTACCACTTCCTCCAAAGCCACACCTCCTAATAGAGCCATTGTATGGGCCAAGTATTTTCAGTCCACAACAGGAGACAAGGCAGACAGGGAAGTGCTGACCAAAGTACACAGAGTTGCAGTTAGACAAGAAGTATAACTTAGTAATTTATTACACAGCATGGTATACAGCTAAAGCCATATTTCGAACGAAGAGACTGAATATTCTCAACATTTGATTCTTACTATAAAATGGAATAAGTATAGATATATATGTGTTAATTGATGGATATAATAATATAAATATTTATTGAAACATATAATTGGACACTGAAATTACAAATAATTTCTAGTCAATTACAAAAACCATGATCCTGTCTTATTGTTAATTGTTATTATTTTTATATTAATTTATTGGGTTTTATGTAAGATATTTGGGTAATATTTTCTTTCTCCAATTATCCCTCTTTTATGAAGGTATGCCTTTACATATAAAGTAAGACTCTTTTATCACATTCCTTTCAAATAATACAAATATAATTTAAAAATTATATACTTAATTTTTCACTTAAGAGTGTTTTAAACAGATTAGTTTTACATGGATCTTAAAATAACAGTCAATGTATCTCTAATTAATTTTATCTCTTATAAATTTAATACTCTAATTAATTTTTAAAACATTTTGTAATTTAACAATCTGTGAATTTTTAAATAATGTGTCAAATTTATACTACTTCTAAGCATTGTCAGTCAAGAAAACAAAACTGATGCACATTTTTACTACCTCATAAATCATTTTATAGTTTAAATAATTGAAATTTTTGCCTTGTTGGAATTTTTGTAAATCTCTATAATATATGCATACAGTTATTAAGAAAAGGTCTTGCAATGTATACCTGTATGCCCCGGGGTCACAATGCAGACCTGACTGAATTGAATTCAGAGGGACCCACCTCTCTCAACTTCTCTAGTACTGGGATGAAAAGCTTGTACAACCATGTCTGACTTGCAAGTTTCTATAGTCATTCATATGTACATGTATATGTATATATACATATCTTTATATATAATGTTTGTTTGATATACTTAATCTTATAATATTACATGTATAGTATTCATTACATATATTCACAGATCCTAAAGTTTCTGATGTCATAATTATTGAAACCATATCACTATAGAGTACATTATATTGCTACTCTACCAGATGGTGATAGAGTGGATTTATGCTTCTTTCTTACCCCCTAAGTTGGAGAATTCTTAACTACATGAATATGTCAGTCTTGGTTTTCTAAAAAAATTGAGTATAAAATGATAGCATGTATAAACAACATTAGGCATATAGCTAGCCACTCTGTACACTTAATAAATAAGAATTATTACAAAAGCATATTGTGTGATTTCCTTTAACCTCCAACCCATGTTAATAAAACACAGATTATAGGGTTCAGGTTTCAGCATTAGTATAGTCTCTAAAATGTTATTTTATAATAGTGCCTGTACCACAGTACAATAGTGTCTTGACCAAAATAGTCTGGCCAACTGAGCCTTTTAGTAAATCAAAAGATTTCCATTTTAGCTATGAAGCTTGTTTACATAAGAGCTTTTCATGTACATTTTATGCAATATCAGGCAGTATAGAGTAGAAGATTTTAGTGTATGATTGGTAGATATATCTGCTTATATAAACTTGTGTAAATCTTGCTTGAATGTAATAATTACTAAGTATTAAATTCAGCCACCGAACTACTTCTGAGATGGCTAAACATAAATAGGAGGATTACGAAGACTAAGAAATAGACACTAAGACTTTAAGAAATACAGACATTATAAAATAGCACTTCAGAAACTATACAACTGCTTTTTCATGAGACTATTATTTCTTTAAAAATGAATGGATAGAATGTATTTACTTAATTTCTTCTCACTAAATGTACATCCCCTCATGACATGGAGATACAACTAAACTGGTGTGAAAAGATAAGTTGTTAAAATGTAGATTATGTCTTAACCACAGGATTTTCTGAAGCTTCCTTTTGAACCTTTCACCTAGAAGCAATAGCTTTGTTCTCTTTGCCTTAAAAAAACCAAAGTCTATTTTAAAACACTATCTATTTCTCTTAAGAGCCACCGTTATTAAGAATCATATGAGCAGGGGGCAGGAGAGTGTGGGTGGGTTGGGGAGTACTCTCCTACAGAAAGTGGGATATCATTGGATGGGTGGTTGATGCAGGGGTAACTAGGTAACCAGGAATTGGGATATCATTTGAGATGTGGATGATTGGAATGATTAATAATAATAATAATAATAATAATAATAAAGAATCACATGCTATGTTTCTTAGGTGGTAGAATATGGAAGAAAACAAAAGAAAAAGAGGGAAAATAAGCAGTCAAAAGAAGAAAGTTGATTGCTTATGTCACTTTGGACTTTCTAAGAACCCAAGAATCAGCAAAATAGAGAAGCCAGGGAGCTTGGTGCTTCTGTAGTGTGGTCAACATTTGATGTTTTCTGCAAGTATGTGAGCTACAGTGTGTTACTGGAAAAAAGCAACATGCTGGGTTCCAGAACTTATCATGAGAGAAAAGTAATTTACACCTTCCTTTTGAGGAAAGGCAGATATTGTCTGTGTCATTAATGTATGAATGTGCTCTGAAGGATGAGAGCCTAGGTAGCCCAGACCCTTTCTCTGCATCCCCAGAATTGTGCTCTAAGGCCAACAGGGGAAACCACCAGCTAAACCATACATGATCATATCAAAGAAATCTGAACAATTAGGTTCAATGTCTGATCACACCATTTTCCTGCTTTGGTGTTTCCGGGTTGGTCCTAAGTCTTTGCACTATGTAAATCCATTCGATCCTAACTAGAAATATGGAGAGAACACAAAAGGAAAAATATTTGAACTTGGATCTTAAAAGAGGGTGGTTATTGAAAAGAACACAGAAAATCAGTAGCTGAATATGTCATACTAAAATAATCTATAGCAATAAAGGTATACTTAAAATGAAATAACCACATGCATTGCCTAATCTAGTTCTTAATGTTTATGAGGACTGTTTTTTTAAAACTCTCATAAAGTTGAACATACAACTATTAACTAAACTATTAGTGAGTTTGATTCATATTTACACCATCATTCTGTATCTATCTATGGTAGGTATCTTACACACTATGTAGCTGATCCTTGGCTTAGAATAGTGCTATGTAACATCGAATTGAAAATCAGATATTGTCTTGATTATAGATTTACTTTCCTAGTCTAAGGAGTCTCATGGATGGTCTGTATTTCCAGGCATCACAACTTTCAGCTGCTACAACCTGAAATCTCCAGACAATATCCTTTGGCCTATTCCTAGTTTAAAACACAGAGACTCTCGGCCAAACATGAGATGGAGCTTGGGAAGCCTTGTGGAAGAATCCGAGGAAAGGCTGAGAGAGCAGAAGAGGATAGGGACTCCACAGGAATACCAACGCAGTAAATTCCCTGGAACCTTGTGGGCTCCCAGAGACTGAATCACTAACCAAAGAACTAGCACTGGCTGGAGCTAGCCCCCAAATTTGTACATATGTAGCAGAAGAGCTGCTTGGTCTTCATGTGGGTCCCTCAACAACTGGAGTAGAGGCTCTCCCTCAATCTGTTTCCTGTCTGTGGTTCCCATCCCCCAACTGGGCTGCCTTGTCTGGCCTCAAGAGAGTATGTACCTAGTCCTCCAGAGACTTGAAGTATTAGAGTGATACTGAGGGGCTATCCCCCTTTTCAGAGGAGGAAGTGGGTATCTGTAGGAAAGGGCCATAGAGGAGATGGGGCAGATGATGAAATATAAAATGAATGAATTAATTAATGAAAGATTAAAATGTACTGATGCAGAATTCTTACTGATTTTTTGACATTATAAACTAGAATAATATGTTTAACCACTGTAAATGGGCTAACATAGTGTCTTATAAACTTAAGACCTAAACTTTGCTTTTTATTACATACTATAAGGAAAAAATATTTGATACAATCATATAATTTTAACACATATATTTAAAATGTATTCATGTATATATATGGACAAGAAATCAACAATAGTTTTTCTACTCAGTTCTTCTTTAATTAAACAACTGTATTTTAAAAAACAGAGATAAATGTCCAAATTTTAAAAACATTTTTATTTACAACTATATGAATATATTTTGTCAGTACTTGATTTTTTTAAAGGTTTGATAGTATGCATTAAAATGTTACTAGTTACATTGAGCATAAAGTACATATAAAACAAAACATAACATGAAAATAGTCAAAGTTTCTTGGTGTGTAAAGATCAAACCTAATAATTTTTAAATACCAAGAATTGCAATCTACTCAGTTCTTAAGTTTGCTCCTAGTTATCCCATAAACTTGATCATTCAAGTTTATCTTCCTCATGATCTGTCTGGCAATATGCAACATTTTTTTCCAGTACTAAGATTATAAAAATAGATTGCTTTGATTTGAAAAAAATCACATTATTTGAGTATTTTATACATGTATATAATGTTTTCATCAAATTGACCTAAATTCTCTACTCCAATTCTAAACCTATCTTCCCACCACTTTTTCCTGTCAGCATCATGTGTCTTGCATTTGAACTCACATGGTCTGCTTAGTGTTTTACGTATAGAGTAAGAATAAGACCTTCTGCTAAAGCATGTCTTATGTCTCTGAGATCAGATCCCTGAAGCAAAATGACCCTTGTTTTCCAGGAGGCATCAACTGGCAATATCTCTACATCTATTCATTAGATTTCATAAGCCCTTCCAGCTTCTGTGCTGGGTTCTGACTAATTTGAGTTTATACAATATTAAGAATATAGTCATAGTCATTTTGAGTTCAAGTGTGTAACAGTGTTAACATGGATGGCAAATTTACATTCTGCTGTTATCAAGAGCTTGCATCTTGTACCTCTACCTTGTATCTCCAATAATCTTTATTGCAATCTTTTCTTCATTAATATTGGCTCATATTAGCAAAATATTTACCTTGAGGCACAATGTAATTTATAATAAATGACACCTACAGAATAATCACAGTAAATTTAACATAGGGGTTGCAAAGAATCTACAAATGCAATGCCACTTAAACATTGGAGGCTCTTATGCTTAACACTGGAATAACAGCTCATTGTAGCTGAGTGATAATCCCCATTGAATCTTAGCGTTAGTTAAACATATAAGTGTGCTCATGAGAATCTCTTTATGGTGACTGCAGTGTGAGGTTCAGAACGATTACATTGTGTAGCATGAAACAATCCTGTGTGTGATATGCATATGTATTTATGTAAACGCGTAGATGTAGAAGGTCTGGGTTAGACTTGGTAAATTTTGAGTTTGTCATTGTTTTCGTTTAAGTCAGCTCCAATGGAGACATGCTGCTTATGAAACAGCTTCTTTGACCACGCAGCAAGATGAAAAACCACAGTGCTGAGTGTGGAAGAAGTCCACTGTTTGTTGCTGTACAGGACTCGTTTTTCAAAAGTGCATAATAAGTAAAAACGGAGAAACAAAGATCTACATGGAGATCGTCTTTTTCTTTGCATCATCTACAAGTAAACCAATGTCTGTATCTCAGCAATTAGAGTCGAGTAGTTATGCATGCTTGTTTAAATGTTCAGTGCCTGCATCGGAGCATTATTATTTAAATATGCTCCTGTGGTAAAATGGTTTCTTTTCACCAGAATTCATCTAATTGAATCTGACATTTCACATTCCTATGTATGTAATGCATCAACTTAGACTATTTGATTAATAAAATACATCTAATGTTTGCTCTACTTCCTACTCTTTCTTTGGAAGGCACCAAAAGGAAATTAAATACCTCAAAACCTTTTCACCTTTGTGATTTTGTAACGTATACTTTAGAGGACAGCAATTTCTCTATTTTTCTTTTAAGTTTAACCTTAGTTGCTGAACTATGCATATCAGTTGCAGCTCACATATCTATTAAGGAATGGAGTAATGGACTATAGATTAACCAAATGCACATGGAACATACACATTTTGTAAGTTATAAGTCGCAAAATGCAGGGCTCTGACTTTGAACTTGAATATTTCAGGTACAATTGTACCCTAATTGAAGGATTGTGTTGCTCTTTTATTTCAAACTTCAGGACTAATGAAAGATAATTACACCATAAACCTGGAGACATTCCCTTTTAATAGTAGACCAGATTTCAAACATTCAATACCTTTCTTAGGCAAGTCTATACCCTTGGCGTTCTTGACTACTTAAATCTACAGAATGTTAAAGTCACTACTTGTTACTCATATATGTTTATTTTTATAGAGGGCTGCTTTAAAATACTGATTTTGATTCTGCTAAACTCTGAACTAAGAAAGAACGTACAAGCTGATCTGCAGATAACTCCGAGGTGATGAGCTTCAATGGATCAAGTAATTAAATCTCAGTTGAAATGAAGTACAAAAGAGGTAGATAAAGCTAGATGCAGCCAGTTATATCTAAGGACATGTGAGAAAAAATACACTAAAGTTCTGATCTACTTAGGACAGAGAGAACAATGGAAAACTTGAATTAATTTATCACATTGAGACAACTATCAAAATATACCCTGGTTCCTAAAATATATTTTCCAGAAAGCTTTATTAATGGTTGCTCATCACATATGATGTGTGCTTATTGGACCAAACAATGACCCATACAAAGTGAAAAGGCTTTTCAGAAAGGTGACTATGGCCCTGTGCACATCGTTGTCAGAAATGTCTTTCATGCCCTACTCTTCTAATGCCATAGCTCTGTGTCCTTTAAAATTCAACTCTTCTGTGGGTTTGAATTTTTGTATACTTATACTGAAATCTAATCTTCTTTGGTGAGATATTTTTGTTTAGATTTATTTTGCCTGATTGCTTTGTTTGCAGTGATTTATGTTCACCACATGTTTGCCTAGTGTCTGCAGAGGGCAAAGAGCAGTTGTTCCCCTGAAACTGGAGTGTTAGACAACCGAGAGTTGACATGTGGGTTCTCAGAATTGAACTCGGGCCCTATGCAAGGACAAGATGTGTTCATATACTCTGAGACATCTCTTCAGCTAAACTCTGAGGCTTTACTACTAATGCATCACTTGTGAGACACCAAGCACTAAGGTGTCTCTTGGCTATTGTGTTAAATGAAATGAAATGTTTGCTCCCTGTGAGGCAGGAAAGTTCTGTTTCTCAGGAAGCTTCATGTGGCTTTGTTCAATTATTATTGATGAGTGTCAGTTCTGACTTTTAATGGCATAGTAGAAAGGACTCAATATCACTTTTGTGGTTTTCTTCTAAAAAAGGCAGGGCTTGAATCTAATAATAAGACAATATTATACAAGCCCAAATTGGGGAGCATTCTACAAAACAAATAGTCCATGTTCTTCAAAATGTCAAAGTCATAAAGCATTAAAAATATAAACGAATAGGAAATTTGAAACTCATACAAATTAGAGAAGATTAAAGTTGTATGACTAATGTATTGTGTAATTTGGCACTAGGCTACACATAAGGAAGAAAATTTCTTTCTTGTTATTAATTATCCAGGACATTACTACATATTCTACTTCTTCAGATATTCAATAAATATGTTTTATATGTGTGCTTGTGTTTGTAACCTTATTGGTCTTTTGAGTATATATTATGGTTTCTAACCTTTATGTAGGTAGGGGTTTTGTCTGTATATGTGCATGCATTTTCTCTTTGTGTATTTCTGCATTTAAGGTGTATTTTGTTATTGATTTGATTGTTTGTTTGTTTGTTTCATTCTATTTTACTCTCCCATTTTATATTTGGCTATTTGTTTTCTAAAGAATGTATAGAGATGGAAATATGCGAGAATGGGGGAGGCTTTAGAAGAGGATGAGGAACTGTATCCTGTGATTACATTATGTTATATAAAATTACCTCAAATCAAAATATAACTATTAAATGAGTATATTATATGAAAAAAATCAATTTTCAAAAAAGAGTAAGACATTGTATATTGTAATGTAGTTTTATCAAATGCCTTGGCAGAAATTGGTAGAAGGAAAGTAGGGAATGACAGAATGACAGAAGAATTGCAGACAAGAACTCTTTAAAGGAATACCTTTTCAATTTCATTTATGAATAGAAATAAAGAAATAAAGTCAGAGAAATAAAGAATGTGAGTATGTGTTTTTGTGTGTATATGGGTCACTAGGTAAAATCGAACATATTAGGCTCTCCTGAATTGTCATTCAACTATGTTACTAGAAACAGAAATCTCAGAAGGCAAATGAAATAAAAATAGCTGCCGAATTGGGAATAATGGCTAGGTAAGCTGTGAGATTTCGCCATGACTTATGTCTGACACATTAGTTTTGTTGTGGATTTGATTTAATGCTTGCATTCTACATTCCCAAACTGCAGGAGAATCTTGCATGTGAAAAGCTGAGTGTCCATGCTAGTTCTAATTGGAAAAAAATAAAAAAATAAATAAAAAAAAATAAAAAACGGCAATGGCCAGGCAGGGGAGACGGCTTCAGACTAGATTTTCTAGGAAAGGGCAGAGCTGCCTTGCTGGAAAAGAAGGGAGATCAGAACATAGATGTACAGAACAGGAAGACTGCCAACATGTAGTTGGAGACGATGTCCCTGGAGGACTGCAGGCCTGGGTCCTTAGTGGCCGGGCCGGAAGGTATGTTTTAAGCAAGAAATAATTCAGGAATATTGCCAAAGTGAGTGTGTTATCCATGGGGAGGTTTGAAAAATGCCCAGATATTGCACTGTTTAAGGTGCATTAAATATAAGGCTGTGTGTGTGTGCGCCTTTGTGTGTGTGTGTGTGTGTGTGTGTGTGTGTGTGTTTGTGTGTGTGTTTCATTTGAGAATCTAGAGCATTGGAATGGGTGGTAAGGGGTTGCATGTGCGTTTGTGCATGCATGTGTGTGTGTGTGTGTGTGTGTGTGTGTGTGTGTGCATGTATGCATACATGTGCATGTGCATGTGTGTATGTGTTTGATTTGAGGATCTAGAGCATTGGCATGGGTGGTGTGGAACTCACACTGCCACCACCAGGGAGATCAGAGCAGATTACTCAACTACTACAACAGGTATCATTATTTTAAATTTTTTAAGAACCCTATAACATTATAAAATATTATATATTATATCTCTATTTGTTTTCCAAAATACTTAATTGTACATCCCAAATATTCTCTAACCATGTCATCCTAGGCAGAAGAAATCAAAAGGTAGTCCTTATTTACCTTTTGTTATACCACAGTCTATGAAAATTGACCATATACTCAGTCTCAAGGCAAACCTCAGAAGATAAAAGAAAATTGAAGTAACCCTTTGGATTTCATCATATCACCTTGGATTAAAGATGTACTTCAACAACAGAATCTACCTAAACACTACATATTTTTGGAAACTGAAAAATTCTACTCAACGATCACTGTCTCAAGGAAGAAATAAAGAAATTAAAGAAAATAAATAGAACTAGAAAATACCATCCTGAGTGGGGTAACCCAGACCTAAAAGAACAAATATGGTATATACTCACTTATAAGTCAATGTTAGCCATAAACTACAGGATACTCACAGTACAAGTCACAGAACCAATGATGCTAAATAACAAGAAGGCGCCTAGGAGGGATGTTTGAATCTCACTCAGAAGGGGGAATAAGATATTCATTGGGGTTGGAGGGGGAAAAGGGGGAATGGAAGGAAGCATCAGATGTAGCAAGCACCCTTAGACAGGAGTTGAGGGTGAATGGAAATAGAAGAGGGAGCATCTCTAAGATGTGCCAAGGACATGGGATGGGAGAGGCTTCAGAGAGTAAGTGAAGGTGATTTTGGTTGACCTTCGTTTCTAGCCATAACAGGATATAAAAAGTGGCCACCTCCTGTTGCCAGGCAGGACTCTCAGTGCTAGAATAATGTACCAACTTGCCCAGGAAACGTTTGAACCAAAATTTGTCCTGTCTACAGGAAGTATAGACACAAAGATATCAAAGGGATTGAATAATGGCCCAATTTTAGATATATCCCATGAGCAAGTACCAGTCCTTGACATGATACAAGGCTTGTAGATAGGAGCTTTGTATCAATGTCCTCTGAGAGGCTCCACCCAGTAGTTGACCAAAACAGATGCACAGACTTACAGCCAAACATTGTATGGAGCTCAGAAACTCTAGTGGAAGAGTTGGGGAAAGAACTGAGGAAGCAAGGGGATAGGGACTCCCCAAGAAGGAGACCAATGGAGGTGGGGTGTTGTAGGGATGCAAAGTAAGTAATTAAATAAATAAATACAATTTGATTAAGTGATTATGAATTTTTATTTAAAGGTATAAAATCCCCAGAACACGCACTTCCTTCCATAGGTTGGTGTGTTCCTTTTTACCAAATATTAAATGTCACTTATTCTAACAAATGCCTTCTATAACAGATAAAATAAGACAGCAAATCCACACAAACTCATTGATCATATACAGACTATATTTTAGCATGTTTGTTTTATTTTATTTATTTGTTTGAAATTATACTACAGTTATACAATTTTCTCAATTTCTTTCCCCTTCTAATACATTAGAAGCATAAATAGAATAGAGCCACTCCTCTATTTACTTCAAATTAATTGCCTTAATTTTATAAATTGTTGCTATGTTTGTATATATATATATATATTCCTAAATACATAAATACAACCTGCTTAGCATGTATAATGTTAGTAGTACATATGTTTTCAGGACAGTTTAACATTTAACTGTCTTTAGTCATAATAAATCAATAGAAGAAACGGTACGAACTTAGGCTTCTGTCATTAGCTATTCTTTGATGAATGTATCTCCTTGTACAGTTTCCTGTATAAAAAAAAATGATGAGGAACAGCTCTCTTCCTATTGTCTTTCTGAGCCATTGTAACCTAGACCACATAAATCTTATGAGCATGTGACAGAAATCAAGATGCTAGAATTTCCTCTTGGTTTTTCCTTCATCATTTTTCTCTAACTTTTTCTACAGTATTTTGAATTTACATAAGAATAAAAAATGTTTGTATGTTGTTTGATCAGGCATTGGGCAGGCGAAAAGCACTGAATCTCTGGGGGTCAGCAGAAAATGGGAGCAGACAACCTTGGGAGGTAGGGGTTAGGTGACCCTCCAGAATGTACCAGAGACCTGGGAGGTGAGAGACTCGCAGGACTAAAGAGAGGGACCCTAGATGAAATGCTCTACAGTGGGGAGAGGGAACTTGTAGAGCCCAGCTTCATCAGAAAGACAGAGAGGGCATCAACTGAGGGATGGGGTTGCCATCCCACAGTCAAACTCTAACCCAGCATTGTTCCTGTCTGAAAGAACTCCAGAGACAAAAATGGAGAAGAACCTGAGGAAAAGAATGTTCAAATATAAGGCTGGTAAAGGTTTTTTTTCATTCTGTATGCTACATCTACATTCACATAATAATGTCATTTGCTGATCAAACCATTTTAATTTTATTGTGTCCCTTTTGTCCTATGCTGGTTGTCATATCTGTGCTACCAGGATCCTACTGAGAATGCATTCCCTTCAGCCATATGGCCAAGAATATCCCCAAGATTCCGGGTGTTGGTCTTAGGTACAGGCCCTTGATCCATTTAGAGCTGAGCTTTTTCCAGGTGAGAAAAGGGAGATCAAGTGTCAGTCCTCTACATTTAGCTATTCAGCTTGACCAGCATCACTGATTAAAGATGCTGTCTTTTTGACAATGTTTATTACTGACTTCTGTCCAAAAATAATCATGTGGCAGTTCTGGGTGTAGGTTTATAATGGATCTATTCCAATGATCAGTGTATCTGTCATGCATTTTGATGCTGTTGTTGTTGCTGCCACTGCTGTAGCTCTTGCAATATAATCTGAAATCGAGTGCCTGGATACTTTTAGCAATGTTTTTATTTTCCAAATGATTTTGGCTATTTGTGTTTCTACATATTGTTTTTCAATTTCTTTGGTGAATTGTGTTGGAATTACAGTTTTGGAATGCTAACTAGGTCAGCTAATATGAAGATCAGTGTGGATGCCCCCACACCCCAAAAATGGGTCTATTATCTGATTTACCACTCCTAAGAATATACCTAAAGGACTCTATCTAACTACACAGAGACTTGCTCATAATGGGTTGTTGCTTCTCTATTTATAGCAAACCTAGATGAAAAAAAGTACAATAAGTTATCAGTAGATGAGGGATTAATGAAAGTGTTCATGAAATGTTATTCAGCTATAAAAGTTGCAGTATAAAATATGCATGTGAATTGGTGTAGATGGAAATATTCATTGTGAGTAAAGTTTCCAGGAAAAAAAATACATGTTTCCTTTTATAATTTCTAAATTTTGAGAAATTTAGAATTTCTAGGTATATGTGATGCAAAAAGGGTACCAAAGATGTGAGAAAACTTGAGATATAAGCTGGGAATTCAAAACTAACAAACGAACACAGAGAACCCAGAACACACATTATGAAGGGGGTAATGAGCATAATAAAAAAGAGGAGAGTTGGGGATTGAGTATGGGGAGGGCTAACTAATACTAAAAACCTCTGACAATATCATTTTGAACATACAAGAGATTCTTAACATACATACACACACACACACACACACACACACACACACACACACACACACACACATACAGACACTTATGGTGAGTTTAAATGGAGTTACCGTGCAACAAACAAATAGTTAAATAGATAAAGCCTCCTGAGATACCACAGAGACTTACTGCTGAATGAACTTGCTTTTTCTAGCTATTTTTAAATTCTGTTCTGGCTTGAATTCCTCTCTAAGCCGACTGATTCTAACTGGCCTCTTTCAGTTTCTGACTGATTTCCTCTGCTTGGTAAAACTGCCTCTGAACTCCATAAACAGAACTGCACAAACATTATGCACTGAACAGAACTGAACACAATGACCTAAACTCAACTGAACTCCTCTGTATGCACTGAACTGCATGGCATGCAAGTACAGTCAACTTCACCTCTTCTCAAACTGCCTTCACATAGCCTCTTTTTCCTGTCTGTTCTCATGAGAGTTGGTTATGTCCTATCCCTACCCATTCTGTCAACTCTTTCTATGATTCATCACTTTGTCTGCCCCTCAGTTAGACCTCACTGTTTGGCATTAAAGGTACGGACCAAAGGTGTGTGTATGTATTCCAGTCAGAGGAATTAAAGTTGTGTGTTCCAACAAGATCACATAGATCTAGGAGTCAATCTCTTGGCAGAACATCCATGTTGGTAGATAAAACTTATGGGCAAAGAGCAGGTATGGGTTACCAATCTTCCAGTTTAAAGCTATTTGGGTCCCACCAATAACACACACAATTGCTTTTGTTCCTGTATTTTAAATTGTCCATGGTCAAGTACTTATACTTGACAATAATATTCAGTGCCAGAACATAGCACATACTTGAGTCATAGTCCATGAGGAAATGGAGGCTGTATAGATGTGAAAGCTTCATCCACACTGGTTATGTTTTCATGTGCTCAAAGGTGCTATGAATGCTACTAAAAGGGGAAATGAACCAAAGTGTGTGTCCAAAAGAAGCGATCTTTATGACACAAAGAAATAGAAATTAACCTAGAATCATTCAAATTAACCAAACACATTCCACAAGCTCAGGAAAACAATGTGTAAGCAAATGTCAAAAAGCAATAGCAAATGTTTTTAAAAATTGAAACAAATTTTGGAACAAAGAAATGAAATATCTGAAGTGAAAAATTAGATTTAAGAAATAGGAAGAAAGACCGACATGTACAAAAATGAATCTTTGAAGTTATCTAGTCATAGGCACAAAGAGAAAAATGTGGCTAGATATTGCTAGATACTAAATACAGGTTATAGATATGGTAAAAGACTAAAGGAAGGTGGAAAAAAGCTACAGAAATAATGGTCCAGACCTTCAAAATCTTGGGAAAGATCTAGACATCCAGGACCATGAAGCTGAGTGATCAACATACATGAAGTGATGGAAGGGGATACAGATTAATCTAATTGTGAAAATAAAATACAGGGTTGCAATTTTGAGAGATACAAGCAAAAATTTAAATTTTCATATCCAGTGGAATTGTTATAGAAATACCAACAGAATTTTCAGCTAATTACTGAAGCTAAAGAAAATGGGGTGATATGCTTAAATTACTAAAGATAACAAAACAGACCAAAATGGATGTCATATTTGCCAAAACTGTTCTTCAAAATTGAAGGGTGGATTCTTTCCTAAGTACGTAGAAAGTGAAAGAGCTATTTGAAGCTAGGATAAACTTAAAAGAACTACTAACAAATATAAAATATTTTACAAATGTAGTGCTATGTATATAAGCTTATTTATGGGTATAAAAATACAAGATTGTTCTAAATAACTATGGGTAGATATAGCAGAAAACAAATATTGGTTCAATGGTCCAATAAAGGGTAGAGTGTAAAAGTATAAAGACTGGGTTTGTGATTGAACTTAACTTCTAAGCTTAAGGCAGGTTATTTTTATCCTTATTACACTGGATATCTTTATAGTACTCACAAATCAAATCCATAATAGTCAGAAAAGGAAGTAAAATGGAATCAAAATATACCTGTTAAAAAATACAAAACAAAATGTAATAAATCAAGAAAAATAAATGCATGGAAAGAAAAAAAAAAAGAAGGAATTTTTTAGGGGTTGTATTTAGTCTTAATCATTTTTAATATGAAATGGTTAGTATTTCCAATAAAATAACTACACTCATCATGTTATGCAAAGAATAAATTCACCATGAAGATAAACAATTATAAACATAGGTGCTATAATAAAACACACAAAATTAACACCAATGGACCTGAATGCAAAAGAGTATTATAGTTCAATGGTTACAGGAGAACGCCAATATAAACCTCCAGTAATCGATATAAAATCCAGACAGAAGAGTCTCCTTATTTTAAAAAAAAGTATTTTTACCTTCCTGAAAGGAATGCATTCAACAGAACTTAATAATTTGTAAGAATAAATACCTTCATTGTGGGTTAATAGAGATCCTAAACAGCCTAATTTTATACCTAATAAAATTAAAGAATAAGCATCTAGAATATTAGAAGAAACCACAACCACAAAAAGAAGAACAGAAACAAATAAAGAAGATCTTAGACAAGGAGTATGGGATAAAATCCAGAAATCCAGCAAGGTTTTAAAGAAATTTTGAGTTGGATGATTTTGATAACTGACATTAATAAAAGTAAATATGTTAAAAATGGGTAATTTCTAGAAATGTGTCATACCAAGCATGAATCATGAGGAAAGAGAAAATCTGAACAGACATATTTTCAAACAAGGGACTGAAAAAAGATCAATAAACACATGTTTATATCTCGATTGATTCACCAATAATTATTACCAAATACATGACAAATAATGGTTAGAAATCTGTCTCAAATTTTTCCTCAAATAAAGATGAGTAAAAATTGCACAATTAATTCATGAGGTAAACATCATCCTCACAAAAGACCAAGGACATAAGAAAGAAACTACAAAACAAAATTACTGTTGAGTAAGATGCAAACTTTCTTCAAAAGTTTTAGCAAATATCATTCAGTAGCACATTGAATATCTCAGATTCCTTATTCACATTTATCCCAGTGCTATGGAAATCAATGTTTTTTTTATATTGAACCAAGCATTCTAGGTGATAAAACAGATCAGAAGTATGAAGAACAAGAACAAAAATTGTAATTATCCTAGATAATACAGACAAGGCACCTGAAAATTTTCAGTACTATTTGTGATAAAAACACAAACCAATGTAGTTAGAGAAATAAATTATCTGGATAACAGTAATTGATTTCAGAGACAGAGAGACAGAGAGACAGAGACAGAGAGAGAGAGGGAGAGAGGGGGAGAGAGAGAGAGAGAGAGAGAGAGAGAGAGAGAGAGAGAGAGAGAGAGAGAGAGAGCGCGCGCCCTAGAACAGAATAACAGAGCAAGGACTCAACACCTCCATTATTTAACACAATACCTGGAAACCCTGACTAGACAAATAGGTAAAACGAGAAAAAGAGTTGAGTCCAGTAAAAAATAAATGTGGTGGGGAGGCGCATACCAGCTGGACAAGGAGCTCCACACAGTTATTCTCAGCACTCATGAGGCAGAAGTAGGTAGATAGATCTCTGTTAGTTCAAGACCAGCCTTGTTGACAAAGAAAATCTGGGACAGCCAGAGTTGATTACAGTGAGAAACCATATCTCAACAAACAAACAAAAAACAAAACAAAACCAAAAAACCAAAAAAAAAAAAAAAAAAAAAAACCACAACTGAAAAACAGCAAACCAAAAAATAACAACAACAACAAAAGAAAGACTGAGAGCTTTCAGCCTTAGGAAAGCCTTCCTTACTTACAAATGTTGATGAATGTAGAGACCTCTGGAAACACATGGTGCTAAATTAGTGCTCAGCACTGACCAGACATTTATACTGCCAGAGGCTTAGGGAACATGGCAGACGAGAGGAGAAAGTAAGTAGACTGGAAAATAGGATGGGCTTAGTTGTAACATTGTGAACATGAGACAGCTCTTACAGTGACAAATGTACACCACAGATGCCTGGTTTAGGCCTACCCACACTCAGGAATTGATGCAATAGGTTCTCATGGGGCCCTACGCAACACTGATGAACTATTTGCTATGGACATAGTCAATGAATAGTCCTTCATTTCAATCAGGCACCAATGAATAGTCCCAATCCAATGATCATGCAAGTGGCACTGCTTAAATTAAATGGCTCATAATATTAAACCAAAAGTCAGGAGTCTGTGAGAATAACTGGTAACAATCAGTGTGGGGTGGGGGAGGAGTGATGATAGGTATGCTCTGACTATAAGAGATGTTTTGGGGAATCAAAACACATTGCATGTATGGATTAAATTGTCAAATAATGAAATTAATATTAATTTGCAAATCAATCCACAATTAAGACAGAAACACTTACGTTTCTATACACTCAAAATAAAAAAAAATGTCAATAAAAGGAAGTAGAATAAAGGAATAGAGAGAAAATGCAAAACACAAACAGGTTTATCAACAAGGGCATAAGTGTAGACCACCCACATTTCCCTGGTCATCTGACTATTTCCACAACAAGCCTAAGCTTGTTCTAATGGAGAGGCTAATGACTGCCATTTTCTCATCCTGTTTTTCAGTTTGCAGTCTTTAGTCTGTATTTTAGCCACATTCTAACTGTCTTCCAACTAGAGATGGTTGTTCTGACTACACTGGAGGTGTCATTTGCTTTCAAACAGGAATATTTTAGATATTGCAACTTCCTTATATCTTTGTGTGTTGATGTGATCACTATTTTTGTGAAGTGACAGCTCATCTCTCTCTTTCCATCTCCCGTTAAGGAAATCAGGTTTAGTCCCTGTTGCACATACACTAATTGTATTTACACCAAGAAATTTCAAAGTGTCTAGGGATGGCATCAAAAGATACTTTCAAATTTATAACACCTGAGGCCTTTACTACTGCATTTTTATTTACTTCTACTATCATTAAGAAAAATCAGCATATTATCCATCCACTGATTGGTATTTAAAAGTTCTAAATAGTAAAAAAAAAAAAAAAAAAAAAAAAAAAAAAAAAAGTGTGCATAACAGGTTTTTAAAAGTAATTGAAAAAATTGGCATCACCAAATAATAGTTTAACCAAAAGTAATCGTTTGCCATAATTAGAATGGATTTGAGGAAAATTTAAAATCTTCCCTTTTCAGATTCATCAGAATCTTCCAGAACATCCCAGGTGATTAGAAATAAAAATAAAACAAAAGGCCTGTAACTTCAGAATCTCTGAAAATATAAAGTTAAGCTAACTAGCCATATAGTCTTCCATGGGTATGTCATGGATTTAAAATAAGCACTCCTAAATGTATGTAATTTTTATCATCTAATCACAGTAGCTCACATAAAGTCAGTGACCTGTGTGAGTCTCACAGAGGAAAGTCAAATGAAGGGCCAGCAGTGGCACTGAACTCAGGCTTCATATGGCTTCTTTCCTTTCCGGATGCTATTAGACTTACCTTAGAAAACAGAAACAAGTTATTGGTTTTTCCTCAAGGGCAGGGGAATAGAGAAGAAAATTAAAGAAGAAAACAGGTGAATGTATTCTGTTTCAATAATCCAAACAGGGATTCTCTCTTGAAAGAAATTGATAGAAAATGAGAAGACTCACTGCAGAGTCTGATTATTTAAAATGATAAAAGAGAGAGGGAGAGTACAAAATTGAAACAGTTTTTGATTGTTAAGTTGGGATCATGATGGAAGACTCTGAGAAGTTCTACTATTTTGAAACTTTATGTTGTAGATTTTGGAAGCAAATTCTACCAGGTACTTAGGACAAAAGAAACAAAGCTTCTTTAATGAGGAGAGCTTTCACCATAGGTGTTAAGACCTATAGAGGTGTAAAATTCTACCTGAAAGGACTGTGCTTCCTAGTTTTCTCTAAGCAGAAACCAAGTATGCTCAGTTATTTTTTAAGGATTTAATGCTAAAATCCAGGAGGCATGTATACTCTTTGAGTCGGTGTAAATAAAATTGCTAGTTACTTTTGATGACAAATGATACTCTCTCCATGTATGTGTTGAAAACAGATAATAAACAAGTTAACTAGTTTAAACATAAATATGGACAGTCACTGAGTTGACATGTAATACATACCCTGTTTGATTCTGCTATTCTGAACAAAGTTTTAAAGGCTGTATTTTTATTTCTCCAAGGAAATCCATGCTGTCCTTAAGCCACACACAACTTAATGTAATGTCCTTATTAGCAAACTCTTGGTACATTCTCTGTGCACATATGCCTGCAGGCAGCTGGGATTGTCTAATGCCATCTGGGCTGCCACATCTCCGTGTCTCTCCTCTCTACTCCGTAAGTGACTATGAACTATCTTCAAGGCAATGAACTTAGAACATCACAGTGAGTGCTGGCAGCTGCTCAGCTTCCACACGGCCCTTCTTCCTTCTGGAAAGATTATGCATTTTTAAAGCACCATTTATGACAAGCATAGATTAAATATGTCCATAACAAGGGAAAAAAATCGAGGGCTTAAAAGTATTAAAGATCAAAATAAAATTTAAGACTCAAAATTCAGAACCTACTTTCAGGAAAATACCTGAAAATGTTTCATCTGCTCTGTTAATTTTGAAATACTTTCCAAATCCTCGAGAGCCTTCTTATTGGTCAAAATACAAGGCACAACAATCTGCCGAAAAACCCTGATTCTCCAAAAAGTAAGACCAGAGTTAACAAACAATACAATCCTTGTTTCAATCTAAATTCTACAACTTGCTAAACACCGGCAACTTACATTAAGTAAAGAATTATCATTTATACGATTAAAGAAACAATGAAACAGCCAAAGACAGTAAAACAAAACAGTCAGATGTGCAATGATCAGAATGCATGTTATATTTTATCATCTCCTGAAGGTATTCTGTAGTGGATTAGTTCCACCGATATTAGAAAAACATTTCAAGGATTGCTTCAAGCTTTTGTCCAGGCCACTGCTGACCATCAAGAATGTCCTGCAGCCACAACTCTCTCACTGCCTTTAAAAAGTACAGGCTGACAACTATTATGGTCCACCCTGTTTGGATCACTTAAGGAAACCCATGTTTGAACTTTTGCATTTTTCTTATTATTGCTTCATGTGAAGCTGCTCTCTCCACAGGACAAGGGTAAAGCAAGTCTCGTTTCTATATCTCTGAATACTTGATACTGTATATCTTTGTTTAGAAGCTATGGCTTCTATTAAATTTAATTACTTACCCCTGTGGCTTTAAATTGAGGGTGGCTATAAAACAAAGACAGCATCTATTAAATTTAATTACTTTCCCCTGCGGCCTGCACTGGACGGGTGGCTTCTATTAAAAACTGCGTGGTATAGGTGTGGCTACAGAGCGAGGGTGCTTCAGAATGAAGATCTACCATCAGAGGTAATAATTAATCGGGGAGAGAAGTTAGGTACAGGAGTAATCACATGATGATTCCAACCCTGAAATTTTATTAAAATCTGACTTCTAAGGGAATTGTCATAATTTATACCCTTACTTTTTTTCAAATAAAAATTATGGGTTACATCTGTGAAGATGATGTAGGAAACGTTAATGTTCTGTGATGAAGGTAAATATTTTGAAACAGCACAAGCGATTAGATACTGAGCACTGTTCTTTGGTGCTTTAAGCTGATTTTTGTCCCATTCTGATAGTAGCCGAATAAAGAAAATGGCTTGCAGATTTAGCTGTGCATATAGTTTGAAAGTAACAACTGAAAAATGATGTTCATAATCTGAATTGCAATGAAACCAATTATCTGTGCTGTGGTTATTCACATGGGAATTCTCCTAAAGGTTTAGTATTTCTTAAAAGAAATTAAAAACAGCTGTAAAAATACCATAAAACAAAAATAGCAGCTGCAAAAGAGATTAACATTCCTAAATTTCATTTGAACCTGATATGTTATTTTTCCAAAAGCAACGTATATTCTGATTTTTAAACCTATATGAAATTTTACCTTTAAAAAAGCAGGACTACTGAATATATGGTTTTTAAACCAAGCTTTGATAGTTGCTGGAACTGTACAAACTTCTCTCCTGTGAATGTGTTTCTGTTATCATTACCCCCTGCAAAGTTATCTTCAGATACTATCATTACAGAACAAACTAAAAATCATCTAATATTCAACAATTACCAAGGAAAGAATTTAAAACCAGGCTTAAAATCTCTCTCTCTCTCTCTCTCTCTCTCTCTCTCTCTCTCTCTCTCTCTCTCTCTCTCTCTCTCTCTCTCTCACACACACACACACACACACATTATTTAAAGTTATTAACTGTCTTTCACACTGAATCGGGATATCCAAAGAGAGCTTTTAAATTTTTCACATAGTCCCAGCTTTCCCCTTAGTCAAGCCAAAAAAAAAAAAAAAAAAAAAAAAAAAAGAAAAAAGATGAAGTTCAGCCTGGTATTTGTGATATCCTCACACAGATGTAGTAAGACAAAATGCAATTTATAAAGCAGACCTGGAGGTGCTGACAGTATGAAACAGTTAGTATTGCTGTGCTGTGCAAACATATGGCAACAACTTTTTTTAAACTTGCGCCAGATGGAGGCCTTTAATCGATCCGGGCTGTTATAGCGTATGTCAATTCTCCATTAAAACAGAGCCCCTCCTTTCCAATTTATAAATTGAATAAATTGCTGCATTTTGAAGTGCAAGCAGAGGTTATTTTGTGACATAGATACATTAAGTCTGGGGCTTCTTATTTTAAAGAGGTAGCAAAATGACCCAAGATTGAGATTATCTGATGTCTACTTTTATGTCCTTGTAAGCTGTTAAGCTGTTCCCTCGTTTGTTTGGTTTTAGTTGCCAAGTTCCCTGCAAAGAAGGTCATTGGACATTGTCTATGTTGGATGGCTCCTTTTTGTGAAACCAATATTCACAGATTCACTTACAAATTAAGTTCTAATATGTATTTGCTTGTGCAAGGGTAAAAAGCATTCCTTTGCTTTTATAAAATGGTTCAAACTTCTATAAACAATTTAAAACTAGTTTTATCAAAGTGAGCTCCAGCTCAAGGGGAAGCCCCACTGTCTGACACTATTACTGAGGGTATGGGGTGCTCACAAAAAGGGACCCATCTTGACTGCCCTTTGGAAGCCCAGGAAGCAGCTGAAAGAGTCAGATGCAGATATTTACACCCAACCAATGGACAGAAGTTGCTGACCCCCGTGGTTGGATTAGGGAAAAGCAAGAAGAAGCTGAGGAGGAGGGCGACCCTCTAGGAGGAACAGCAGTCTCAACTAACCTGGAACCCCGAGATCTCTCAGATCTTAAGCAACATAAACCAGCTGCTTATTAGGCCCACAAGACATATACAACAGAGGACTGCTGGGTCTATGTTTAACCAGAGAAGATGCACCTAATCCTCAAGAGACTGGAGGCCTCCGGGAGTTTAGAGGTCTGGTGGGGTAGGGGTGTGGAGTGGGAAGAGGGGAGGTGGGGACTTCCTCATGGACACTGGGGAGGGTGATGGGGGAGGGAGCGGTTATGGGATGTGGAATAATCAGAGGGTACAGACTGAGGTGGAGTATAAAAAAGATTAAATAAAAGGGAATATTTAAAAAGTTTTATCAAATAATACTTCTGCACTATTGCTATTTAAATAAGCATGGAGAGATTTTAATTTAAATATGAAAATAAATATTTAAAGCATTGTATTAAGTTTTAAAAGATAAATGTAATGGATAATATAGTCATAACACACAGAAACCATACTTTATTTAATTTAAATGCATTGGTAAAGCTGATTTCAACACACACAAATTAAAAAAATATGGAAGGAAGTGAAAAATAAGAATACAGCATTTTGAAAGGGTTTACAACTCTTTTTCTTTTGTTATAAATATTATTGGTAACATGGGTTTAGATTTTAAAGTAAACCAAACATACATGCAGACAAGTGATCAAATGAAAGTAACTATTCTCTGTAGGAATACTCAGTGCTAATACAGATCTAGCTTAAGTTTACCAGCTTTTACCAAACTCTCAGCTTAGAACAACTTGCAAAGTGACTGACTGCAGAAACAAAGTATCAATAGGTCGATTCTTTTTAGCGTGTTTATTTATGACTGCTTTCTTTTGAAAGAAACCAGGGGTATGATAATGACTGTGTGCAGACTAAAAAGGCCAGGTTTTCTTGAGCACTGACCTCATACATGTACTAGAGAGAAAAAGCCGTATTTTTCCAATATAATACTACAAGAGCAAGTGACAGTCTTACCTGATGGCTGATATCTTTTATAGTACAACTGTGACATATTTTATGCATCACAAAGAATGATCAAAGATGTCTCATGAGGCTCTCTGTCAGGGAATGTGGCCCCATAAGCCCCGTCTGCCTTTAAATCAGGCCATAATGCACCTTTAAAAATCAGTCAAGCATGCTTTCCAGTGGAGTGGTTATTTTGGATATATTTGGGTGTGATTTGGAAATCTTTTCCATTATATAATTTTAGGAATTATATGCATGATACATTCAATTGTAAAATGAAAAGTGACTAAAATAAACACCGGATTGTATATTTGTAAAAGTGTGTGGCTTGCTTTTATTGCTTTTTGTGATAAAGTATAGTTAAAAGAAAAAATGCAATGCAGACACTAACAAAGCTGTTCCCATTTGTTTCCCATTAAGACATATTAATAAAATAACTTCAGCATATTTTTACATAGAATATTGTATATTTTTAATAACACTTAAAGGACAATTTAGATTTCTATACAAAATAAATTGAAAAATTGTGGCAATTACTCAATTAATTTAACACACAGCCAACAATCCTATAATATCTGGATGTTTTCCAAAAGAGCTATTTTCCAAATACCTTCTAAGCTTTTGATGATGAATTCTAGTTAATCAGACTTATATGGGTAATTAAATTATCTTCATTTTTTAGAGTTTGTATCTATGCATACCCAAAGACCTAGTAATGACACATTTACTTAATTTTAAATTACCATACTAGCTTTTATAGAATGCTTTGCAAAGGGAGAATATTGTTAAACCAACTACTAAGCAAAATCGCATGTGCTTGTCAAGGACTCTTGCTGAAAACAGGCCACACATTGCCAAAATCAGCAGCCTTAATTTTTTTACAGTGATAGAAATAGATTTTTAAAAATATGTAACAAGAGCTCCAAGAGAGTACAAGTATTTCTGTTTGGATTTTTTATCTTTTTGCTATTGATTCATTTTTATGGTGCATGCACACATTTGGACATTGTCCAAAAGTGAGCAGGCTCATGTGTGTGTCGGTGTGCTGATATGTGGTGGCCCCGTGCTGACGTAACTCTTTTCTCAACTGGTTTTCTTTTTCTTTTTGAGGTAGAGACTATCAGTCAAATTCAACACTGCCCAGTATGTGTGATTGAACAAGTGTGAGCTTCTCCTATGGATACTCTGTCCCTGCCACTCTACCTTCAAGTACAGGAGTGACACCATACTCAGAAATAGTTCACTACAGACCTAACTTACAACCCTGGTCTTCCTGTCTGTGTAATAAACCCTTTATTCTTTCATTTCTTCTCTTTTTCTTTCTTTCTTTCTTTCTTTCTTTCTTTCTTCCTTCCTTTCTTTCTTTCTTCCTTTCTTTCTTAGTTTTTTCCTTCTTTGGATATTTATTAGACATAATCACAGTATATTGAAGTCTTTATCTTTTGATTACTTTTATAAATATTGGTTATTATACAATCAGAGGTTCTAGACAGTTAAAATGCCCAATTTTATTAACAGTGAGAAAGAAGGCTGCAGATTTTATTGATGAGCTAGCTATTCACAGGACAATGTTCAGCACACCATTTATAAATTTTTCAAATGTAATAAGTCTTTGTGTTGACTTAAAATACATACCTGTGTAACAGAGTCTAAGGAAAACACAGGAATAATGAGCACTAAGTCAAAATCACTGACTTACACCAAAGGAAGACTATAGAGGAGAAAACATTATGGTAGTTGTAAAAGTAATTTTTATTCACCAGATGTAATTGTCATCTCGAAGACTTGCTGCTGAATAATCCTACCCTTTCTAGTTTGTTCTGAACTCTGGCTGGCTGGTTTAACTCAGCTGTGTGGGCTCAAGCTCCTCTCTCAGAAGACTAACTCAAAGTGGCATCTCATCTGGCTCTTTCTTATTCTCTGTCTTTACTTGTGGACTGTCTCTGTAAAACGGTCTTCGTGTAGCTGCCTATTCCTGAACTGCCCTCCACTGCTGACTCCCTCTGAGATTCTCTTAAGTAGCCTCTCGTTCCTGTTGTTCTTTTGAGAAATGGGCATAACTTACCTGTGACTCATTCTGTCAAATATTTCTCTGATTCATCACTTTGTCTGCCCCTCATTTAGACATCACTTTAAAATATGGCTCCTTCTTTTTACAAAATAACTTTACCTTCATTGTTTGGAAGTAAAGATGTGTGGCATGTCTGCATTCCAGCTGGATCCCATATATACAAAAGGTATTTGGAAGGTATTTGCTCCCTTGCTGGAGCAGCCATATTGCTGAATTAAAATCCATCTATACTAGGATCTCTGTTCATATTTTAGGGTGAAAGAGCAGTCACCATTTTCATTGTAATTTTTAAAGTAATTTTGAAATAAGCAATTAAATTTATGTGTTTATGTACCTACATACATGTGAATTAATATATCTATTCATAGGAGTGTTTATGTTTTAATAACATGTATTAATGTTACATTTTATTTGTATATAATGTGGGCAACAGCAATAGCTCACCAGCTAGAAGAGCTCACTCTATAGAAGCATGATAGCTGGCATTGAATAACCTCTGGAAGAAACAAGATATAACAGTATTCAATTCTAATTCCAATGTGCTACAATGAGAATGGGAGACAGAGTTAAGGAAATTGTCCAGAAGATTGCAAGACCAGCCAGCTGGGAATACAGTACAACTGAAGGTGCAAGAAAAGAGACAATGCCTAACCAAGCTAGAAAGAGAGAATAACTCTGCAAAGGTGGTACTCAGAATGCCACACAAAGACTATAGTAAATTTGTTTTCACACACACACACACACACACACACAAAACAGAGAAAAAGAGATATTTGTGTACTATAATGTACCACGCACGGAATATGCACATAAAATTTTAAAATTGTAAGAAGCTCTAAGTATTTTTAATTAACATATTTTATTATACATGGAGACACATCTGGATACTAATTATTTTGGCTTGATCAGTGTATGTTGCATAACATACAGTGTATTGAATAAATCTTGCATGCAATGTTTTTTAAAATTCTTCTTACATGATTACAAAATAACTAAGTGACTGGCATGAGCAGTTAAGTTCCTTTATTATTTTCTCAGTCTTAAATATTACAAATGACATTCTAGAGATTGTCTTTACTTCCTAATATTGGATACATCCAACTTCTTGCTTATTTTTATTTTGATTTACTTTTGGTTACTAGGTCTTATTTGTAGTTGACTTCTACATCATGAAGTGTACATTCATTATTATAAAGGATCGTCTGTGTTATATTCCTACTTCTCTAAGAATTAATTTATTATTAGGTTGCTATTATAAATAGTGGGGCAGTGCACATGAGTCCTATAGTGAGGTCAGTAAACATGGGTTTAATACTGGGGACAGTGCCCATGAGTTCAGGATTAGGGACAGTGCCCATGAGTTCAGGATTAGGGGCAGTGCCCATGAGTTCAGGATTAGGGGCAGTGCACATGAGTTCAGGATTAGGGGCAGTGCCCATGAGTTCAGGATTAGGGGCAGTGCCCATGAGTTCAGGATTAGGGACAGTGCCCATGAGTTCAGGATTAGGGACAGTGCCCATGAGTTCAGGATTAGGGACAGTGCCCATGAGTTCAGGATTAGGGACAGTGCCCATGAGTTCAGGATTAGGGGCAGTGCCCATGAGTTCAGGATTAGGGGCAGTGCCCATGAGTTCAGAATTAGCGGCAGTGCAGTGCACATGAGTACAGTATCAGGAACATTGCACATGAATGTTTTATTGGGGGTAGTGCACATTAGTGGAGCTTTAGAGGCAGGGTATCTCAGTACAATATTGAGGGCAGTACACATCAACATAGTGCTTCCAGACACCAGAATGTGTTGAATTACTGAAGTTGGAGCTACTGGTATTTAGTTGTGTGCCGTTAGTGCTCTGAACTGAATTTGGTCTCTCCGGAAAAACAGCAAGTGCTCCTAATCACAAATTTATCTCCTTTGCCTCAGTATATTGTCATTTACAGTGTAATAAATACTTTGAGAACTGATGTTTGTAAGAGATATTAGTTAACCATTTAGATGGAGAAATCATAAAATGTCACCTCACACATGTGAAAAATATTACTTTCATATGGGACAGATGACACAGGTAATAGCAATATGTAGCATTGTTCTACTGGACATTCAATAATAGTGGGAAGATGAAAATATTCATGAAATTCCCACTTCTATAAAATATTTTCATAATTAATTTCTCACTACTTCTGTTTAGCTCAAAGATAATCCTAAATATCATCATTGCAAAATAGCCTCTAGTGAACAAGTTTTAAGAAATAATTGCCTATGTGGAGAAGCCAAGAGAGGACAGATTACTTCTGAGGTCTTCTACATTAGTCTAGAAATGTGAAGCTTGATAGTTGTTGCTTCTCTATGTTTGTGTATGTGAAATTTCAATGTTGGAAGATGAAAATTTGATAAAATCATTCTAAAAACTTTCCAGCTCCAGTGTTGTGTAGGCCCCGTGTTGTGTAGGCTTAGTATTGTGTAGGCTTAGTGTTGTGTAGGCCTAGTGTTGTGTAGGCTTAGTGTTGTGTAGGCTTAGTGTTGTGTAGGCCTAGTGTTGTGTAGGCTTAGTGTTGTGTAGGCTTAGTGTTGTGTAGGCCTAGTGTTGTGTAGGCTTAGTGTTGTGTAGGCCTGGTGTTGTGTAGGCCTAGTGTTGTGTAGGCTTAGTGTTGTGTAGGCCTAGTGTTGTGTTGGCCTAGTGTTGTGTAGGCCTAGTGTTGTGTAGGCTTAGTGTTGTGTAGGCCTGGTGTTGTGTAGGCCTAGTGTTGTGTAGGCTTAGTGTTGTGTAGGCCTAGTGTTGTGTTGGCCTAGTGTTGTGTAGGCTTAGTGTTGTGTAGGCCTGGTGTTGTGTAGGCCTAGTGTTGTGTAGGCTTAGTATTGTGTAGGCTTAGTGTTGTTTAGGCTTAGTGTTGTGTTGGCCTAGTGTTGTGTAGGCTTAGTGTTGTGTAGGCTTAGTGTTGTGTAGGCTTAGTGTTGTGTAGGCTTAGTGTTGTGTAGGCCTAGTGTTGTATAGGCGTACACTGAACGCAATTCTGGATTTCACATATCCTTCAACATGAGGAATGGTGCATTTGTCTCACCAACACATTACATCTTATATTCCATGCCTTCCTTTGCATATCACAAAATACTTTGTAAGCATTTATTTATTTATTGAATTTGAGTAGCTGGGTGATTTGGCTTCTAAAATGTCTGTGTCCCACATGCACGTGTAGTGCCCAAGGAGGCCAGAATCGAGAGTCCGTCAAATGGCACTGGAATCACAAATGGATTTGAGAGGTTGGGAATTAAATAGGGGTCCTTGACAGAACCATTTGTCTTACCTGTTGAGACATCTTTGCAGCCCCCCAGATCACAGAATATTTTAACATATATTATCTCAGGTCACGCATTCAACAGCCTGTAAAATAGCAGGTTTCATTATACTTTTACAGTGTGATCATGAACCTGACTCGGTGAGTCACTTCCTTTTAATATCTTGGAAATGTGGCCAACTGGGAAACAGAAACCACTTTTCTTTCCAATGCAATATCTTTGTACTGTCTTGCCTTTTATAGGATTACCTCAATAGCCTTGAAAAGTAATAATTCTTTTTCAGAGTGGCGAGTTGCTCATTACACTGTGAGTCGGCCCACACCTTGATGAGACTGCTTTGCAATAAAATGATGTAAGAGTTAAGGATACTTTACAGTGAGCTGAATACAGTTTTCTGTGGATCAAAGCTCTGTCTCTGTGCTGGAGTCATATTGTGACCTCATTAGGGTAGGAACCATGACAACTGGTGTCTCTGTGATAAAAACAAGGAATGAAACATAGTATGTTTAATAAGCAATTATAGATGACAATAGTTTAGATATTTGTGAAACACATGTATGTGTACTAGTGTTTTTGTTATATGTATGTATATGTTTGTTCCTTCATGTTTGTGTGGGTATGTGAGAACACACCATTGTTTACGTATAGGTAGGTAAAAGCCAAAGGTCTACAACAGCTTATTTCCTGAGGTGGAGTTCTTTACCTTTTGTGAGACAGGGTCTCTCAAAGCACCATGAGAACACTGTTCAGTTAGTCAGCCAGAGCTGAAAGCCTACAGCATCCTCCAGTCTCTACTTCCCAAGCATTAGGATGAGGAGTTTATTTGCCAGCTCCTCCCCTTATGTGCTTCCTTAATGAACTCAGGTCCTCAGTTTCTTCAACAGGTACTTTAACAACTAACTTATCTTTGCAGTCTTTTGTTTCATATTTCAATGTGTTCCTTGCCCCCCCAAAAAAACCTGCTATAATGTGAAAAAACCCCTCTCTTTAATAAATGCCACTCTTCTGTCATTTTGATTCTAAACTGAAATAGTCCTGTGTGTAAATATTTCTCTTTCATTTGGAGAAGGACAAACAGGTAGAGGGCAAACAGTTATATAAATTGCAAAGTCGTGAAACACAAACCATAGCTAATAAGTCTTTCTTCGGATATTTAATGCCTTTGGACCTTTTAGGCTGCATTACACTTTTTGAAAGTGCCATATTAAACATGTCTAGACATAGGGTTGCATCCAACGATACTGTATGTGTTGTTGATATGACCCATAGGAGTCATAGTTTAGTAGTCCTGTTGGTTGCCACCTTCATCTGGAAGCTGGTATGGAGCTTCTAGCATGAATCATGAATGTTCACGCTCAGGGATGTAACATATGTGTTAGTTCCAGATCAGAGTTCCATATGCTTATTAAGTATATGGTATCTTCAACAATAGGGACCGAGCTTATACTTTTGACAAATCAAAACCAACAAGAAAAGGCTCTATATTCTGGGAATCTCTTATAGAGCCATGGCTAACATTTCACGATATAGCTTCTTATATCTGAAATGGGGTTTTTGCTACATGGTCTCTAGTTTATGGAGAGAGCATCATCTTTCCCTAACAGAAGAGTTAATAAAAACTATTTGTGTAAATACATATTTGAATTTAAATCTATTGTGCATTCTAGGTAAGTAGTTAATAGTATGGTTGTGCTGGCTGTTTAGATATTCATATTTTTAACCCACTTCCCTCATGTATTTTACTGCCTTCTCTGTCACTGACATAGACTTTCTCACCCCACCCCTCCCTGTGTGTAAAGTACATGCCCATATCTGTATTTTGCTGGCATGCATATTGTACAACAAGTGTTCATAATGCCAGCAAAGGCAATCAGAGAATGCGGGACTTCCGACCTGTTCTTACAGACAGTTATGAACCCTATGTGTGTACCTTGAATAGAAAATGGATCTTCTGACAGAGTAGTGAATACTCTTAATTCCTGATAATTTCTTATTTCATTTTAAAAGTACAGTATTTCAGTATAGCTGCTATACTACTAAGGGATCTCTAAAGTCATAGAATTTATGAATATTCCAACAGATATGCTGGCAAGTAAATGCAAGCAGGTGAGTAAGAGCGAATCTTCCTTCTTACAATGTCATTATGTAGGTCTTCAGCAGAAGGTGTAGACCAGATTTAAGGTTTGTACCACCACATCTACATCTGGGACTTGTTTTGTCCCAGGCTGACCTTGAATTTGGAGATCTTTTTGGCTTTATCTCTTGGAATTAGGGGTGTGTTCTACCATGCATGAAACTGAATTAATCTGGGTAGGATCTTGTCCCAAAGTCCCACTCCCTTAATTTGTTATCTCTTTGAACACAAAATTCAACTATATTTGACTTCCTGGTGCTCCTTTAATACTAGAATCATATATTTCACATTTTTCCTTTCTCAGCTTGCTACAATTGTTTAAAATGCTATTCATGCAACTTAACCAGAGAACAAAGTCGAAGATGGGCATTTCTGAGACTTCCTTTGTCAATGCAATTAATTTGAGTCTCCTTACCTTAGCTTGAGGCAGACTCTTCAGACAAGGGCAAAAAGTAGACACATTCTTTATTAAAATATCACAAACAGTCTCTAGACCACATACTAAAATTCTCCACTGAAACTTCTTGGGTCAGGTCTAACAATTCAAATCACTCTCAATAACAAAGTCTTACATATTCCTACAAGGTTAGCCCATTAAGCCTCATTTAAAGCAGTCTACTGCTTCCAAATCCAGAGTCCCCAAGTCCACATTCTTCCAAACAAAAGTATGTCCACACCTATTACAGCAATACCCTATTCACTGGTACCAACTTCTTTCTTAGTTAGTGTTTTACTGTTGTGAAGAGACACCATGACCAAGGCAACTCTAATAAGGAAAACATTTAATTGGGTCTGGTTTAAAGATTTAGAGTTTCACTCCATTACTATCATGGTGAGAACATGGTAGCTTCCAGGCAGGCATGGTGCAAGAAGGGCTGAGAGTTTGACATCTTTATCAAAGTTTACACACACATTTACAAGCATACTTCAACAAGGCCACACCTCCTAACAGTGCCACTCCTTGGCCCAAACACATACAAAACTAAATAGCTTTATTTAATTCTCATGCAAACCACATGAAAACAATTTTAAATAAAGTGTTTTTAAATGTTCAAAATAATACATTGGTGATACGAAATATTAGTCTCATTCCAACTATAGAACCAGCATTTAGAAGAAACAGCAAATTCTAAAAGTTGATTTATAGCTGTTAAACTATAAATAAACATTGTTACAAATACAGAATTAAAATGTATCACTAATAAAACATCAAAATCTTGTGCTTAACATCATTCAGAAGCAAGAATAAAATACAATTATTATTAAGGTTAATAAGATAAATGAGGTCTAAATATTGGAAGTAGCTCTTGAAACAATGACAGTCTCTAACACTTAAACCAATACATCAACATAAAGGTGTCCTGGTGGGGACCATTCAGAAATTAAGTTCTATTCTTTTGAACTTTCTTTGTATTTACGTGAGGTAAAATTCAAAATGGAGACAATTAACCAGATAATTTGTCCAAATCAAGCAACTAAAGAAGCAGATTGTACTGAAATAGCTATAAATTTTAGAAGAAATCGTTCGCGGTTAAAAGCAGAATGCTGACAGTAAGCAAATAAAACAACCATTATGGAAGCATGAGGGAAGGTGGTAAAAGATAAAAAGAGATCCAGCTCATTTTGTAAACAGTCCTCAAAGTTCTGTTCCAGATGAACATTAAAAACAACTAAAACTCTTTTTTTTTTTTTTGTTTTTGTGGTTTATTTAGATATAGTAATGCGCATTGGCATTATCATGTTTTCTGTTTTCTGACCTACTGTTCTGTTCTGACACCTCCTTAGAAGCCTTATATGGATACACAGATGAGGAGAAGCATGTGTCAATAATATAATTTTAGTGCAAAGTAGAGAACTGTATTTTCCCTGAAGATGCATTTTCATAGTGACTTGCACATATCTTTAAACAACTAGAAAATGAAATAAGGGCCAGGTCTGACAAACATATAACATAAGAGGCTTTGAGGCACAGGACATAAATACAACAATCTGATGCCTCTTAAATAGTGGTATACATACAAATGGGAAAATAAAAGAAGTAATAAAATGAAAATTTATATTTAGCACCCAGGTTTTACAATGTTATTGTAAAGAGAGAAGATGAATTTTTTTTATTCCCAGTGGGACTTTAGAGACCCTGCTGGTAGATTTCACAGTGATGAAACATACATATTTGATGAATGTGGAGACAATTTTATAATTATATATTGTACTAAAATTCAGAAGCATGGAATATTCAGACTTTGATGCTTGTCACCTTAAAAATGGATGATATACATTATTTACTGTTTACTCTTTGATGGTATTGAAAAGAATAACTTTTTAATATTTCTTTTAATATTGTTTTGATTTTCAAAATTGACTCAATTAACTATTTGGTGTGACCTAACCAAGCAAGTAAAAGGTCTATAAGACAAGAACTTCAATTCTCTGAAGAAAGAAATTGAAGAAGATCTCAGAAGATGGAAAGATCTCCCATGCTCATGGATTGGCAGGATTAATATACTAAAAATGGCCATCTTGCCAAAGTCAATCTAGAGATTCAGTACAACCCCCATCAAAATTCCAACTCAATTCTTCATAGAGTTAGAAAGAAAAATTTGCAAATTTATTTAGAATAACAAAAATCCCAGGATATCAAAAACTATTCTCAACAATAAAAGAACTTCTGAAGGAATCACCATTCCTCATCTCAAACTATATTACAAAGCAATTATGATAAAAACTGCATGATATCAGTACAGAGACAAACAGGTAGATTAGTGAAATAAAATTGAAGAGCCAGAAATGAACCCACACACCTATGGTTGCTTGATCTTTGACAAAGTTGATAAAAGCATTCAATGGAAAAAGAAGCAGCATCTTTAACAAATATTTCAGGTTCAACTGTCAGTCAGCATGTAGAAGAACACAAATCGGCCCTTTCTTATTTCCATGTACAAAGCTCAAGTACAAGTGGATAAAAGGCCTCCACATAAAGCCAGGTACACTGAAATTAATAGAACAGAGAGTGGGGAAGAGCTTATAACACATAGGCACAGTAGAAATTTTCCTGGACAGAACACCAATGGCTTATGATCTAAGATCAAGAATCAACAAATGAGACCTCATAAAATTGCAAAGCTTTTGTAAGGCAAAGGACAAAACAGCAACCAACATATTGGGAAAAGATCTTTACCAATCTTAAATCCAATATAGGGCTAATATCCAAAATGTACAAAGAACTCAAGAAATTCAGACTCCAGGGAATCAAATAATCCTATTAAAAATGGAGTACAAGGCTAAATAATTCTCAACTGAGGAAGACAATGTGGCTGAAAACCCCATGGGAAGAACAATATCAACCAATCAATTCCCCCCAGAGCTCCCAGGGACTAAAACACCAAGTAACAACTATACATGGAGAGACCTGTGGCTCCAGTTGCATATGTAGCAGAGGATTCCGGGAGAGAGGCCTTTGGTTCATTCAAGGCATGTTTTCCTAATGTAGTGGAAAGCCAAGGCACTAAAATGAGAGTGGACGGTTGAGTTTGTAAGCATTTTCTTGGAAGTAAAAAAGGGGAAGGGTATGGGAGTGGGGGGAAAAAGATAATATTTAATATGTAAATACAAATAGTATTCAATAAAAATGATTTAAAAAAAAAGAAACAGTAACCCTAACCCTAACCCTGGGGGTGTTGATATAACTAGTTTGCAAAAAAAAAAAAAAAAAAAAAAAAAAAAAAAAAAAAAAAAAAAACAGAATAATGAACAATTGATCCCATTTTCTGTGTGTGTGTGTGTGTGTTATACAAAGTAACATTTTGCTTAATCATTTTCAGCTATGCAGGAGGAGAATCACTCAGCACATACAAATATTGGTGGATGCATTTTTTACTCAGTATTTTCTCTTTTACCCTGTGCAGAAGAGCTAGCGAAAGCCCCTGGCCTAATAAGGTATTTATGAGTCTTTCATCTAGAATTGGATCATTTCTTACACCCGGATAAGCTGTTTTGAAAATAAAAACTTGTAAAAACTATTGCAATCTGATCCTTTGATAAACACCAATACCTACAACCATACTGTTTTATTTCTTCTCCAAAAGTACTACTACTTGGCACCTTATAGATCCAAGTATGTGCTGTGATGTAGAATGCAACTCTAATGAAGCCCCTTCCCAGATCCTGTCCAATGATAAGAGTATAAACTTGTCTATTTGTCATGTCTAAATATATGTGCTTGCAGATGCTTAAAGTCCGAGATTTTAAAG
This sequence comes from Micromys minutus, assembly GCF_963924665.1. Lineage (NCBI taxonomy): Eukaryota > Metazoa > Chordata > Mammalia > Rodentia > Muridae > Micromys > Micromys minutus. Next base: position 11,552,467 of record NC_137984.1, read on the forward strand.
CATGGTGTTCATTGAAAACCTTTCTACAGATAATTGCATTTTCTTTTAGATAAAAATAAAACTAAGTCATTTCTTCATTTCCCTTCTTCCCTTCTAATCTCCACTAAACCTCCCACCCTCATTCAAAATATGGACCTAAATTTTTTTTCATTGCTGTTACATGTATATGTGTGTGTTTGCATATATCCCCAATTATATAAATATAAGCTCAGCCCTTCATACAATGTTACTTGTATGTATGTTTTACCAGCTGGACATATAATATTGAATAACCCTTTGGTGTTTTGGTCCCTCAAAGGGAAAAAAAATCATTTTTACCTTTATTAGAATTCTTTAGTTGCCTGTAGTAGGGCTTGAGGTCTCCAGAGCTTTCCCTCTTCCTAGGCAGCATATTTATTGATGTAGTCTTTGGAAACTTCACTATTTCTAGTGCTAACAGTCTGTACTGCCTGGTTTTGTGTCAACTTGACACAAGCTGGAGTTACCACAGTGAGAGAAGCCTCAGCTGAGGAAATGGCTCCATGAGATCCAGCTGGAAGGCATTTTCTCAACTAGTGAACAAGGGGGAGAGCCCAGCCCATTGTGGGTGGTGCCATCCCTGGGCTGGTAGACCTGGGTTATAAGAAAGCAGGCTGAGCAAGCCAGGGGAAGCAAGCCAGTAAGTAACATCCCTCCATGGCCTCTGCATCAGCTCCTGCTTCCTGACCTGCTTGAGTTCCAATCCTGACTTCCATTGGTGATAAACAGCAATGTGGAAGTGTGAGCTGAATAAACCCTTTCCTCCCCAACTTGCTTCTTGGTCATTATGTTTTGTTCAGGACTAGAAACCCTGACTAAGACATCATCTTTTTGTTTGTTTGTTTGTTTGTTTTGCTTGTTTGTTATAGATTTAAAAAAAAAAAACATCTGCAGAGTCAACACTGCCCTCTCAGTTCCATTAAAATTTAGAGTTTCTAGAATGTAAAAGACTTCTGAAGAGAAACTCCTAGCAGGAGATGCAGGTGCATTGCTATGCTCTCACTGACAGTTTGTTAGAATCAGCAACAAAGCTTTCCCTGCAGAGGAGAGAAACAAAGTCCACATCAGTTACCATTTTACATCTTAGCAGAAAATAATTAAAATATTTCTAAAATGATGCATAGTCTATCTTTAATCCCTCTAGAAAGAATGACACCACATAATTTTATGAATCCATGAACAGTGAAATCTACCGAGCTGCGTTCTGAACCTGCAGTCTGAGACAAAGCAGTAATTGGTGTTAAGGCCTCTGCTGTGTCATAGGAATATGCAGGAATACAAGATACTGAAAACATATAAAGCTTGCTGCTCACCAGTGCTTTATCAGCTGTCCCAAATCCAGAGTTTTATAAACCCCACATTGTCTCCTTCCTCAGACAGAAGAGCAAAGGAGAACAGTGTAGTAGACCCTGTAGGAGGTCTTATTACAGAGATGTCAGTTTTATTCTGAAACATAAACATATTTTTATTCATACATTAGTGCTCATCGTGATCAATGACAGTGTATACAGCAAACTGGAATTTGTTTTTGATCAAGAGCAAAGCAATTATTCAAAAAAACTGAACGCACAGGCAAAGTTGGAAAAGAAAGAAAAAGAATTATAGGTTTCATACAGGGTAGGTAATTTTAATATAGACGAGATTGGTCCCAAGTTCTGCCATTTGGATTGACAGATTATCTAGCTGAACTATCATTTCAATAATCTCCATGACACTGCAGCACTGGATACTTGGTATAGTGTTATAAATTAAATTTACTGCACATGTTATTACACAGAATATGGAAAGAGGTCTATTATTTGTGTATGTGAAAGTTAAGATAGGGAAAAATTTAAGATTGTCTGACAAAAAAATAACAGAAATGATCCATAGGATGTGGCTCCATTGCCAGTTGTCAAAGATTTCACTTTAGCTACTACCTCTCCATTGGTATCACTGAATTATTGTGACATGATTCCACTTGTGTAGAAAATATAGTCATCAGCTTAAGTGTTACTCTTACAAGTCTGGAGCTTTGTATTATTTTTCAGTGTTACAATTCTGGTTGAAAACAACTTTTCAAAGCCTGTGTTGGTTGTTACTTATTTTAGTTAATATAAAAACTTGTAGCAAACAATCTATGCATATTGAAAGATTCTTCACTGACAATCAGGAACATAATGAAAGCATAGGAAGCATGTCATACAATGCATACCTTTTGTAACTTGCATGTAACATGTAACATTGCTAAGTACAGATTCACACTAATACACAACCTACTTAAATAGCTTTACTTAAAGTAAAATTGAAACTAGTGAATCTTTCTTATATATATTGTTCATTGTTAGAATTCATCCCATTTAACTATTGATACATTATATCATTGTATCCAGTTCCTCTTCTTTAAAGGTTTGGTTTCAACATAGTATCTGAACCTATACATTTCACTTTCATAATTAGCATTTCTTTGCATACATTCCTGGTACTTGGAATAAGAAAGGCTGGAATAGGCTCATATAGTTGAATGTTTACACATCAGGGAATGACACTACTTGAGAAGGATTAAGAAATATGTGCTTGTTGCAGTAGGCATGTCCTGGTTGGAGAAAGCATTTTTCTGGTGGTGGGCTTTGAGGATTCAAAAGTGAAACTAGACACACTGGCTCTCTCTTTTTTCCACTTGTTGGTCTAGATGTAGAACTCTTAGCCTTTTCTCCATGTCTTCCTGGGTGCCCCCATGCTCCCTGCCATGATGATAACCAATAAACCTTGATTATCTCTACTGAGTTGAGATGGCAGGTCCAATATGACTGGCACTATTCCATGTAAAGAATTTTGCATTTTGTGCCTGCAGAAAGATAGCTGAAGTAAGCATGCATTTATCCCACTCTGTTTCCTGCACCTGGGGACTATGTGTCCCATCACATTGTGACTCCTACCACCATGTCATCCATAACTGCTGCCATGTCTTTACCCATGATGGAATGAATCTCAAAATCTAGCCTATGACAATCCCATTATCAAAGCCCTTCCCTTTTGTGGATACTGTATCATGATAGAAGAAAAGAAATTAGGAAACATACAATTATATATTCTAATGTATACTGTGTACTTTCAATACACCTTGATAATCTTTGGAGGTTCCTTGTTTTAGCTATTGTATTGCCTGTGTTGGGGATAATATTATTATCTCATTATCAAATGACATTTAGAAATAAATAACTGTATTACAGTATACTCAAAAGAGCTAATTTTGAAAATTCAAATTTAGAGTAGCCAAGTCCTGAAGAATTAGATTCAGTATTTGTAACTCAAATTCCTCAACAAATTAACATCATTGCAACGACTAAACTTCAGATTTTATACATGAGATGGAAGCAGTCTACTTTAGAATCATGTTTTAAGCCTCGAGATCATGCTATTTTAAAGGCATTTCTATATCGCTATTTCTCAGAACTTCCAATGTTTATTCAATAAACATGCTGCAAGAGTATCACACCTGCTAATTTCGGTTAGCACTCTAAGCACACACTGCTGCTCATAATCTCTATGTCAGACTTCATAGAATTCTTTCAATAAACTAGAGAAATCTGTGGTTATAAGCTATATCTCTTCAGGTTTCCTCTTAATATTGTAATGTAATTTCAGATGCAAGATGGATGTGAAAGAATTTTAACATGTTGTTGCATTGTACATGCCAATGGTTTTAGAAAACAATGGGTGGTTTTTAGAAGATTGGTGAGCTGTTTTCAATAGCATGCAGAGCCTTAACATGTCCAAAAATGCCACTGTTTATATGGACCCTTTTCTAAGACAGAGTGTTTTTTACACCAAATGTGCTGCTATTATGGCATCTTACAAAATATACCCATAGGCCTTAAATTGTTAAATCAGGAGTTTGCCTTCTCTCTCTCTCTCAAGTAGGATTTCATCAAAGTGTTTTTCCTCAGGGTGTGTAGGGACATGCAAGTACTTGATTAGGACAACATCACAATTCTGTCATCACTGTTTCTCTTATATCCATCTTTTAACAAACATTCCATCAGACATCTAATCTATCTAGTTCATTGCTTACTAACTACCCTTGAATAAAAGCTCTTTCATACTGATATACTAGATATTTATAGATTTTACTCATAATTTGTTCATCATAGTGTACCAATTATGAGAGAGAGCCTAGTTATATTTTGCAAAGAACACACAATATCCTCTAACATACTATTTCTCTGAGACACTGTCTTCCAGAATATCATGATGAATAAAATTTTTAGCACAATACTCTGATTATTTGATTGTTTGTTGGTCCTTAAAAGATGGGCCAGTTTTAAATTATGTTACTGTCAATTAATTGCTATTGCATAGCAGATTTTACTTTAAGTATCAGATTGAGTGTTACAGATCTATGTGGACCGAGGTAGAACGGGTTCAAATCATGATGAAAAAAAAGAAAAGAAAAGAAAAAGAAAAAAGTGGACCAGAATGTAGCCTTCAGCATCCATGCATATGTCTTTGTAGACTAAATCATGAGGAATCTGGGCACATGAGCTGGATTTATCTGCATATGTGTATTTATTTTACTCACAATCTCAGTAAAACTTCTCCATTGTTCTATATTTATAAAATGTATTTTTGATATTGTTTGAAATTAGGAGAATACATGATTGATAGTCATACTCATTACTTTAGAGAATTTTAAAACATGACAAATGGCTTTGATGACCTTATTAAAAGTCCAAAGTCTTCAATGCAATGTCCTTGAAAGGCTCCTCATTGTAGCCATTCCATTGCTTTGAGCTCCTTCCTCTAAGCCAGTGGCTCTCATCCTAATGCTATAACCCTTCCAAACAGTTCCTCATATTGTGGCAACTCCTCAAACCCTAAAAATTTTTGTTGCTACATTATAAGCATAATTTTGTTATTGTTATGAATCATAATGTAAATATTTTCATTTTCTAAAGCTTGTAAGTGATATCCAAAAAGGGTCAAGACCCGCAGTTTGAGAACCAGTGGTCTAAAGTAAAATTTGCTTTTTTTATCCAGCAGGCTCTCATATGTGCTTGTGCACCACTTTGTTTTCTGTTATCTATGTTATCACCCAAGAAAAAAATCACCACAAAATGAAAAGATTGTTTCTGTATCACAACACACCAGTCAGTAGTTATTCTTAAATTTTAAACATTTTAAAGACCCTTCCCTTCTTTCTTTCACAGCTTTCTGACTGTAGGTTTATCTGCCACTGTTTCCACAATATTCTATTTATCCACAAAAACATGTCTGTGGTTTGAGACCAATAAGTGTATGTTTTATTTGCCCTTTCACCTATCATAGCATTTTGTGCTGAATTCTGTTTATTTCTTTTTTTCTAATTACATAGTGGTGTGATCACTAAGGCTATCTGACAGATCTGGTGGTAGCAAAGAGCTTAGAATTGTTACAAAAAAATGAAAGATCTGGAAGACAGGAGCATGGGGGACAGAACTCTTTCCATATGTATCATGGGAAGCAAACATCCAGAAAGACCTGTCCTTCCAGGACTTGGAAGTTTGCAATTACAGCTGTGGATGTTTTCATGATACCCTACTCCTTGGTATCTAGCAAAAGGGGAGAGCTGTGAATCAAATCAAGAAGGGAATTAGCATTTGGAGAGGAAAATAAAAAGAAGTGGGCAATAGGAAATGAATATGTTAAACATGTATATACATGTATATATGTATATATATATGTCACCGTTAAATATGTATATAATTAATATACTAATCCATGTGAAGAATTATTTTAAACTACATATAATAAATTATATAAATTCTAGCAATAGTTTCTCTAATCAATTAGTAAACCACAGTTCTGGTCATAAGTATTGATTCATGTAATACTGTTTACTATTCTTATAAGTTCATATCACCTATTAATTTCAATATACATACAGATTCAGATCATCTTACTTAAAATCTGTTGAAAATCACAATAATATTGAAGGTCACAGGAAAATGAGAACCAATAGTGACATTATTTTTAGATAGATTGATGCATCAAGGCTGGTCCAGCCTGTTTCTGCTGCAAGAAAGGGTAGATATGAAATCAACAGTGTTACAAACAAGGAAATTGTGTCACAGATAGTGACTGTTGGAAGATACCAATCATCAGAAACACACCTCTGGTTAGTGGAAAGGAATATGAATTAAACCCTGCTTCAATCCTGTAGACATATCTCCTATCAGTCACTAATTTGATAGTGCCATACTTTGTCTGTAGTTTCTAAGTTAATATCAGTCTTCCTACTTAGGACATCATGCAAACAAGTTTTCATTTGCAGGCTTGGTTCTCTAATGAGAAAGGCATGTGTGTCATAAAACCCAGATTACACAGCTTTACCACAAAAGTAAACCAATGACATTCTCAGGAGGAGTAGCGTACATACTACAATGCATAAACAACAGAATAAGAGTTTTGCTTCATGCTGACAGGCACTAAACTATGGCTAGGAGACTCTGTAAGGGCAATGTTTAAATCAGAGGGGAACGAGGTCAGGGATGCTCATTTATTTTCTTGAAAACTGAGATTCTAAATTGTGCTACAAAATGCTAAGAATTACTAGTCTAGCAGTGATTCAAAGGGGAACTCCTCTAAAACCCTCAGAGAATGGGCACTATGTCCACAGGCTTTCCGTTCTGAAAATGTCAACATTCACCTATGTCCATGTTAATAATATATAAAATATTATCCATGGGAATAGATTAGATAACTATACTATATTAATTAATTCATAGATAGAAGTAACTTATAAGCTGAACAAGTTATATTTAGGAATACATCTGCATGAACTCTGTATAATAATAATGATAAAAAGAGACTAGGCTTTTTGAAGTGGATGAAGAAGGGGTATGTAAGAAGGTTTGGAAAGGGAAAACAGAAAGAGAAATTAGTCATAGTATAATCTCAAATCTTTAAAAAATCAAAAGTTGATAATATTTCAAAATGAACAATCTATAAATTGGGGGAAATTTTCAGATGAAAATTACGTGTATTAGTTAATCAACTTATGATGGCACTGGTGAGTAAAATTGTTCCATGACTTGTTGGATCATATCAGCAATGTATAGATATTATATGTATTGTATATAATATTTGCATGCATTTAGGAAATATAAGCAAAATATGTTTAAAATTGTTAAGAATAAATTTGCGTCTAAAATTTTCCCTGATTGGATAGTTACATACTCTGATTTATTTTAAAAGGGTCAGTTTTTATGTATATTATAAAATTATTATTATTTTTATTATAAAAGCAATTCTAAGGATAATTAAATATTCTACTAGCCCTTGAATATAATTCTGAAAAATAATATCGCCTTTGGGACAGTTAGATATCTCTAATTAAATCATATTTAACTCATAACATTCATTTTATCTAATGTAATTGAAGATAATATTTGAATATAGTTTGCTGAAAACTACTCATTGTTTTTTATTGAACTTACATTCTACAACTTGGTTTTCTCTTACTTACAGAGAACATACTTTTCTTTTCAACTTCTCCTATAATTGCACAAAACCAAATTTTTTCTGAAAGAAAAACCAAAATTTCCTCAAAATTTTTCTAAGGAGGTCATGAGAAAATTCCAAAGATCCCTGAGTGATTAATTGGACACTGCTGTCTGCACAAGTTTGGGGAGTTTCTTCTGATACTAGGTGGGTTTCAAGGAGGAAAATGTAGGTTTGGCATATTTTCCTGTACAATAGTTCAAATGTCTTGGGTTTGGCAAAGTTAAAGTGCATTTCTTTCATTCCCCCTTTCTCATGATTTACAAAGCCATGTATACTTTAAAGGAAATTTAATCCATATGTTCTGATTCATTTGCACTTCGCTTGCAGTAATGTTGTTCGTGAAAGTCATCTCCTGTTGGAGAAATCAAGGAGAATCCTTTTAATAAGTCCCCACTTCCTCTCTTCTCTGAGAAGCAGCTTTTTTTCACTTATTGGGCAAGTGGGAACCCTCAAAATGCAGACTGGAATCTTATAAGTTACAGTGGAATGAACAATTTGTCAAAATCATCTGTCCTCTTTTTCCACGGTAGTGAAGCTACTGCCGCTGGACTAAGGAACAAGGCACAAAACTGCACAGTGCTGAGTGTTTTAAGAGTCACCCCTTCAGAATAATTTGCTCATACTTTTATGTTTAGTAAACATGTTCCTCCAAATGTGAACTGTGCCATCTTTACAGAGAAAACTTAACAGCTCTCCAAGAAAAGCTAAAGAGCAGATGGATGCTAGATTTATGACACATGTTGTCAACAGTCATCCCATGGAAATGAGAGGCAGCTACCAACAATGTGACTTGCACAAAGGATGGAGAACCAACGCTTGGGGGACTAACGCATTCTAAAATCATAATTCTTATGCTGTACAGGATTTGTTTCTATGCCCCTCAGGTAGGATGAAGCAAAGAGCAAATAGAAATTAAATGGCTTGTAATTTAATTGCACACGAGATGCAACTCCTTGAATACTAATGACAGAACAGTTCAATTAAAAAAGTAATTTAAATACATTGTGAAAGACTGTATATTGTGGTTTTTATTATGAGTTTCTAAGTACTCTTCCAGCTCCATCACACAAGACTTTTTCATTGTGGTTAAATAACTCTGTACTCAGGTATTTCAAGGACACATTAAGTGTAGTAATGTGAAAAGCAGAGCACCCTGAACACCTTTTGGGGGATTGAGATACCATTAAAAGCTCCCTGGGAAGAGGAAAGGAAGGTCCAATATGAGAATAAGATTAGGAGAAGTGAGGTTTTAACCAATTCTAAAACTTCAACCTCCATCTATTTAAGTTGACGTTAGATGGCTTATCCCTGGAGAGAATGAAAGCCTATATTTGCTATGCTGTGAAATATTTCAGAACAGAAATATTATATGTTCTCCAATGAATGTTTATGTGCACATCTGGATATATGAAAGAAGCTAAAGTAATTAATGGGTTATGCAAAAGTAATTACTACATATGAAACCCTACTTTTTGATTTGGGTAGAGTCTGTGGTTACACGATTAGGTTCCCAATAAAAGACACACACATTCACAAACACATATACTTCATTTCTCTAACCACCAGCTCCAATAATAAGTGAGAAATATATATCTTTGGCCAAGACTGACATTGTTGATTAACTTCATCTAATATCTAAATATGTGTTTCTAAAAGAGAAACATAATTTGCCATACGTTATTATGATGTGTGTGTGTGTGTGTGTGTGTGTGTGTGTGTGTGTGTGTGTGTGTCCCCGCATGCATGCACATGCATCAGCAATTAACTATTGCAAGAAATATATCATTGTGGCATTCGGTATGAGCTATAAAATGGGTCAGGTTTATGCCCACCTCAGTCTCTTATTTTCTTAAAGCTCTTCTTTGTCTTCCTCGACTATTTACTCAGTGTAGTTTTTAATTTCTTCTTTAAAAATTTCATATTCTTTACCATCCTCAAATACTTCTACTGTCAAACTCTGTGTTCTTTCTCTATCTTAAAAAAAATGAAAGCAAACTAAATCCAGCAACAAAAACAAAAAAAAAAAATCAAAGAAAGAAAGAAAGAAAGAAAAACGATGACAAAGGCACCTAAGAAATCATGGAGCCCGATTTGAATGGCATCAGCTCCTGAACATAGGGCCTGCCCTGGGACTTGTTTGATAGAACAGTGGATTTTTCTTTTAATCTCTCTTACAACTTTATTTTTTAAAAAAGAGGGGTACATATATAGATTTTTAAAGGTATATTGGCATAACACTATATGAATATTTTTGACAGTACTTTATTCTTTTAGAGGTTTGATAGCATGCACTGAAATCCCACTAGTTACCATAAACATAAAGTACATGTAGGACAGAAGGTGACATGGAAACAGATTTCTTGTTGAGTAGAACAATGGATTCTCATTGTTGCAAAGGTAGCAGCTATCATTCTCAGCCAGGGACAGGAGGCTGAGCTCAGTTTTCCTCTTCATGATGGGAGTTCTGTCAGGCTTGACTGTAGGGTAAAACCTTCGAGCTCACTTCTGTGTTTCAAAAACTGCCAATCCCTGAGGTTGCAAACCTTGAGCTTAAAAATCTACTTCTCAAGAGGCCCGGGCTCAGAATTTGAAATCCTATCAATCCTCACTGTGAAAAATCTCTACCCTGATAAGCTATGCCATACTAGAAACCCCACATAAAGCCTTCCTCCTGCTCAGGTCTCTGCTGCCTCTCTCCTGTGCAGAGGTGGCCATAGTCTTGTGTCTTTTCCCTCCAAAAAATATGTTGTGTGAGGTTTGCTGTGCAGTGTGACTTTGTGGTTTTCCTTTGCTCACAACTGTGAAGATACCTTTGCCTTCAGAGCTACAATTATTTCCACTAGGGAATTTCTTTCCCCTCAGAGCTGCAACACTTGCATTGGTGAAGGTTGTCTTCAGAGCTACAACATTCCATTGACTTTGTGTAGGTCTAGTGCATGTTGTCACAGTCCCTGTGGGTATCTCTCCTGTTGAGTCTGGAAAATTCTCTTTCCTTAAAATCAACCACCACCTCTGGTTCTTACAATCTGTTTGAACCCTCTTCAGCATAGATCCATGAGTCTTGAGTAGAGGAGGAGGGAACGACATCCTATGCATAGCCTAAGAATGCCACTTCCTGTAACTACTTTGAATTCTTGACATTTAATCTTAAGGAGTTTCCCTGATGAATTGTTTGGTCTCAGAGGAACCTGATATAAAACAGGACTTTGTTGTTAATTACCATCTTCTGCAAGAAGAGAGTTTCCCAATGAGGACTGGTTGATGCAATGACCTATTGATATAGGAGTATGTTGTTATGAATCATCTTATTGCTTTATTTATGTAACAAAATAATAGTAATAGATTTTACACTACAGACCAGGTGCTATGTAGTCTCAAGTTCTTAACTCCATTAGCAAATTTGATATGATTCTGTCTTGTGGAGTCCATCTTAATTAACACTAGTTATTAGCTATTTTAACAATTGTATCCCTACTATACCAGTGGCTATATCTTACATATAGGTTTTTATTTTACCATGAAAGGTCATAGCTAAATGAAATTGATGGCTACTATTCTTCTCTACCATCCCTAGCACTAGGGATGATAAATGTTGGAGGTAGGGGAGAAGCTTCCAGTGATGTACCAACTAGATTTCTCCATGTTCTGCCATATGTATGGGGTATCTTAACTAAGTTATTTACTATCAGTTTTTGGAGGTCTTTGTTAAAACCTGCAGTGTTTTGTAGATGTATAGGACCACTTTGACCAATGAGTCAAATAATGTTATCCATTACTAGTACAGTGGTTGTTTGTTTGTTTGTTTTGATTTGGTGGCATAAAGTATTTAGTTGGATTATCTCTGCCATTGCAAGTAACTCCATTTAAAATTATTTTATATATGTATATAGTTGTAGATTTTCACATGGTTTTTCTAAAGAACTTTAGTGTTAGTAATCCCAATTTTAAGTTGAAACCATTATTTATTTCCCATAATTATTTTTAATATCAAACATAGAGAATATGTTTAGCATAGACTAGAAATTAATTGTCACTCTCTTAATTATTTTATGTTAGTAAATTTGTAGCCTATCATGTTTGTGAAAAATGCTTTTAGTCAGTGTTGCTATTAGCCACAATATAAGATCATGAATAATTTCTTTGTTCAATGTATCATTCTTTATGTGTTAGATATCATTGTCAAACTTGATGGAACACAATGAGGCATATCTTATTCATCTCTCTCTCTTACTATTTGATATGCAGTGGTGAACAATAATTACATTTTGGAAGAATTATTCCATTGAAAAATTTCTTGATTTTTCCCTAGAAATTCAAGTTAAAATGTATACTATAGCTCATTCCTCTTTCCTAAAAGTAAACAATATATTCAAAGTAAATATGTGTTTCTTCCTTTCATTTCTGATAGATATGGAGTAAAAGAAAGTTGCAAGCTACCTGGTTTAGGTGCTGGAAACTGAATTCATGTGCTGCAAATTATCAGTAGTATTATTAACTACTAAGTCCTTTCCTTAACCACTGACTTTAAAAGTTAAATCAAAAGATAACATTGTTCTCTATGTACTCAGTCTTTAAATTCAATATAAACACACCCATAGTAAAATACCTATTTGTCAATTGTATCTCCTTCTAGTCTTTGCTCAATTAATGCATCCTCTACTGTTGTGTGTTAAACATGGGCTAGAGGGAGAAAGTTGTGTTATTTACTTTCAGTAGCCAGATTTGTGCTGACTTAGTCTCACGCTTTAGAAACTCTGCTTCTGTGTGCATATGAATGAATATTGATGGAAGAAAACTATGCCTCAATATCCTATGATTTCAGTATTCTAGAAAAAAACAAATTATGGTAATACTTATGGCTAATAGCTTTTGGTTATTGTCTCCTAAGCCCAACTAATTTCTTATGTTTATATTTCTTTCCTGAAGATTATGATTTTATAAATATAAAGACACTCTTATGGAAATTAAAATAGTGGTGAAACAAAGTTAATAAAAATAGACATGGTAAAGAAAATGACAGCTGATAGTTACTAAAACAATATCTCTGCTAGAGCACAAGTCAAGCCATAATTGTTTGTTGTGGACCATCTGAAGCAGACCCATACCTCATAACTGAGGTTAAAACAAAAACATAGTCCTATAATATTTCACTATTTTTTTAAAGAAACCAAAACTCCAAAACTGTCACTACACAGCAGTACATTTGAGTGGCTATAAAACACACTACAATAATACAAAATATTATTGTATTATTGTATAGATAAGGTGATTCATTTTTAGACCAATACTGCCTGTAAAATATTTCTTATCATTAGGTATTTTTACAACCTGTGCCATCCAAGGCTGTCTTCATTAGTCCTGAGTGATTATTTGGTTCTTGAAAGTAGTCTGTATACCAGAAAATATGTACTTTCTTCGGTTGTTTCAGTGAGATTTATGTCTAAACCCAGAATTTCTCAGAAAAATTACTTCAGAAAAATTATTTGACTCTGTTGTGTGTAGCCTATATACCAGTTTGTTACCTTTATTTTTCATTATATTCTACCTCAGGAGATATGATTAAGAATTTTTTTTGTTCAGAGTATATCCTCTCATGATAGTGTTTCCAGAAAGGTAGGTTTCTATGGGTCCTCGAGTAACTCACTCCGTTCCCTTCATACACTGCTTCAAATGGTCAGGATGAGAAGTAGATAAGAGAGTTGCAATGGTCATGTTCACAAGTACATACAGTCATTGTCCAATAAAGTATAATTGAGAAGACATTTTAAAAGAGGTATTTCTCATATAAAATATTCATATACTCAAAACCAGCCTTAGGAAATAACATTATTTATTAGCTATTTTTTTATTTTGTAAAAAAAAGTCTGTGTTTACTAATGAGAAATAATGAAAGTTTTATTACTAAAGTTCTACCAGCTCTTGCATGCTTTACCTTTTACTCACTTTAGAGAGGCTAAAACTTGTCCCATATTTTCTTTTATCTTTTTTTTTTTTTTTTTTTTTTTTTTACTTTTGGGATTGCAACTTAATTACATTTCTTTCTTCCTTTCCCTTCCTCCAAATGTTTCCATCTCTCCTTCAAATGTCCTTAACACTGTTTAATAGAGACACTTGCCAGTGCCCCCAATGAAGACTGTACCCTATTGAGCACCCCCTAATGGAAGGCAAGGTGATAGTCTGAGACAGAAACGCTCATTTTATGTCCCCAGGCACAAGGCAGTGCCAAGAACACTTGGGTATCTTTCTTATTTTTACTAGCTTGGCTGCTCTAACAAGTCCCATAAATTCTGTGCCTTTCCAAGGCAACAAAGAACTGGGAAACAGATTACTTTCAAGATCCATGTGTCTTTATGCAGCATTTCTGGGAGTGGCTGGGCAATGAGTCTGGAGCCAGGCCCACAGTGGGACACTGGGAAATACGGTATTAGAAAGGGACTATTTACTATTTAGTTTATAGCTGTCTGTAAATTGGACATATTTTCTGGAGATAAAACTATTACTAAAGCCAAATAGGGAGTCTTGCCCCTGGTGTGCTGGTAGATGTGACATTTCTTTGTAGTTGGTTGAGATTTGTGGTTACTTTATTGTTTTTTCTCTCTCTCTCTCTCTCTCTGTGTGTGTGTGTGTGTGTGTGTGTGTGTGTGTATGTATATATATATGTGTGTGTGTGTGTGTGTATTTATAACATAGAATATTAATAATAGTATATTAATAACAGTATATTAATAACAGAGTTGTAGACAGCTTGCTCACCCACCGTTTTGACTAATGTAACAATAATTGTACATTTATCTAATATATAAGACCAAGATTAATGAAAATATTAATTAATATTCTTTCTGCCAAAGTTCTCATAAATATTTTCAGATAAAATTTCAGGAGCTTTCTTCTTTCCCTCCTACCTTTTTCTCTCTCATTTCAACTCCCTCTCTCCCGTCAGTCCCCACCTTTTTCCATTATTTATCTGGCTTGCATCTGCTCATCTGCCTTCCTTTTTCCTTTTGTCTGTCCCTTCTGTTTGCTAAGTGCAGAATACTTAGATTGTTTTGAGTGTTTGTGAGAGTAACAAATATGTTTTGCGTCAGGGACATGTAAAACTATTGAAAACATATATGTATGTATGTGTATATAGACATGCACAAATATGTATAAATGTGAAATACTGAGTCTGGTTTTTTTTGTGTGTGTGTGTGTATATGGTTTCACATCTAACTGCTCTTTAACAAAATAAGTAGGCTCATCTGATCTCATGACCTGAGTTGTTTCATTTCAAAATAAAATAGAAAGCTTCAGAAATCTTGTGTTTACTACCACAAAAACTGTACAAAGGTCTTGGATGATATTCTTTCTTGTAGTCGAAGCATTGGTTAAGTCATAAATACTATCAATAAAATGTTGTCAGTCCTTTATAGCCTTCGGTCATGAGGATCTATTTATAAAACAATATTATATCTCCATCCTTCCCACTCCTCAAATGACTCATCAAAGGTGTGATACATATTTACCCATCTCTAAGAACAAAGGAGCTCAGGTTCTGCTTGTCCCCTCTTCCTGTCTGTATGTCATGGCTGGCTCCCTCTGCTTTTCCTACCGAAAGAACACTTAACACTTTCTTCTGAAATTGCAAGTGTTCTCTGGCCTAGAACACAATTGGTCTTTTTATTTTATTTTATTTTATTTTAATATTTCACATAGAGGCTTTTCCTTAATTTGTCAGAAGTTTTCTGTCTTGATTTAGTTGATCTACTCTGGAAAAACTGATCCCACTATGACACACCAAAAGTATATGAAAAATCGAGAATTTTACTTTTCCATATGCAAATCTACTGAACTTAATGTCATTTTCCAGGTCAAGAGGGGAACAAATGAGCTTACAGCCCAGAACACATTCTGATAAAAGACATCTCTTGCCAACATTTCAAATTTACTAACATCTTTAGGCAGAAAAAAAAATTAGAAAATGATCACACACCTTCTAACATTTCTAACATATATATATATATATATATATATATATATATATATATATATATATATATTCTGACTAATTAATTTATCATTATATTAATTATGATTTAATAAAATACATTAAATTTTTAAAAATAAGCAATAAAACAAATACATTTAATAAGCTCAAACATGAGATATTTGTATCATATTGCTCTTAACTTCTCTCATATTTACAAAGTATGTTTTACATGTTTGTATGACTTCATGAGTTATATTTTAAGTTCTAATGTGATCAAATCCTTTACCTTCAAATGACAAATGGATGTATTCTACCTGAATAGAATGTTTTTCTGCCTGGCAAGTTAACCCTTTAGCTTGTCGTTTTTTCTTCCTTGTCAATTTAATTTTTTTAAAAAAATTGAGAAGACCTTGCACATCTATATGGCTTCTTGTTTTGTGTTTTTATGTGATTTCTTGTTCCCTCCCTTTTCCCCTCCTTTTCTCCCCCCCTCCCTCTTTCCCTTCCTCCATCCATCCCTCCTCCTCCTCCTTCTAGCTCTCTCTTTCTCTGTAGGTGTATCTCAGGATTTTGTGTTTGCTTTTTTATTCTATTTCTGTATTTTCTGATATTCTGTTTAGTTTTGTGTTTATTTTTTCTTATATTTAACTTCTGAGAATCCCCAGTGCAGTCAATATTGGTACTTAAAGTTTTCAATCTTAATGTTAAAATAGCTTTGTATCAAAATTTATATCATCCTACTATCATAATGTTGTTTGGCAGTGGTCTTTTTTATTGGCTCTTCTGCTCTTACAAGCAACAAGCATGGTTTAGAATAATTTTTACAACAGTAACAATGTGCCACGTTGTCTTAGGGTTTTATTGCTGTGAACAGACACCATGACCAAGGCAAGTCTTATAAATAAAAATAAGTTCAGAGATTCAGTCCAGTATCAAGGCAGAAGCCTGGCAGCATCCACGTAGTCATGGTGCAGGAGGAGCTGAGAGTTATACAACTTCATCCAAAGGAGGCCAGGAACAGACTGAACAGCCTCAAGCAGCTAGGAGGAGTGTCTCCAAGACTATCTCCAGAGTGAATCACATCCTCCAACAAGGCCACACCTTCTATTAGTGCCACTCCCTGGGCCAAGCATATGCAAACCATCACACACATAAACTAGAATTTTGTAAATTGTTTGAGGATGGCTAATTGCTTTATAATATTTTGTCATTGTACTTAGGAGCAATGTCTTCTCTTTAATCCCTTTCCTTAGCTCCAAGGAAATTTTTACTATCTTCCCTAAGTTCTAAAGATATTTCTTCTTGAAGCAATTTCTGCTGATATACTTTTCATAATATTATTAATAAATGTATTATTTATTGTATGTATTTTATACCATCAGTGATAGCATACATGATTGGGGGAAGAGAAAAACATCTGAAATATAAATATAGAGAATATCCAATACAAAAAAAGAAAAATAAATAAATGTTATTTAACTATTCTTTAAAAATTGTCAACATCTTAGTTAATTTTAATCATTTTCTTTATACTTCTATGGTAAAAACAAATATATTTATAATTTTGTGATCTAAAACATATATTACATTTACTATTATATACTAAATTTTGTTAAATATTAGTGGTACCTAATAAATAAATTTTATACTAATTTAATGATAATATTCTAAATTTCTAGCACTTTAATATAACAGTAGCTGAATTGCTAATATTTTACAAAACTCATTACGTATTACCACTAAAATTAGAGATATTGTAATTTTATAATTTTCAAATTACTCTAAGAATGTGTATATATTAAATCATGAGATTATTAAATACTATTTAGTTAATTTTGCTGAAAGAAGTTGTTAACCATAATCAGATTTGAAATTAAACAACTCTTCAAATACATTGGAAAGAATTGAATGTGTGGGTATAACAGTAAAAGAATATTTTTAGAAAGTCACATAACATAGTTTCTCAGGAACCAAACACTGCATTTTCTCTTTATTCAGTATAACCTCATTTTCCCACTGTGCAGACTTCACTATCCACAGTTCTACTCCTCTAACTTTAAATCTCTTCAAATCCATATGAAACTGAGAGCGTGGCACATGGTTCTCTCTGTCCTTGCCTTATTTAAGTTAATAAAATGCAACTAAGGTCCATTAGGTTGTTGTAAAATATAGAATGTCCACCTTTTTGAGGCTAAATTGTAGTACATTGAAAAGTGTCAATGATACATGGAAAATACAGATTTGTAAGCAGAAATGTGGATATGTGACTACCTTGAACTGGTAATCACAGACTGTATATACTATCACAACATAGGCTTGCAATCCATAATTATACATTCATAGTTTGTCATAGAAATATCAAAGTCATGGAGTAGTGTAAACTGAAACATTGCTCTTGTTCTTTTTAATCAATATCTGCATAGCAAGTAACATTTTTAAAACCATCCATAGCTATCATTTGATGCAGCTTGGGCGATAACATGAACCACATTTTGTATGTATGTGTGAATGCTGAAGGCTAGCAGTCCTGCTACACAAAGTCACGCCATGTTTCTCAGTTCCTCTATATCTCTTCCTGAGAAACAACTGAATTTCTAGTCAGGAAGCTTTCCTGAACTTCTTCCCATCTCTTTTCTCTTTTTCACAGATATTTCCTCAGCTGACACTTCACTCTTGGAATTTGCTTCATATAGCTTGCCACAGGAACCAAAATTCTTTGCATTGTTCTCCTATCTAGAACACTATTCAAATAAGGGTGATTTTATTAAATATATCTGAGAGTCACCTCTCCTTCTAAGGTTACTGAAAGCATTGTTTGAGTATGAGAATAATAGTAGAACATAGGTAAAAACTAAATAAATAGAGCTTATGCTATAGCGGGAGGTTTAAGATTGTAGGGAGTAAGGAAATATGGTAGAAGAGGGTTCATGAGAGGGAATTTATGAAGTCAAAGAGGGTATAAAAGATCAAATGAAATTTTACTAGCATAACTCAAAATTTAAAAAGTGTTACTATCAGGCACGGGACACCCAGAGAACTGTTGGTTGGGAAGGGCCCACATATTAGCTAAGGTGCATAGATCTTGCTTTTGGTTTCTCACCATAAATAGCTAGTGAGACCTGATTGCTAATGACATCAGATACTTGAGTAGCAGCACACAGACACAGAGAGTCAACATCCTCTCAGATGTCTAGCTCCCACAGAGTTGGAATGTACTGGACAACCAGTATTGACAAGGGTGGGAAGATAGAAACATCAGTCAGCTTACTCAACACTAAACCCAGAATCCTATAATATCAGTGTACCAGGAAAGACGTTCAATGGGATAAATATGCTTTTTCTGAGTAAATATGAGCCGGATCTATACAAAAAATTTATTCCAGGTAACTGTAAGCCTGTTCAAATTTCTTTTCTGGGGACATTTGTGGACCCAAAAGAAAATCTATTAGTATTATTTTTGCTAAAGGTTTATGTTCTCGAAAAATCATCTAAATATTTATACTTTACCTAGAGATGTGTTATTCTAAACTTTGTTACAAGAAGTGTCTTTTGGGAATGGCAATGCTTAATACAAACAATGGTATTTGTCAGAGGTAGTAGATAGAAAAGGTTAATAAAACAAAAGAGAATGTGGAGCTGTTTAAAAAGAGTTCTTTGGTGTAATTCCAATTCTCATTGTCAGGATATCAGCAGTTCAGCTCACTTGGATCAGCAGTGGTACCTCAATCCACTAGCAAACACCATTCATGAATCAGCAATGGCGGTTCCATCTAGAAGGAAAGGGGAGGTTCTGCCAGTCAGCCTGAGTCCACAGATGTGGCAAGGCAAACCAATGCCACAGTACTGCCCACTGTTACATTTATACTTTTTCCAAGCACCATATTCTCTCTCAAGCTTCTGCTTTAGCAAAGTCATACATTCCCTTTCTCTAGTCAGCTTTCAGATAAACACTACATGTCTTTTATCAACAAAACATACTTCCAAGTGTCTGCTTCAGTAAAATCACCTTGTCGTAAAATAGTTTCCAGAAAAATCATCATATGATACAACCAAGTCTCCAAAGAAATCAGAAATTTCCATTTCAAAGGGGTGTACTGTCTTCTGGGCATAAGAGGACTTTAGTTCTTAAAAAAAAACAAGCAAACAAACAAAAAAACTATGGTTCCATGAATTAGACCTGCACAAAATCAATGCCATCAAATTATAGTATTGATGGAGAGCCTCTTGAATTCTTCTCCTAAGGATTACTGGCAGTTGGTGGGCACTGAATGAGGATTTTTCTTCTTTTGAGGATAGGAGGTGTGGCTACCAGAATGTTGTCTACACTCTAGGGGAGACTCTCACAAAACTGCACATCGATTCCCAAAGAGCAAGACTAATATGGCAAAATGATAATTTAAAAAGAAGACGAATAGGAAGTCAGCATGGCAGTATACATTGTCAAAAAGAATTGTATACATATAAAAATAAATAAATGCCATAAATTATCCTTGAAATATTTATAAATCACATATTTTGTTGGCCAATTTGGGGTATTTTTTTTCTTCCTTTTAAGCATATTTTTTTATTTTTAGGTTATGATATAATTGTATTGTTGCCAGCTTCTTTCTTCCCCTCAACCCTTTTTCATACACCTATTGACCCTTTTTAAACCTATGTTCTTTTTATCTTAATTGTTGCTACACACATGTATAAATATATAAATAAAAATGGCTCAGTCTGTATAAAGTTACTTGCATGTATATTTTCAAGGATGACCATTTGGTATTAGATACCCAATTGGTGTCCTCTTCTCTTTATCTTGGAGCAGAGCCTACAACCACTGCTTACTAAACCAAAATAATCCCTCAATACGTTCTAAATCATTTTGAATTGAGGGAGAAGTTGTAATAACCAAGAAACATGAAGTTTGCTGAGAGACTGTTTCCTCTAACAGTGTCAAAAGTTACTCCCATAGACTCTCATTAACATGACTGCCAATAATAGACATGCGACCATGGACAGAAAGTTCAGAATGCCTTGACCCTACACAATTAAATCCTGCAGAGAGCAGGAGAAACCATCTTGGCCAGAGAAGAGTTTCACAACTGTTTTGGTTTCTTATAGTGTTATGTATTTTTAAAGGTTTGTTTGTATTGCTGTTGTTATCATGAAAGTACTTGTGTGGTGTAAAATGCACATAAAATTACTGAATTGCAGACGTAAAGTAAGCTTGATGATTTTTATTTATCTGAAATGATAACCAGTAAAGTCTAAATATGTTATATTTAATTAAATTATAATTATCTCGTATAATATATTTAAAACGTTAAACTATTTTATTTGTCTGTTCACTGTTTATAGAATTAATAAATCCAAGAATGATATGTTTGCTATAAAAGAGATGGTAAAGAGATTTGAAATCTATATCCATATTTTTAATGAATTATAATAATTCTCCATCACTAATAATAATTTAATACACTGTGACTTATAAAGTAACTGAATGTTATGTATAAGGACTTTTTTTTTTTTTTTCAGGTTATGATAGATTTACACCATTTATCCCTTCTCTTTCCTTCTACCATCCCTCTAATATACCTCTTCCTAATAGTCCTCTTCTAATATGCCTCTAATCTCTCTCTTCCAAATTCATGGCTGTCTTATTTATTAATTTCAATCATTTGACTAGAAAGCCGCATTTCCTCAAAATTATTTACCTGTTATATTTTCTTAATTTATAAATTTCAGATTATCCACAGTCATATTACTCTTTTTATTTGTAATATTTTATATGTCCAGATTCTTATTAAAGTTGGATACATTTGAGATATTTATTTTTTGAAGTTTGGGGTCAATTTTAATAGAGGTTTAAAGGAAATGTCTGAGAGCAGCAAAGCTATAAATCTCTGCAGCGGTTAGGAGAGGGGATAGGGCAGGACAGAAAGAAGGCTATGTCTGTAGCAAGCATGGCAGCCAGGCACGTGGTACAGAGCAGCCACATGTCGGAAAGGGAAACGCTACAGAAGTGTAAGGAAACTCGGTGTGTTGGTGAAAGCATGCTTACAAAAGCAAACCAAGGAAAGTCTCCTCTGAATAACTTAGAAAAGCTAGGAGGCTTAGGAAGTTGGCCCGGCAGCCAGGAATATGATTTCAGAGCCTGTTCTGAAAGGAAAAGCGATAGCATCTAATTAAATGACTATTTATCCCACCTATCTCTTCAGCATTGCTTGAGGTGAATTAAGGCAGCACTGTGGTCATAGGCATGAGCTGTGTTACTGAATGTTAGTTCCCCACAGATGAAATGTTCCATTGTCTTGGTTAGAGGAAGTTTTTCTTTATTGGATCTCTGTTGATACTCCAACATTCATCCCTTCCCTCCATCTTCTGGAGAAGTAACTCTAAAATCATTTAGGAATACCACGCGGTATCAGAGATACAGAGCATTTCTGGCATCTTTGGCTATTGCAAGGATGAAATGACTAAGGGCTTCTAAGCACACTTCTGACTTTTAGATACAAAAGAAACTGGTTGGTTTTCTTTGGAGTCTTTTTTTCCTTAATTTGCCTAGCTAATTTGGACCTCCTCTTTCTTCATTTTTCCATCTCAAGAGGAAACCCTCACAGACGGTATGAAATTGTGGCAATGATAATGTGTCTTTTTCCATGCAGATGAATAAAAGGTCAGCAGCGGTAGTCCAGATACTCCTTCAATGGAGCTATGTTAAAGAAAGAAAGAAAGAAAGAAAGAAAGAAAGAAAGAAAGAAAGAAAGAAAGAAAGAAAGAAAGAAAGAAAGAAAGAAAAGAAAAGAAAAGAAAGAAGAGAAAGAAAAAGAGAAAAACAAAAATTCCTCAATGTGTATCAATGGTATTATTTGTATAACTATAAAATGTCACAGAGGAAAGACGCCCTTGACTAGTAAGTACAAATAGCTGTGCAGGAAAATAATGATGGGAGTTAGTGTTATAACAAATCACAGAGCATAAAGAGACAGAAGAGCCAAGGTGCTTTCTAGAATGTTTAATTCAAAGTTCATTACAATATCATCATGGGCTGACAAGAACTCTGTCTATTGGGTGTCCCCTCATTTTATTTTGTTTTAGTTGTTCAAGTCTGATTTTAACTTCTTATTGGTCCTCCCTCCCTCTCTCCTTCTGTTCATTCCTCTGTTCATCCCTCCCTCTGTCCCTCCCTTCCTCCCTCCTTCTCTCTCTCTCTCTCTCTCTCTCTCTCTCTCTCTCTCTCTCTCTCTCTATCTATCTATCTATCTATCTATCTATCTATCTATCTCTACCTTTCTCAATGAGTTATATTATTAACATCTAAGTACAGGAAGTCAAACATTTTCTTGTCTAAACAGCAAGAAATTGAGAAGCACAGATGAATCTGTCCAGAAAGATTATGAAATCTAAATTCTAGCAAGGGCTTATAGATTGAAGAAGGATCAGATTCATAATCAAATTTCTGGTGGGATCAGAATGTTAACAATGCAATGAGAATATTAACATTTCAATCCTTCCTTTCCTTTCTCCTATCTAACTTTCTTTGATCTATTTTCTTCACTTCCAATTTGTGTGTGTTTGTGTGTGTGTGTGTGTGTGTGTGTGTGTGTGTGTGTGTGTGTGTGTGTGTGTGTGAGAGAGAGAGAGAGAGAGAAAGAGAGAGAGAGAGAGAGAGAGAGAGAGAGAGAGAGAGAGAGAGAGAGTTAGAAAGAGGGAGAGTATTCTGTATAGATGTGTGCTGGCATGTATGGGAACATATGTGGCACACAGAAAGGTCCAATTTCTTTCTCTATGGCTCTCCATCTCATCTTTTAGTCCAGGTAACTCGTTAAACCTTGTGCTCACCGACAGCTACAGTCACTGGCCTATCAATTCCAGGAATCTGCTTTTGTTTCTGCCCTCTACTCATTGCAGGGTTTATAAGAGAATGCACCTGGCTTTTATTAGAGTCCTAGAATTGCAAATTCAAGTTTGTGCAGCAAACACTTTTATCTACTGTATTGCCTCCCCATCTCTGCAAGCTTTTATTTCCAATAATCATTATTGTTTGAATGGTTTACAAAGCAATGAATACTGCAAAGTTTATGTAGATTCTTTGTAAAGATTTGATTCTTGCTTTTCCATTCGACAATAATATCAATTTACATCTTTTCAATTCATTATAATGATCTTATATTTATTCCTATGCCCATTTATTTCATCCAAATAGTATGTATTCACTGATTTACAAAATTTAATGATTAATTCTTTTCTGTATCATGTATTTTCTGAAGGGTAGTACATGTATAATTTGTTTGCAAATATATAAACTAAAAAAATGCTATGAACTGAAAAATACATTATGTTTATCTGTAAGGATCTCATAATCATACAAAATGCATATTAAATGCTATAATTATCTTATAAAGGCAGCTATTTCCTTTGTATTTGTTCCACAAATTGGCCAATGCACCAAACTGTAGTGTCTATAGAAATGTAAGAGGAATAACAATCACTGATATTCATCATATAAAGATGGAGAAATCCTGTCAATGTTACTGTTTCTGAATCACAAAAGCAGATGTAGAGGTAATTATTCTGGGGCAGGAGCTCACCTCTGGCCAGTCTGTGTATTCATGCAGGCAGTGTCTTTTGAAGCCATTTCAGACTGAGTCACCCTGAGAGAGGCTTTGAGTCAGCTGGGCCTCTGGATGCCAATTTTGCCTTTCATTTTACTTTTGGAACTTTATCTTTGAATATTAATCCATTTGTGAATATTCCAATATCCTCTTGGGCTGTCATCTGTCCTTGTTTAAACAAGAAACATAAAGATTCTTCTTATTATTCCAACTGAATACATTATATATATATATATATATATATATATATATATATATATATATATATATATATATATGTTATTTCTGAGAAGTTTCCCATTGTGTTATCATAATTTGAGAGCAGATTAGAGTTTTTGAGTAGAGACAGCAGGATATAATCTCAGCAATTAATTTGAATCTCTGTGTCTTAGAATTAGTGCTTCCCAGTGTTAAACTTCCCTTTTTAATTACAGAAAAATATTTTATTTCATTTATTTACTCATGTAAGTATTTACTTAGTTCGTGTGCATGTCTATACATGTGTATAGACTCTCCGGTCACTGACCGGAAGTTCTCACCTTCTACCATGTGAGTCTTAGGGATCAGACTTAGGTTGTCATGCTTAATGCCAGGAGTCCTTACCCCTGAGTGGTTTTTAAGAGAAAATATTTTAATGACATTTTCTGGTGAATTCATTTGGATGAGTAAAAGATTGGTTGCACATAAACTGTTAGTTAATATTCCCTAAGACAGACAGTCCTCTTCATATTTCAATTGTTGCTATGAGTAGTCCCATTATTTTTTCAGAACTAGCAAAACAGAGGCTGGGCCATTGATCAAAATGTATTCATGTAATTTTAGGTCACCCAGGTTGATTCTCTCAGCATGGGTTACAAACAACTTCTGCCTTTAAGTCAACAGGTAATTTAGGATGAGCAACATCGAATATGTGGTATATCTAGAAGTTGGGTTATGTTTCTGCAATGGTTTGGATCTTGTCAGATGGGTTTCCATGGAGAGGATTTTCATCTGAAGTGTTTAAGTTTGTCTTGGTTAGAAGTGAGGATCAAGTAGAGTCATGCTTTTGAAAATTGGAATAGCAGACCATTTGAGACGAGGGGCTTGCGGTAAGGTGCACTGGGAGACTGTCATTAAATTTACAAATTACAATGCTTGCTGCAATCTTAGCAATGGCATCCTCTGACAATGAGGGCAAGAGAGGACAGATGTGAGCCTGCTCTCAGTGAGAGATGAAATGTAACCAAGTGTGTATTGCTGCTCTTGTTTTTGTTTTTGATTTCTTTTTTTGTTGTTTTCGGTTTTGTTTTGTTTTTCCTCAAGCTTTAGGGTGACCAAAACAAAAGCTGTGCTTTTGAAATGGGAGTTTGTTCTATTTTTTTTTTTTTTTCAGCAGAATTCATGCGGATTTTCTTCCTTAAAATAAATGCCTGTTGTAGACCTTTGACAGGTGTGGGAGGTGGCTTTTTTCAGGGAAGAAAAAGTGATTTGTCAATGTCACTCTTAATTCTGAAGATAAAAAATAAACAGAGGATCAATAACGTAAAAATTCCCTTATTGATTTTTATAATTAAATGGTATCACATCAGTAAATTAACTTATTAGTTGCAAAACTACAATTGGTTATCTAAATAAATGTCCCTATTAACCCTCAGGTAGTCCTTCATTATGATTCATGAGATCAGTCAAGTTTTCTTGAAATAGTGAATCATATTTAAACAATGGAGTTAGACCTTTGAGTAAGATGTTTCTCTTCCATTGCTCAGTCATGGAACCTACATTGCTATTGCACAGGAAGATAAAGATCAAAAGGCAATGTCCACAAAGTGCAGGGACACTAGTAATAGTACTAAGAACTAAGAGATGGAGAGTAGCAAACTAATGGACCATAGAAGCTACTTCGTGTTTAATATTTATTTAAGACTCAGCCGGTATGGATTAGAGACAGGAGAGTCACCGCTCTACATTTTTGTCATCATTATGTGAAGCTTTAGTTTTCTGTTTTTTTTTTTTTTTTTCTCTCTCTCTCTCTCTTGTGTTTTGGGTTTATGCTCAGCTTAAGAGTTATACGTTACATGAATGTAATGAAGGGAAGTCTGATTCCTCATCTCAGTGTCCTCTGTTTGTAAGGGGTCATTCCCTACTGGATTTAGAGTGCTCCCTGCATCCTGCTCGGGCAGCTAGCATATAGTTGCACTCCTGGTATGTCCTGCACAAATTTCACTGCGATCACAGGAAATAGTCTATCCAAGTCAATCCCCAACAGTAAGCATCAACTTAATACATGGAATTAGATAGACTTTTATCACATGGGGCCACAGTTTGAGTCCTGGAAAGTATTGTGAGATTTTTTTTTCCTCCCAGGGTGTCATCCTGTGAAAAAGGGAATCAGTTTCAGTGCAATTGGTCCATAATTTTGTCTGCTTTCAGATGATGAATCTCAGGTCTTCCGTAATTCTTGTCCAAGATAGTCTGATGCAGGGAAAATGATCCTAGGCTTCAGGTAAGAATGAGTCAAGGGATAAGGTGCTGCTCTGCAGGTGCTTCTTAACATGAACGGGCCTTATTGTTTAATTTCCTCTTATTTTGGGGTTTCTCAACAGTACCATATACATACATACATGCATGCATACATACATACATACATACATTCATACATACATACATACATACATACATACATACATACATACACAGACACACACACACACACACACACACACACACACATGTATATATTTCCTTTTGGGTTTTAATTTTACTTTCCTGGCCTTCTATGCTATCTTCGACATACAGAACCAATCCCATCAGCACTTGAAGGTACCTCGTACTACTAAACCAGTAAGTGGGAAATATCTATGTCTTTAGAGCTCTTATGGAAAATGGGAGTGTTAACAGCCTCTTTGGGTCAAGGCACTTCCTCCTCCTTTCCTGCACCTTCACAAAGGCCCCATAACTGAGAAGGGGTTTACATTGTGTTATGATTATTGTAGGATATTTTTTCAAGGATTCTCAGGTTTAAGATAATTTTTCTGCCATTCTCCCCAGATTATACTTAATGTGGAAAATGACATTTTAGATTTACTTGCTTTCTTTCTGAACATTTCCTAATATAGACCTTGGATTGACTTGACGTTTCTTGAAGAGTTTGTTCAAACCTCCCTCAGTCTCACCTACTCGTGTTTAACAATTTCACAATTTTGGCCTAAGGGAAATAATTTGCTTCAAAACAGGATATGCAGTAAAACCACAAACATAAAATCCATATAATATTTCTCTACTCCAGACATGATCCACAATTCTGGATTTATCAAGAATCTATTCTTATGTTTGTGAGAAAAAAACGAGTGAAATGTCTTTTGATAAGTATTTTAAGCTACATAAACTGTGCGATTATGCATTTCAGAAATTATCTTAATAGAACAATCATAATTTCATCAGGATATGATGCTGTCTTTTATTAGCATGCAATAGTACTTTTAAAATATACATTCAGTCATAGCATAAGAGCATTATTTATTAAAGAATTAACAAAGTTACTTAATATTTGTCGTAAGATATAAAAATAACTTTTTACTTAAATAAATAAATCATAAATACAATTTATGATTCTAAAATCTTTAGTTCATACTCTTTTATGTGTAACTGATTAATATGACTAGACAACTGTTAATATTTCCATGTTTTAGTTCTTTTTGGACATTTTTGTAATTTTTCAGTTATAAGTTCAGCAAAATATTTTGTGCATTCAGTTTATATTTAGGCAACAAAGAACTATTTTTGTTCTGCATAAGTTAAATATTTACCTGATAACTTCTGAACTAAATCTACATATGTATCAGGACATAGCATATCCTATATTTTTTCTTTTACATTAATCTGTGAAATACTTTTGAACAAGAAGGACTAATACAGAGAACCATGAATTTTGTACAGGTGTTTTTAATATCAGAATTATATGAAAGTAAGTTTTTCAACCCACAATACTCTAGACCACCCAAGATGGCCATGGGCCGATTTTGTTATTTATTCCAGAGCCTTTGAAATAATTACATACTGAATTTCTCATAACAAATATTTTGGCATGGCCAACCAAAGTATTATATGGAGAGTAATTAAGAAAATGAAAAGAATAACAGCAACAATTATTCTAGAATGAAGGAAATATAATTTTCATTTTACTTATTGTTGGACCATATTCGCAAAGTGTGCTAAGCCTGGTGAAATTGAAATATGCCCTGGGAGACCAGAGAACTCTTGCGAAGAGGCAGTAGAGTTACCCATGTGTGAAGTTTTGAGGAATTTTTCAGATTTTATAGTTTCCCATAGAAAGCAATAAAGTTCTCATTAAAGTAGAAATACTGGGATGGAAATACAGGCAAGTGTAGCTTCTTTTGTTCTCAGCATGGCTGTGCTAACTACAAAGTGGTCATAGCAGTTCCACAAGGCTCCTGATGCCCCATGGGAAGAAAGGCTTTCTTGTAGCATCCTCTCTTGGGCCAGTCCATATTTATAATCTTGTAAGAACTGAGAAGAAATCAGCATGTACAGTCCATCCCTCCTTTTCAACACCCTACATTACTTCTTCTTACAACAAGAGACATTACATGAACTTGGAAGAAACAACTCAGTAATACTTTGCCTTGGCTATTCATTTTGTCAATGTTTAACCAAGAGTGAACCGTATTAAATACATTAAGGTCACCCAATAGACACCATTCATTTAAGTACTGTAAACTAATTGTAGCAACCACACCGTACCAAATCACATATGTTCTGTCTGTCTCTTGAAGCATAGAGAAATGTTTGCAATTTTCCAATAATGTTCTTTACAGTAGAGTAAATGATCCACCATATCTATGCATTTTATATCAGTTATCAGAGAACTCCTCTTAAATTGATCACTAAAAATTAAGGCTTAACCTCCAACTCTGTATTTCCTAATTTTTGTATTAGGTAATACTGTGTATTTTATTGTCCAGCACTGATTCTAAATTCTTTTAAATTAATAATTTATGCCTCTTCCAATATTTTCTCATTTATTCTGGAGAAACTGACATTTCCTCATCTCATTATTATTAATCAGAAATATAGACTTGTTACTACTTTTTTGAGATATACAGATATCCTGAAAAATTAATGATTAGTTTCTATAAATACAGATTTTTTGAATGTATAGTTGATACCAAAATACTTGGATTTTGATCCAGTTTCAACTGGCATTACAGAAGAGATACATACAAACCCATAAAGGAGGAGACTAGATTGAAGAGCCTCGAGTTAAAAGAGGAACATAAAGATTTCCAGTAACCACAAAGCCCCTGGAAACAGGAAATCAAACACATTCTTGCACAGACCCTACAGCAGCAGCTGACACCTTGATTTCTGACTTCTAGTCTCCACACCTGTGTTATAATAATTTTTTTTCTTTTTCTTTTTTTTTTTACACAATTTTGGAACTTTGTTAAGAGCAGATGTAAGAAAAAAATGTTATCAACACAAAGCTGCAAAACTGAACTTGAACCTCCTGTGGTAGGCTTTCATGTTACTTCACTGGAGTAAACTAGAGTAGTACCATCCTAAGAGATATGTACCAGCTCTGGATCTGTAATACCAGTAAAATTAATGTGTCTACTATTGAGCAGAAAAACCACACAGTTCCATTCATCAGCATTTTTAAACTGTGCACTAAGTTAAAAGAAAAAACCGTTTCTGAGTCATATTATATTTTAGCATAGTTTTTTGTTTGAGGAGTTCTGCTACAGACACATAAATACTTACTCATGTAACATTTTGTTGTTGTTATTTTTGAGGAATTATTCTACAGACACACATATAATTTATTCACATACCATGGTTTTGTTGTTGTTGTTATTATTGTTGTTTGAGGAGTTATTCTATAGACACATAAAAACTTTTACTCATGTACTTGAATACTGACTTGTTCCCACTTCTGACCAGAGCACTGAGGATGTTTTCCTTTAGATGATGTGATTGTTGGTTTTTAGTTTCCTCCCAGGCAGATTCTATTGTCACTCACCCTTTGCTGTTCTCCTTTTGTCTTTCTTCTGTGGGTTTTGTCCCTGTAACTCTTCCCATGACCTCTGTGCCCGACTGAACTTGCTTGAAGAACTGAGTAGTGAAAAGAATGGGAGGAGTCAAATGTAAAAGCTACCATGTGTCATTCTCCAGATAAAAACCCAGGCCCAGACTCAGGATATTAGAGAAGAGTATGAGCTTCATCTTGTTCTGTTTAATTAATGTATCATCAATTTGATTGTCTTTCAAAACTAGAATAGAAAAGTTTCAGCATATCCCATCTGCAATATGTCAATATTCTGGAATTTTAACTTAATCTATAACCTGAGATTGTTAAGAATAAGAGAAGAATAATATCATTTCAAATTTTTAATTTGTCAGTATTATTTTATGTGAATTATGAAAGCAATATCTAATTATCAAAAGCCAATCAATAAGCAAAAATAAACACAAACACGTTACTAAATATTACACTGCTATATTTACAGATTTCAAGCACATAAGCATATCAGATCCTCTGAGTTATTATAGTTTCTGGATTTCATACTTTTTGAACAACATGTATATTTAAGATGAATGTAACCATAAGAGAGAAGAGTTCTAATTCAATGCCTTAATGCTTTTAGTTCTTAGTACAAAGCCATAAGAACAGTAGAGGTGAGTCCTTAGTGTCTGCCTTGTGAATCAAATTAATCTTTTGAGATTCAAAAGCAACTTCAAATGCATACAACATGGAAAAGCATTAATTTATATTAATGCTAATCTTAACAAAGCAAAAAATATTAAAACAGTTATTTTATTTTTCAAATATTAACAATGCTTAACTAACCATGGAAAATAATTTCAAAGTTATACAAGGCAGACAGCATTAGAAAATATATGTAGTTTGGAGGACTTCAAATGAAATGATTCATAGTTTTAATGTGGTTTTACAAGACAAAGGATTTATAGTTAACATCAAAAAAAACCTCTCTCTTTAGTGAACTCCATCTAGACATTTTAACTATATTAGTAACTCTAAAGAAAGAATTGCAATATTGCTAAAATTGTCTATTACTTGGAAATATTTTACAAATCAAGTATTCTAAGTAAAACAATCATCATTTCATCTACAGGATGTTCTTTGTATATTGGTACTGCCATGAACTTCAATAAGCATTGTGTGTGTCATCAAGATCTTATCGTCTTTCCTTCTTTACTTTAAATATCATATTCCTAAGGGGCAGGATCAGAAGAACATTCTGCATTTCTAATCGTACTATGTTTTATGAAAGCATCTCCTTTAATTCCCTCTGGAGCACTTAATGGAATAATAAAAAGCATCAAGCATCATCTTTTACTGCTGGAGTTATAGCAACTCATACACAGATGTGTAGGACACACCTATCTTTAAGAAAAATACAAGAAAGTATGCCGGAATTCTCAAATATCTAGACAAAACACACTTTTATTGAATACAGCCACAAGGTTCCTTTGTCTAAAAGCAAATGATAGGGACAACCTGTGATAGTGACTGATTATGAAAAGAAACCCCAGGAGCTCTGAGCCCTATCAAAGATCTTAGAGGAAGTCATTATGCTGTTGAGGGAATAAAAGAACAAACTTAGGCTGGAAAGTTGTGAAACGTTGTCAGTATAGGTCATCTTTGTAATTATCTGACATCTGCAGACAGAGTCACAGAGTCACAATATTTGATCAAAAGGATGAATCATTACAAATATTGATCTAGACCAAGACATTTGAAATAATCAGTTCACTCACACAACATAAATTTAAACTTAATTTATACAACAACTTTGGTGTAGGTTTGTAGTAAATAAAAGAATTATTTATAGATTTTGGTAATGCATTAAGTGTAGAAATGACTGAGTTTAAAATGAAGTAACGTCACCTGAATGCCAAGATATAAAAATTCATAAGATAGTTGATATTTATAATTAAGTTTATTGACATGGAACAATTACAATTAGCTAGGACAAAGAATTGTTTTGACCTAAAATACAGAAAATTAATATAATTTTATTATACAGTAAAAGATAATCTAATGTACTTATTCTTAAATGAACATTGTGATTATAGTGACAGTAACAGTTCAGCCAACAAGTATGACTAAATTTAAGCTATGTTAATTAAAATTTGCTATCAGTTGAGTTTAGAAAACCTTAAGTATATGGTACATAATCTATAGACCTAGAAAACTGGTTAAACAGACACAGATGACAAAGTAGAAGAGTCCTGGATGCCATGCACTTTAAGAAATGGAAACGATGTTCCTTGAACTAAAAGCACCGATTTGCTGGCATTCTACCACAGGTGCAATGTATAAGTGGTCTCCTGTCTTTTATATCATGGGCCTTGATACTGACAGAAGGGACACAACAGGCACAGACTTCAAGAAAACCAAAGACTTCCAGAGAGTTCTTATGATGTAAACAACTAAAGAGGAAGGATAGAATTAAAGGATGTATAAATAAAGAGATCAAGAGAAGCGAGAGAAGGATGGGAGAGTTTAAGAATTGAAATGCAGCTACAGGTGAGATCTGGATATGCAGTGCTCTCAGGAACTGATACAGAGGTAAGGAGTCCTCTTGGCAACAGACTATTTCCATGGTATGTTTGTTTTATATATACTTTATAATCTTTGTAAATAGTAAGATTTTAATGTATACTATCAAACCTTTCAAAAATCAAGTACTAATAAAAATATATTCATATATATATATATATATATTTACCCTAAAATGCTTTTAATAATCTGTATATGTATCTCTGTTTTTTTTTTAAAAAAAAATAAAGTTGTAAGAAAAAAAAAAAAAGAAGTCCTCTTGGACACAGTAGATTATGGCTACAGCATAAGAAACACACTGAAGAGATAGCAATGGAGGTAGAGACAGTTAACATATAGATATGTAAATAGAGATATGGAGTGATTAGAAGTAGAAATATAGAGATATTGCCTGTCATGTGACAGAGGTTTCCTAGGAAGAAAAATACACATACCTGCTTTTCTCATATTAGGACCACAGAAAAGTCTTAACTATAGGCATCAACAAAGTCCAACCCATTGGAATAACAAGTTTTAACCCAGTTACCTACAGGAATATTGATTAGGAGTTATTTACATGAGCAGAAATGATTCAAAGAACCTGAATCACTAAATTCAGTTGACAGCTCTGAAAACCTGCTCTGCAGGTTTAAGGGTCTGAGCCTCTTCCAGCCAGTTCTGCTAAAGTCTGCTTTTCCCAGACTTTACTCATTTTTTTTTTGTCAGCCTGTATCCTCGGAGAGTCACTCACACAACCTGCCATTTGTATATTATTGGTTTAGAAAGAGTTTTAGCAACCAGTTTCCTGGACTTCCTCAAGTTTGTTTGGGTTGTGTACTTCCTACAGTCAGCACCTATGCTTCAAGGTTTTGTATCACCCCAGGACATCCCTGTTCCTGTACACAGCTGTCTAAAGATATTTTCCTCCAAGAAGGAAAGTTTAATCTCACTTAACACCGCGGCCCAACATGATAGAGATGGGGGAAATACTGTCATTTACCTGAAACAGTGGCAGTGGTTGAGTTGCCAAAATTTTTTCAAAATAAATTTCAACCAGTACTGAGTAGTTTTTGTACACATCAAGAACAGGTAGTCATGCTTTTCATTACTGTTCCATTATCATAATAGTTAATAATTTAGTATTTTAATTTGCAAATATCTGTGTCGAAATTCTGGCCTCATCATGTATGCAATTGGAGGAATTTAATTCCCTCTGTAAATGTAGACAGTGTTCATCTCTTTAGTGTTTTTGAGACCAACAAAAGAACTAAGTAGTCAAAATAGAAAGCGTACCTAGATACTGTTTCCCATGTCTTTATCTGGAAAGCACCTGAACCCTAAGATGGTGTGAGCTTCAACCAGAGAATCATGAAGTAACACTGTTATTTTGTCAATAAAAATAAAGAAAGCATAAAGATGAATTTTATTTGTTCTTAAAGGGATATATGTCTATGTCCATCTTTTTAATCAATTTAAAAAGCCTCTGTGATCCACTAATTGCATGGCTGCCAGAACAATTTAATGTTATAAACATTTGACTGTTAACAAACTTTGAGACTTTTAAGCAACACTAATTATTCAATAAAGGATAAAATTTTGGTGATAGAAACCCATGGGAAAGAAATACTTCTAACAATACAGACTATGATGTTTACTTTCCACAAACTGATGCCAAAACCTTGCTTAAAATGTCTCCTCAAAAATTATTTTGTAACAAAACATTTTTAACAGTACTTAGGTTAGACACAAAATATCCCGAAAAGAGCTCTTATAACCTATCAAATACACAAAGCATAATTAGTGCTGAAATGTTTTGAAAAATCATTCCATTTTCTGAAGCTTATATTCACTACTCTAAGACATGTATTATGTTACCTGTCTCTACTTTCTCTTCCATATTGGCTTTTCCATTTCAGGGTTTTTATGAGTCTGAATTGTTGCAGATCCACTTGAAACATAAGGATTAAATGAAAAACCAAACTTAAGCAACACTACAGAAATGTCTAAATGTTAGTCCAAATGCATATAGGTATTCATTCTCTTTATGAAAAAGAGTGGAGAAGATATAGAAACATCTTGTTTTTATTAACAAGAATGTACTGATAGTCAAAAATTAGAAAACCGAGGAAATGATACTTTATAAGGGGATAATAAATATCATGTGGTTAGGTCTTGTGCTCTTTTCTTGAATTTACAGAAAAATTGTGGGCTTCTTGTGAAACATAAAATAAGAAGTCAAGCTATTCATAAAAGGAAACTTGAAAATGAAATGCCAGGTAGCTTTGAACTGATCCCTTTCATAGGTAAAATATTATAAAATTTAGATTGATGGCTTATGCAGTCTCTACATTTCACCCCTGTGCCTTGTATTGCAAAGGAAGAGGGAGTTTCATCCTGGAAGCTGTTGACCATATTTTTAATCCAGGTAAGAATATGATGCTTGGAGATCTTGGTCTTAAATCTCTTCTTCGCGTCTACCTTCTCAGTCTAGATGGAGTCCCAAAGTCACAAGAAGTGCTAAGCTCTAAATCTATGTAGGTGACTATGCATTCAGAGGCATTTTCAGCCAGGACTGGCATATTAAAAAAACAGGCAGACAACAACAACAACAGAAACCCCAAACTTAACAAACTAAAAATCTGTAACCCTTAGATTCTAAACCTCTATCCTAAATATCAGAGATGAATGACCAGGTCCAAACAATCTTGGGCTAAGAGGTACAAAGGCCCTGCACAGGAGCCATGATTTTCTGAACAAATGGAAGGATTATTTATAAAGCACTCTACAGTGGATAAGTTTGTGAGATGAAAAAGCTTGTACGTTTTGGAATCAAGAGTACGTCATTCTTTTTAATCTCTCACAGAGTCTTTCTGCAAAGAACAGGGAAAGTGACTAGATTCACATTACCAGTCATCTATTCTGAGGGAAGGCATCTATATTCACAGTACCAGCAATATACTGTCCTGTGGAGCAATCTTTGAGTTCAATTAGACAGCTGTTGGTTACAACACTATAGAAGTATCAGTACTACACCCTTGTTTGTGTCTGTCCTGCTTTCCATTGCTGTGAGTCTTGACATTGCAGCTGACTGATACTCCCACAGCCCCAACAGCTGAGTGATACTCCCACAGCCCCAACACTCTTTCCCTGAGCCTATACCCTTGCTGCTTGCTTAGCAACTTTCAATGATAAGAGAGGGAGTCTTCTCTTATGTAGCAAAGGAAACAATAGATCAAGAGGGAAAGAAGCCCAAAAAGGAAGCTATCCATGTGGCAGGGAATTGATGTCCAGAATATATAAAGAAGTCAAACACAGAGTCAAGAAAACAAATAACCCAGCATAACTGCCCCTCACAGTTTAATATCGATTTTGTTTCTGAACAGAGTTCTTAAAAGAAAAAATGAATATGATTCAAAAATAAATGTCTCAAAATCTATTTATTGTCATGAGTCTTTAAAGAAATATAAATTAAATATACATAAAGGTTTTACCTTGCCCCAGTCAAAATGACTAACTTGTAGAAAACAACTGACAAAAAATGTCACCAAATATGTAGGGAAAGGAGAATTCTCATTCACTATTGTGACTGCAACTTAGTGCAGACACAGTAGATATTGGTGTGGAAAAATTTTCAAAAACCTAAGAACAGATAAGACCCAGCTAATTCACTACATGGCATATTCCTCAAAGGACTCTTTAACCTAATTCAGAGATACTCAGCTAGGTACATTGCTACTCTGTTTACAATAGCTAGAGAATGGAAATGACCTATTCCCATTCAATAATGACTGATAATGGACTTGTGGTACTCATTCATTTTGAAATTGTTAGGATTCAAACACAGGACAAGTGATTAACTAAGGTGCCGATTTTCCAAATCAAAATGACTGCCAGGTTTTCCCAGCATCCCTCGCTTTCTACCTATTATAGGGTATGGCTGACATATCCCATCTCTACCCTAAACTTCTCCAGCCCAGGGTCTGGGCTTCCCTTTCCAAATTACCCATCTCTATATAATTCAGCCATTTTGGTTACAGCTCTTCATTTGTATACCCTATATTCTTTTGGACAGTCTTTTGGGTCCGGCTGCCCCTGTGTGTCAAAGGCTCTCACTCCCCATCTTCTCACATAGCACAGCTCTGTGAGCTCAGAATCATGCTCATTCTGGGCTCTTCTAGATTTCTGTGCTGCTTGCTATGCTCTTGCTTTTATCTACACCAATTCTCCCCCTTCAACATATGTAAGGACAATCATGTTCATTCCTTTTTTATTTCCCCCTTTCATTCATAATTGCTATCCAGATAGAAGGTAAATGAATAGGGATAGAAAATAATCATAACAGGTTAGGTAACTCATATTAGAAAGCAAGCACAACATTAAAAATAATACCCTGATATCACCAGCTTCAAACAGATGTGAGAATTTAACTGAGAGTAACCATAGAAACCTATAAAGTAAAGTAAAACATCTTGGGAAATGAAAAAAAGCTCCAAAGACATAGATTCTCTGAAGGGAAAGCTGGATAACACTGGGGATTTAACAGGGATGCCTTGGAGTACTGTTAATAAATAAAGTGCAGAACAGGAGGAAAAGATAATCAATGCCACCTTCAGCATTCTACACACACACACACACACACACACACACACACACACACAATCATAATGCAACTTTAATTAGATAATTAGCATACACATACACAAGTATATCCATGTATACTTGTAAATGTATGCCCACATTCACACAAACCAAGAAACGAAGAAATACACACACACACACACACACACACACACACACACACACACACACAATCATAATGCAACTTTAATTAGATAATTAGCATACACATACACAAGTATATCCATGTATACTTGTAAATGTATGCCCACATTCACACAAACCAAGAAACGAAGAAATACACACACACACACACACACACACACACACACACACATGCACAGACCCAACATAAACTAGCATCCACATACACAAGTGTATCCATGAACACTCGAAAATGTGTGCCCACATTCACAGACATCACACATACATACCTGCTCACACATATGAAAATAACTGTGTACTTTTGCAGACAGAAATGCTTTTACTGAAAACACAAATGTTACTGAACACAGAGCTCAATTCTGTGTTGTGTTCTATGAATAGAAGCAGAAGCTACTCTTTACTGTCAGAGAGAAGCACTTCTATTTTAAGTAATTATGTGGAGATTCTGTTCTATAAATATTTTCAAAGTACTGATAAAACATCAAAATTAAGCAGCATTAGATGAGTAAATTTTAATTGTTCTCAGTGAAAACCTCAGAGGAAAAATTACCTTAAGGAGCATAGAGGCTGAGAAAATGATATTCAAGTTTTAGAAACTCATTTAAAAGAAGTTTACTCATGCAACCACTAAACCCAAGCACTATTGCTTGATGCCAAGAAGTGCTTACTGGCAG
Organism: Micromys minutus; assembly: GCF_963924665.1. Lineage (NCBI taxonomy): Eukaryota > Metazoa > Chordata > Mammalia > Rodentia > Muridae > Micromys > Micromys minutus. The sequence goes on from NC_137984.1 coordinate 11,590,597, forward strand.
GGAGCAGATATAAATGCTTCATGAGAGGCTCTGCTAGAGTCATTCAGATACTGCTGAGGATGCTTGCAGTTAACCATTGGACTGAACACGGGGACCTCAATGAAAGAGCTAAAAAATGGACTGAAGGAGTTGAAAGGGTTTACAACCTCACGGGAAGAACAACATTATCAACCATATCAACCAACCAAACCCTCCAGAATTCCCAAGGACTAAAACACCAAACAATGAGCACACATGGAGAGACCCATGGCTCCAGTTGCATATGTAGAAGAGGATAGCATTATCTGTCATCAATAGGAGAAGAGGAGTTTGGTCCAGTGAAAGTTTGTTTTCCCAGTGTAGGGGAATGCCAAGGCACTGAGGTGGAGAAGGTGATTGGGAGAAGGAACAACTATATTGAAGCAAGTGGAGGGGGAGGGGCCTGGAGGGAATAACATTTAAGATATAAATACAGAGAATTTCCAATAATATTTTAAAAGAAAATTTAATGGATAATATAATGTAGAAACTGTTGTAATATATGATTTTACAGAAAATGAGTTGTCCTCAAATTTCAATATTGTTAGATTATAGTACATTTTCATATAGTTAAATCTGGAGGTACATAGCTACTTTCAATTCACATGTAATTTATAGTGTTTGATATGAAATGTTATGAACTCATAGACTATTTGTTCACATGACAGCTAGTAAAAAGGTGAACACAGATAAAACATAGGTAAATGAAAAACAAAATAAAGATGAAGTCACATGTAATGATATGTCCAGATTTTGATTCCATAAAGGAAACAGAACCAGTTCCTGTGATTTATCTACTGATCCCCACATACATTCTGTGATAAGCACATACATCTCCCGAAAATAATAACTCGAGAAAAATTAATGTGAAAAAAGGCAAAGGGTGTCAGTGTAGCTTCCTGCCTATCATGAGAATGTTAAAGAAAACCATTCCCAACACAGCAGAGGGAACAAAGCACCCAGAGACTGCGATCTGCAGTGTGTGCCTTTCATGATTTCCTTTCACACTGAAGTTCACACATTCGATCCTTTGGAAATTTGTTGTTTTTTTAGTCCAGATATAAATTACTCAGAATATATGATGGTTTGGGATTATAACTATTTTTAAATGGGGTTGACAACATTGATCATGCTAACTAGTTATTAGTGTGAAAATTGAAGACCACAAGCTCCTGATTCTATTTTGTTGAATTGAGCATGTCGGTGCCCATTTCCTGTGGCATTTAGCTAAATGAAATAGTGAGAATTTTCTGGATTGCAGGCTCAGTTCACTTTTTTAAATGTACTCTAAATAAGGGTTAGAAAACTCTTTGACCCTTCCTTCTAGCCAAGCATCTAATAGGAGAGAAAAGAACATGGTGCATCAGACAAGACAATGTGGATCTGGTTAGAGAGGCAGCTTCTCTCTCACAGTTCCTTACTGTTCGTGTTACATTCCCAGCAACCATCCCCTGTAGTCACCGTTACTGCTTACACCAGCCTGAGAAAATAACACCTCTAGAAGCTTGTATTTAGATTTATCTTAGTAATTATTTCAGTAAACTTATAATTCACAAAATGTCTACACAAGAAACTTGGGGACAAATGATGAAGGAATTTGCCCAACGAGACAAGACATATTGTCTTATACTAATCAATATCTTGGGCTATACAGAGCCATACTGAAGGCAGTCCAGTTTCAGAGTGTCAGGAAACCAATCATAAATCAGCATTGGCTGCACAATCCAGCAGAAGCATCCAGGCCTCCAAGGAATCATCAAGAGTCACCAGGAGCCAGGAGAATCAGCCAGCGTACCAGGAGAATGTCTTTACCATGCCTCTCTCCAAGATGTTGTAAGACCAGCAAAGCATTGCAAAAGTAGCTAAGCAAGTGCTCAATCACTGCCTATTGAGTCCTATTTATACTTTCTCCAAACATTATGTGCCCTAGCATGGGTCTTGCCTCAGCCAAACATCCAACAAGTCTTCCTCAGCAAACACCATGTGTGTCTGACTTAGCAATACACCATGTGAGTCTTCATCACATGACACAACCATAAACTTCCACTTCACTGGCTATTGCTAATCTATGTTGAACAAGACATTACCACAGAGCTGGTGAAATATCACACGATTCTTATTCATGTCTGTGTAGCCCAAGAGCGTTCTCTTCCTGCTCAGCTTTCTTTAAATCTAAAATCACATAAGTTGCACTCACATTGATTAGGAGACCATTGAGATGGAAGCTGTTTCTTGCATACTGTAGGTCTTAGCTCCTCCTCTGTGTCTGCTGACTGGGAGATGTGAGTTAAATGACTTTGATGCACAATATACGAAAGCATTTAACATTTGACCTAGCAAATAATAACCATATAGTCTATAATTACAGCTATATTATTCCTTGTGACTTTTTTCAATTAGAATATTAAACAATGACCAAACAATAGGTTTAACATAGAAATATTCAGTTTAGTTGCATAGATTTTGGTAACCAAAGGACACAAAGGTTCAGAAAATAGAAACTTCAGTTACAAAATAGTCTCTCAGATTTAATTTTTCTTAAAGTTATCAAAGATAAATAAATAAATAAATAATTCCCCACACACGCTTTAATCACTCTATTAATGCTCATGAGAGTTTAGTTTAAATCTAATTCCATTCATTTTAATTCCTCATTAAGCCAAATGGTGTTTCATCTGCAGCATAATTGAACATATTCTTAATGAGAAAATAGTAATCATTGAATTCACCATTTCCACACTGGGAAATGGATCTGATATTATTCTTCATCTTGCCTGCTAAACCAGGCCGTGATTGCAGCAGTAGCTATGGCTGAGAAATTATGGGGCTGCTTGCAAACAAGTCACTGAAAGAAGTCACTGAAGAGGTATGATGTATTAAATAAAATGTCCATATGTTCATTAGAGCTGGAAGGGAAAGCATATGGCAAAAAAAAATCTAGTCACATAAAAATAGATAATTGCTTTTTACATAAATATGATGTTATGCATCCAGCCTTAGAAGCTTTGAAAACAATAACAGATGCTTCGCCATTAAAATATGTTTCTAGTGCAAAAAGGTCTGCAACATAATTATGTGGGTAGAGAGCAGAGACTATTTACAAAGCTATAAATAGTGGGGGACATTTTATTTCTATCATCAGATACTAATCACTTTAATTTTGAGCAATTTAAGGGGACTGTTTAAAATGCTGAAGCAAATGTATTAATTTGGAATTCTTCAACTACTTAAAAAACCAGGTCACAGGTTTGTAACAAATTGAGACAATTCATACACTTCCTGCTATGATTTTTTTAAATACAAAGTGGTTTTAATGTACTATTGAGCGTCTATAAACTTTTGGAATGAGATTTGTCTGCTTAAAGTAAAATGGTTTATAAATGAAAACTTTGTATTACACTTCCATAATAAATCAAATATATTTTAAAAGGATATAAAACTCTATTTTAAAATCGATTTTCAGCATGTGCACTGGGACAAAATAATTGAACAATCCTAGCTTGCTTCCCCCTTCCTTCCTTCCACCCTTGTTCCTTCACTCCCTCTCTCCTTCTCTCCCTCTATCCCTCTACTCTTCCCTTTCTCCCTTTATTTCTTTTTAAATTCTTACTTGCTTGCTTTCTAACAGAAGTACCAGAGAACTGTTAATTGATGATTTGATAACATTGGCACAACCCCTTACACACACTCTACACTTATGAATCACTGACATATTAAGTTTCACACATTAGCTACTACAAGGTAGAGTTTAAAAACTGTTAGAAGGAATCTATTACTTTTTATAAGATGAATAGGCATCTAATGTATCAAGCATATCAACACGGCAAATTTAATGTTTCTGAGGGAGAAATGAGACCTGACTCAGACTCCTTTGTAGATAATGAAAATAAATAGTAATTATATCTGGAATTAAAATAGCTTTAATGAAACATAATTATAACTAACATAAGCATATATGGTCTGTTTATTATATATATATATATATATATATATATATATATATATATATATATATATATATATATATATATCATCTACTTTTTTAAAGATTTACTTATGTATATGAGCACACTGATTCTGATACACCAGAAGAGGTCATTGGATACAGTTACAGATGGTTGTGAGCCACCATGTGGTTGCTGGGAATTGAACTCAGGACCTCTGGAAGAGCAGTCAGTGTTCTTAACTGCTGAGCCATCTCTCCAGCCCATATGTTGTATTTTTACATTTTCATGTTTGTGTTCTGATTCCATCTGGAAGATAATTACAATACACATAGATGGTTTTAATTTTTCTCAAATGCTTCTAAATCTTTGCTTTTAAAGGGAACAGTGAGACATAATTACATAAAATGAGAATGGAAACTTTTATTGCTTTGGAAAGCCTACATCAGGCATTTCTCATAGAATCCAACGAAAAGAAACCCAATGCCAAGCAAATTAGCACTCTCTAGCCTAATCCTTCTCCTAAGCTTATAGAACTCTGGGAACCACATGTCTTCACTGGAGACTCAACAATACAAACACAACCATGGCTGATTGAAATAGTGTAAACAAAACCAATAAAGCTTACAAAATAATAATATTTGTTCATATCTTAAAAAGTCATTGTTTTTCAATAAGTAAGGAAAACATTCAGTTAGATGAAAATACATTAAGAATTAGAATGAATAATCATATTTATGTAAATAAAAATTAGGAGGCTCTTAGTCATAAGTCAATTAAGAATAAGAAAATTATTTGTGGTGGTTTAATTGGTCATGTCTCACTTTCTTTAGTCCTGAAATATTTATTATAGTATCACTAAAAATCACTGATTTGGTATTTTGCTATTAATACTGAATATTCCTAGACTATGTATAATACAAAGAACATAAAAACCAGCATAGCTCATGAATGCAAGAAAGTTTCAAATCAGCTATGCACATTTCTGAATTGTAAGGTTGTTTCACCCCAAACCCATTGTATGTATAATCCTGTGGTAGACAAAAGCAAATACATATTTGAGAATCTGGTATTTATGTTTTCATTGTGATTTCCCTTCTACTTTTTTATTGAATATTTTACGTGTTTACATTTCCAATGTTATCCTCTTTCTTCCACCCCCACCTTGCTTCCATGAAGATGTGCCTACTTGCACCTCCATAATCCCAAGTATCCTCCCTAGCATTTCCCTAACCTGGGGAAATGAATCTTCACAGGACCAAAAGCTTATCCTCCTAGTGATACCAGACAATGCTATCCCCTGCTTCATATGTGGTTGAAGCTATGGGTCCCTCCATGTGTAATGATTTTTTGGTGTTTTAGTCCCTGGGGTCTCTGAGGGGTTTGGTTGGTTGAATCTTTTCGACTTCTATTGTAAGAAAATAGTATCTAAACTCATAATTCATGTGACCCCTGTGAGACCAGAACCTACTTTCAATATAAGTACAAACCAAACCAACCAGACAACCAACCAGGCAACCAACCAACCAGTCAACTAACCAACTAGTCAACCAACCAACCAACCAACCAACCAACCAAACAAACAAACAAACAAACAAACAAACAAAACCCCTTCCAATGCTTCCAGTACTCATCATCATTTTTCTGTGAGGGTGCATCTCACATCGATGATGAATGAAGCTCATCATGAATGAAGCTACCTGTCTGTAATGTAACTTAATTTGAAATTGTGACCTCTCAGCCACAAATCACCTATGGAATTTCCCAAGGAAGGCATTTTATTTACACAACTGTAAACATTTCTGAATACAAGTGAATATCCGTGTTGGTTTTCTCAGAAGGCAAGCTTCCTGCATCTCGTTCCAGCCTTCTCCCGTGTGGGCACTCAGAGTGCAAACCCATCTACCTCTCTTCAGTTATTTGGCTTCAGTTCTCTCTGCCCATTTATCTTCAACTTTTCCCTTCCTCTTCATTTTTCTTTCATTTTTGATACTACAATAAATTCTTCTCTTTTGTTCATGCTATCTTTCAAATTATTTTCAAATGAACATTTTTTCATTAATTATTGGTATTTGTGTATATGTACATACATATATATTTCTAAATACAACCTGGGCAGACAGTGTAATGTTTATTGTTGGCATGATTTTAGAGACGATCACTTAGTATCAATCAATCAATCAAGAGAACAAGCTATCAGTGTGTCATTTACTAGGGCTATCTCACATATCTTAGCATTACCTAGTCTACTATAGATCTTTGTATATAATATGAGCCTGAGAGTTTTCCCTGTTCTCACTTTGGAGAGTATGCCTCACAAACTTTTATCCTTTCCCTGTTTTATTTGTTATTGAGCCTTTTCTTTTGTCATAGAGTTTTCTGAATTTCTGAATGGTGTATATATCAGGGTATGACTGACAGGCAGTTAATATCACCCATTTTCATAGTGTCCACTAATCTGGTGTCATGTCTCAAAAAAAGTTAGAATAAAGATCCAAGCTAGGAAAAGTATTACACACACATTATGAAAGTTACACATGAATGTGAATTAATATTTCTAAATGGATATTGAAACTATATTTTCTTGTTTTATTTCTTTTGGATGTTTTAAAAAGTTTGTTTTTTTTTTTAATGCAATGTAGTGGAAAGCTAGGGCAGGGTGGTGAGAAAAAGTGGGTGGGTTGATGATGGAGCAAGCTCATAGAAGCAGGGGGAAGGGAGACGGGATACAGTTTTTCTGGAGGGGAAACCAGGGAAGGGGATAACATTTGAAATGTAAATAAAATACTATCCAACAAAAGGAAAAATTAAGACCTTAATTTTTATTATCATAAAACAATATCATCTTTTAAAAATGTGTTTTAGAGCTTTTAGTCTCCAGTGTGTCAGTAAGCCAGTGGTGACATCAGTGTTTGCACCCATGTTACTGTGCCTTAAGAATGTTTCCCAAACTTACAAGCTACAAGTTTCAATTCTCTGAGGTTTTGTTTTTGAGCAAAACTATCAATGTTTCTCATCCATCTCAAGCTTCTCGTCTGTGTGAAGCCATTCCATAATTATTTGACCTAAGTATTATAGAGATGCTGTGTTAATTAAAGCATTTTTTTCATTTATTTTATGTGCACATACCTATGCAGCTATGAAACAGTTATGATTTTATGAGTCACATAAATAAATATCATAAATAAATACAGGATTAAGGTAAATTAAAACCTAAATTTTGCAGTTAAAGGAATACAGTAAACTAGACAAAAAAAAAAAAAAAAAAAAAAAAGTAAAGAAAAAAAGAAAAAACAGGAAATCCCAACACAGGTCTCTTGGGGAAGCACTGTACCATAACTTGCTTTTTGGTTGACATCTTTTTCTACTTAATATCTAAGAACTGAATTTCTTTACCATTTTAAATAATCTGGCATTGAGCATATTTATGTTTTTAAAGATAGAGTATGAAATATTGAGCTATACAGGATAGACTAAAACTATCAATGTTTTTGCTATTGTTGCTTTAGAATCCCATTAAGCAATAAAACATATGAGTGACAATTTTTCCTATCCAAAAATAAAAATGTGTTGGGGTAAGACTGTATCCAATCATGACAGGTACAGCTTGAGATTTAAACCAATGCGAGCACTCTCCAAAATTACCTGGAGAGTCACAACCTAAAGGTTGTATAGCCCAGAGAAGTAGGCTACAGAGGATAATGAATGGAAAACTCCAAAACGAGGAGGAAAACTGCCCCTAGAAAAGGCAAGAATGTAATCTTTTTGCAACAAACCCAAAAGAAGGTAGCCACACAAACATAATCCAACCTCTAACTACAAAAATAACAGTAAACAATAATAACTATTTCTTAATATCTCTTAATATCAATGGACTAAATTCCCCAATAAAAAGAAATACAATAACAGACTGGATATGTACACAGGAACCAGCATTTTGCTGCATATAGGAAACTCATTTTGGTGACAAGACAAACTCTACCTCAGAGTGAAAGGTTGGGAAAATTCCTTTCCAAGGAACCAGCTGGTATAGACATTCTAATATAAAATAAAATAGATTTTTAAACAAAAGTTATCAAAAACAATAAGAAAGGAAACATCATACTCATCAAAGAAAAAAATCTATTAAGATGAACTCTGATTCCTGAACATCTATGCTCCAAATGCAAGGGCACACCTATTCATAAAAGAATCATTACTAAAAGCTCCAAGCATAAATTGCACCACACACAATAACAGTGGGAGATTTCAACACCCAGCTCTCATCAATGGACAGATCTTGGAAGCAGTAAAACAAACAGAAGTTATGAACCAGAGAGTTTGATCTGACATCTATAGAATCCTAAAACATCCTAAAACAAAGGTATATACCTTCTTCTCAATACCTGACAGTACCTTCTCAAAATTTTACCATATAATTGGTCACACAACAGGTCTCAACAGATAAAAGAAGATTAAAATAATTCCATGCATCCTGTCAGATCACCATAGACTAAGGCTAGTATTCAGTAACAATAATAAAAGCAAAAATCCCACATACTCATGAAAGCTGAACAATGTTCTACTCAGTGATAACTTGGTCAAAAATGAAACAAAACAAGCAATTAAAGACTTTTTAGAATTTAATGCAAATGAAGGCACAACATACCCTAACTTATGGAACACAATGAAAGCAGTGCTAAGAGGAAATTTGATAGCACTGAGTGCCTCCAAAAAGAAACTGGAGAGAGCATACACTAACAGCTTGACAGAACACCTGAATCTCTAGAACAAAAGAAGCAAATAAACCTAAGAAATTATCAAACTCAGAGCTGAAATCAACCAAGTAGAAACAAAAAGTAGTATGTAAAATATCAACAAATCTAAGAGTTGTTTCTTTGAGAAAATCAACATGATAATAAACTTAGTCACAATAACTAGAGGGCACAGAGACAGTATTCAAATTAACTAATCAGAAATGAAAAGGGAGAGATAAAAACAAAAATGAGGCAATTCAAAAAATCATCAGATCCGACTACAAAACCCTATGCTCAACAAAACTGAAAAATATAGATGAAATGGACTGTTTTCTAGAAAGATATCAAGTACCAAATTTAAATCAGGATCAGATAAACCATCTAAACAGTCCTATAACCTAAAGAAATAGAAGCCGTCATCAAGTCTCACAACCAAACAAAGCCCATGACCCAAGATGGGTTTAGTGTGGAATTCTATCAGATCTTCATAGAAAAACAAATACTAATACTTTCCAGTTTTACACAATAGAAATGGAAGGAACACTACCCACTTCATTGTTCGAAACCACAATTACACTTCTACCTAAACCACACATAGACCTTATATAGAAAGAGACTAAGCAACCATAATTTCAGTATGAACATATTTGGCCTGAGCAGTTATGATCTAATTGGTCTTTAAAGAACAAAGAGGAAGAAAATAAATAAACAGGGAGATGGTAGACAGATGAGGAGGGAGCAAGCTATAGGCAGCGAGAAAAATAATGTGGATAAAATACTGACACTAAAATTGAATGTGGACAGCAACAATCTTCACCAGTGTACACAGTGTGACAGAGGTGTGGGCAGGATTATTACAAAAATAGACTGAGCTTTGGACTAAACCACCAACCAAAGCGTACACATGGCTCCAGCTGAATATGTAGCAGGCATCAGGAGGAGAAGAAGCCTGTGGTACTGTGCAGGCTCAGTGCCTCAGTGTAGGGGAATGTCAGATCAGAGAGGTGGGAGTGGGTAGTTGAGTAGGGAAGCACCCTCACAGATGCAGGAAGAAGGGCGATGGGACAGAGGGTTCATGGAGAGAAAACCAGAAAAAGGCGATAACATGTGAAAGGTAAATAAATAAAATATCCAATTATCATTAATAATAATAATAATAATAATAATAATAATAATAATAATAATAATAATAATAATAATAAATCATAGAGAGAAGGCTGCAGGAAGGATGGACAGAGGATCTTCTTTTCCTAGGAGCCTGTTTGCACACTTAAACTGCAATGTTCTTGATTTTACTTCACACTTGTGTCTCAGCCTCTCAAGCCTGGAAACCACACTTCTCCTCTATGCCAACAACAACCTCCACCTTGGCAAGACCAGTACTTCATACTCCATATATAGTTTCTTCTCAACACCAGCAATTAATAAGCTTGGACGCCTCTTTTTCCCATCCTCCTCTGGTTAATCTCCAGAACACTCAACTTACTGAGGATTTAGTGGCCCCGGCCCCACCCTCTCACTTTCTTCTGCTGATTCTCACATTTGCACTGCCTTTCCCCAGAGCTTTGCCCTACGAAATATTCAGTGTTTTCCAATGGAATACTTAGCAGGAACTGCAGGTGTAACATTGCTGAAATGTCATGATTTCTTCTCTGCTTTCTCATCTGAGTTTCAACAAAAGAATGTCATTATGCCTTGAGTTAGAGACTAAGGATTGACTACTACGACTGATTTGGACTTTTGGAAGAAATTATTTCCTTTAGGTCAGACAATTAATTAAAAAAAATACTTAAAATATAACTTCAGCATTTTACCCATTTTTTCCAGATTCCATCCATGATTTTCCCTTAAGTGCTTCCCAGGTTCTTCCATCATCTCTCACAAATCCATATAGTTTGTATTCAATACAAATATTTTGATATATATAGGCATATATATTATCTACCTATACTATAATTAATCTCGACTTAAATTTTATTTCATTTCTCTTTAACTTTTAAGAACATAATACAATTTTATTATATAGCTCTCTTCTTTCCTTTTTTCAAATACTGCCTTATACCCTTCTTTCCTCTGTTTCAGATTCCCTGCCCCCTTTCCATTGAATGTTATAGTATCACATGCATACAAATATATATACATATATATATATATAGATATAGATAGATACATATATATACATATATATTTGTGTGTGCATATATATTCTTAATATTATAACAAGAATTTTATAGTTCCATAGTAGCAGGCTACATTTCCGTTATAAGTCTTTGCACATAGATTGCAAACCTTTTTCTGATAATGGCTTCATTCATCTCATCCACAGTTCAGTTAGGTACAAGGGAAAAAATTAACCTTTAATGTAACTGTAGATACTTCCTTTCAAAATGTTCATTGTGCATAGAAATTCAACTGATCTTTTTTCTGTTTTTTTTTTTTTTTTATCAGTTGTTTTGTAAACATTTATCACAAATGATTCAAGGTTTTTTGTAAGGCTATATAATTTACAAACATATGTATCTTATTGTCTAATTTGGATTTTATGTGATTTTTGTGTTGACTAATAGCTTTTTCTAGAACTCCTAGTATGACTTGGAAAAGAAGCTGAAAGATGATCTATTTTACCTAAGCCTTTATCTATAAAATTTCAGCCTTTTACCATTGAGACCTATATTGGCTATTTAATTTCTCTTCTATTTCTAGTTTGTTGTGTTTACTGTCTTTTTCACGGATGGATAATAAACTTTCTTAAGCACTTCTTCTACATCAATGGATATGAGCCTGTGTTCCATCTTGTTGAATTATCTGCTAGTATGATATATTTCATGTACTTATGCACATGCTAAAACATATTCACATCTTAGAAATAAATCCAACTGATTTATGGATCACTTAAATAATATTGCAGTCACTGGATGTTAGGAATTAATATAATTTCTTAATTTTTACTACTTCAGCTTGAGGATTATTTGCATTGCTTTCAAAATGAATTTAATAAAACTCACATGTGAACCAAGCAGATTCAAAACTATATTTGTTGGGGGAATATTTTTTACTGACCTAATTACCTAATGAGACATCCATTCACTAAGACTTCTTTTTTTGTGGTTTAGTCTTAGAATTTTTTGTGTTCAAATATAAATTTTATTTAGGTTATCAAATTTGTGATCATATAATTATTTATAATACACTTATGATACACTTATCTCTGCAGTTATATTTATTGGGCTGTTTAGTTTGTATTGCTAAAAGTTTGCTTATTTTATCTGTTCAAATAATTTTATTTTGTTCTATGAATTTTATTTCTAAATATTTTTTGTGCATTGGTGTTTTGCTTGCATCCATGTCTGTATGAAGGTTTTTAATCTCTTGGAGCAGGAGCTACAGACATTTGTAAACTGCCATATGGATGCTGGATCTGAACTCATGATCTTCGGAGGGGTAGTCGGTACTTTTAACCACTGCACCACCCCTCCAGACACTATTTCTCACCTTTTGTTGCTCTATATGTGTATTACATGTATTCTAATTTAACCCCTTATTGCTTGATCTTTTTTCTATTTACTTTATGTTTCATTTATGCTAATATTTATGGTTCTAATATTATAGTTTTTAAATAATAACAAATTATATTAATATATAAAAATATTATATACTTATATATTCTGTTTATAGTTAGGTTGATGATTCAAGGTATATGCACTTCATGATATAAGCATTTTTTACTATAAATTCCCTTTAGCACTGCTCTCATTACCTAAAATATAAGTTTTAGTTTGTTGGGTATTCATTTTAATTAATATTGAATTATCCTTTGAAATTTCCTTTTAGCTAATTAGTTATTTAATAATGTGGTTTTTAATTTCCACAGATTTGTATTATAATATGTTTGTCTATTTATTATTCCTTTCTTCATTTTTTTATCACAGTGAAGACTCATGTTATTTAAGGCTCACTAAGAGGTATTTTTTTTACCCAGAATTGTTCCTGTCTAAAAGAATTGCAGAGACAACAATGGAGCAGAGACTGAGGGAAGGCTGAACGATGGTTGGCCCTCTGTGAGATCCCACACATGACTGAGCACCAAACCCTGATCCTGTGATTTCCTTGCAGACAGGACCCTAGTCTAGCTGTCTTCTGACAGTTTCTACCAGCATCTGACTGAGACAGATGCAGATGTTACAGCCAACCATTGGACTGAGGCCAGGGACTCCTATGGAAGAGTTGGTGGAAGGACTGGAGGAGATGAAGGGGTTGGTAACCTCATAGGAAGAACAACAGTCTCAACTAACCCAGGAATCTGGGAGCTCCAAGAGACTAGGCCACCAATCAAAGAGCACAGAGGCTGGTCTGAGGCTCCAGAAGAAATGTTGTGTAGCCTCAGTGGGAAGGAATGTGCCTAATGACTAATCCTGTCAAGACTTGATGCACCAGGGAAGGGAAATACAGGGTAGGGGTGCACCCTCTCAGAGATGAAACAGAGGATGCATGGGGTACAGAGGGGGGCAGGAGAAGGGGCAATGATTGAAATGTAAATAAATAAAATGATTAATCTAAATGTTTTAAAAGCCATAACAGAATTTTGTCATCCTATTTTAAATCCTTAGTACCAATCTGTGTCTTTTGACTGGAGAAAAAAATATTTTTACATTTAAAGTGGTACCTGTAAGGAAAGATTTACTTCTTACACAGTGCTATTTGATTTTACATACATTGATTCTCTTAGGTAATTATAATTTCCATTATTTACTTTACATTTTATTTTTGCTTTAATTAATTAATTAATTAATTAATTATGTATACAGCTTTCTTCCTGCACATATCCTGTAAGGCAGAAGAGGACACTAGATCTCATTACAGATGGGTGTGAGCCATCATGTGGTTGCTGGGATTTGAACTCAGGACCTCTTGAAAAGTAGTCAGTGCTCTTAACCACTGAGGTATATCTCCAGCTCCTTATTTTGAGATAATTTTATTTTTCCTGTTTGGTTCTGAATTCTTTGGAACTTACTATGTGGATTTTACTCTGATACCATGTTGGGTTCGAACTCGGAAATCTGCCTGGCTCTTTCTCCCAAGTGGTGAAAATAAAGGTATACACCACAGCATCCAACTTTTCATCATCTGCTTTAGTAAATTGGTATTTAAAATTTAAATGTCTACATTTCTTTTTTTTAAGATTCTCTGTATTTACATTTGTGATGTTATCCCTTTACCCTGCCCTGCTTCTGTCCCCACTCCCTAGTTGCCTTCACAAAGGTGCACCCCCTTCTGATCCCCCTCTCCATCCCATTGCTTTGTCATTCCCCTACATTAGGACAACATGCCCTCTTTGGGGAAAAAAAAAGCCTCTTCTCATATTGATGCCAGACACTGCTATCTTCACCTACATATGCAACTGGATCAATAGGTCTCTAAATGTGCTCACAGAGGTTGGTGTTTTAATCCATGGGAGTTTTGGAGGGTTTGGTTGGTTAAAAATGCTGTTATTGTCCCATGTAAATTTCTTTCTTATTCTACAAATATTTGTATGTATAAATATATATAAGTATTTGTAATTACCATGACAACTACATTGTATATTTTGATCTCTAAATTTATAAACATTAAATGTAAAACCCAGCTAAAATTTCTCCCTGCTACATGTATTCATTCATTTTATTAAACTTCAAAAAAAATCAGGATTTTTGATATTGTATGCAATGACATATAGTCTAACTATTATTTTCAATCCATCGTCACCTTATACTATAAATCTGCAATTGTGGTACATATACACAATAAAGTAAGTACTAATCAGCTATTAAAAACAAGTTTATGAGATTTCTAGGCAAATGGATGGAACATGAAGTTATCACCTTGAGTGATGTAACCCAGTCACAAAAGAGCATGGTATGTATTCAGTTATAAGCGGACACTAGCACCCCTCCCCCAAAGAGCTCAGAACACCCAAGAAACAATCCACAGAACTTATGAACCTCGAAAAGGAGGAAGACCAGAATGTGAATTCCTCAGTCCTTCTTAGAAGGGAGAACAAAAGAGGGGAGAAAATACAAGGTCAAATAGAGAAGCAGGGATTGAAGAAAAGATCTACAGAGACTGCCTCACCTGGAGAACCACCCCATATGCAGCCACCAAACTCAAGCAATATTACTAATGCCAAGAAGTGTTTTCTGGCAGGAATCAGAGATGGATGTCTCCCCAAATGCTTGCATCTAAACATCAGCCTAAACATGGGGAACCCAATGAAAGAGCTAGAGAAAGGACTGATAGAGCTGAAAGGTTTGCAACCTCATGGGAAGAACAACATCATCAACCAGCCAAGGCACTGAGGTGGAGAGGGTGATTGGAAGAGGGATTGCCTTCATGGAAACAAGTTAATGGGGAGGAGGAAAAGGATATAACATTTGAAATGAAAATACAGAGAATATCCAATAAAATTGAAGAAAAAAACATTTTTTAAAATTGATCATACTGGAATATTAATCTTTCAAATCATGTAATACCTCAGAGTAATTTCCATCTTCCACATACCTTGGAAAGAGAGGAGGAAGACTCAAGGTTCAGGAAACTTATGAACCTTACATAACTCACAAGATCCCTGTGCCAATGACATAAACATTTAGCATTGAGGGAAGATGGGAAGTAGAGACTTTCTGATGAAGCTGAAGGAAGGCTGAGCAGCTTTGTGTGACAGGGTTGACTGTAATTGCTTGTGCTTGGGTACATAATCCATTGTCACCCATGCTCCTGCATGGTACTCCAGGAAAGTTAGCAGGACACCATTCTAAAAAGTCAACAGAAAACATTCTAAATTTAAGTATATTAGATTCTTAGAACTATCCTTGGTACCACACTATTTCTGTCTCAGGTCAATAGAATTTTGTTTAAGTTTCCCTAGGAAGTCTTGCTCTTGGAGGGAAAAAATAAAGTGAAATTGCAAACCATTTCTACAAATAAATAAGTGAATGAAATTAAATGAAACAAAAACCAAACCAAACCAAAATAAACCAAACAAACCAATTCCATCCAATCCAAACAGCACAAACCAACCAAACAGACAAAAGCATTGCTGTTTTAATTCATTAATTTCACATTTTTATCATTTTATATAGCTTCATGTTTCATACCTGCCTCGTATGTTTCAGTTTACCTTAAATGAGACCCTTATTTCTTAAAGATCAAATCTCTCTACTTGTCTTTACTGTATATTAGAGTATATTAATTTATACATAAAGTTTGAAAGACATTTTTGCTGGTTTTACTTCAAGAACGAAAAGCCTGCCTATGTGCCTGCCTGTCTGCTGTCTTGTCCTGCCCTGTCCTGTCTCCTTTCATCTCCTCTCCTCTCTTTCCCTTGCCTCGCCTCCCCTCCCTTCTCCTTTCTTTCTTATTTCTGCACTTTAAATATGCTAATTCATGGTTAGCTGGCCTCTCAGATTCTGTTTGTATATTTATATAAAATCTTATTGAAGATTCTATTTTTTAACTGGAAATAGATTTTGCTCTCACAAAATACATCCCAGCCACATTTTCCCCTCTACTCCCTTCTATCCCCAGTTACTGTTCCCCATCTTCTATCTTTCTTTTCCAAGCACACTTCTCCATTTACCTTCAGAAAAGATCAGGCCTCCAAAAGACAACAGGAAGTAAGCAGAGGGAAAAATAAAAAGACAAGACACAGAACAAAAAATCTGGGGTAATGCGCAAGGAGTACAGGAATGTCTAAATCCAGCAAAACAGTCTAAGACACATTTGCTTCTAGTGTTAGGAGTCCCACAAAACACCAAACTAACTGCCATAATATGTATACAGAGGACCTGGTACATATGCATACTGACTACATGTTTATTGCTTTTGTCGTGGTGAGCTCACATGAGCCCTGCTGTCTTAGTTTCAATTTAATTGCTTTGGGGAAACATCAGGATGGAGGAAATTCTTATAAATAAAAGTATGCAATTGGCTCTGGCCTACAGTTTTAGAGGTTCAGTCCATTATTATGGTAGGAAGCATGGCATCATGCAGAAGGACTTGATACTGGAGAGGTTAACATTTTGATCTAAAGGCAGCCCGGAAGAGGACTGTCTTCTGCAGACAGCTAGAAGAAGGGTCTCCCTTTATTTCTGGGTGGAGCTTGACCCCACCAGTGATAAACTTCCTCCAATAAGGCCACACATCCTAATATTGCCACTTCCCATGATTGAAGCATGTTCAACTCATAAGACCTCTTTAGGTGGTTCAGTGTGTCACATTCTCATGGTGTCCTCCATCTTATATAACTTCTACAATCTTTTATTTTGGTAATTCTTTGAATTCCCTAAGCTCTGATGGGAAGGGCATGACTTAGTCCTTCAATTTAGACTTCCTCTCTTGAATGGCTAGCTATGGGTAGAATGTACCCACTTCTGTCTGCTGCTAGAAGAAGCCTCTCTGATGACACCTAAAAAGTACTGGCAGGAACTGGGGCAGGAGGAATCAGGTGTGTAGAGAATGTAGGGGATAGATTGTGGGGAGAGATGGTTGGAAAGGAGGAACATTTGGGGGTTGTGTGGAAATGTAATGCAGTAGAAGTTTCCTGGAACCTATTAGAGTGACTCTAGTGAAGAATCCTAGTAATGGATGATATTGAATCTGAACTAACCATCAAGCAAGATGTATATCTAGGTATATCTAGGCAAGACTTCCTGTTGTAGACCTTGACTGTATGTGGAGGTTCTCTAAACAACCCAGGCTGCATGCAACCATTTGCTATACTGATTCCTCCTTTACATCCAGTGGTGGCATTTTAATGTTCATTTGTTCACTTTATAATTTTTACTGAAAATTCTACATCTGAATCTAATAATGTGCTGAATTTTAGAATCAATTCTCTTCATGATTTGCTATTTATTCATTTTTGATCACTGTTAGTCATTATTCTGGACTGATTTTGTGTCTTGGTGTTTATGGGATATCTCATTTTAAGCCTTCTGTTGGGTGTTACTTTCCAAGGAGATGTAGATCTCATTCTAACTTTTCCCTATGTGTATAGTTGCTTCTAAGCATCCTATTTCCTCATACCTGTTTTGTGCAAAACATTGGAAATAGGGGGCTGGACAGGGAAATGACACAAACAGTGTCAGATCGTTAAATGTATTAGAGTTTACTTTAGTGTGAGAATTATAATGTAGCTTCTATAGATTAAGGCATGAAAATTGTCACTCAGGTTCCTCTGAACATATGTGTAGTGTGTGATCAGGATGCCACTACAAAATATTTGAAGAATGAGAACATCTTTGCCCACCTTGGCTTCTAACACCTTTGTGCAATGTGCTCTAGGAATACTCAGGGTGAAGCAGAGGTACAGTTTGAATTGTGCCAGACCTAAAGCTATCTGGACTGAGCAAGGGTTTGCTACTAAAGCCTTCCTCTGCAATAGTATGTCTTCAGGATCAGGGCTTCTGCAGTAGTTATGGCAGAAAGGACTGTGCAGTTGAAATATTCTGTTATTTCTCCAGGCATCCTTCTCTTTAACTTGGTTTTGGAATACCAGCCCTACCTCAAAACATTTTAATTCCATGAAAATATGAACAGAATACATGTAAATTATAACAGTTTTATGACACAATATTCTTTAAAAAACCGATTAAGCTTAGAGAGTTGTTCAAAATATAGCAAAAATTGATTTTGTATTATAACTGATATGATAATATCATATTTCTATATCACTTTTCCATCCTCTAGTCCCTCATTCCTTACCCCATTCTCCTTAAAATTCACACTTTTGTATAATTGTTATTAAATCATATAATTATATATATAATATGTACATATTAGATAACATACAAATACTTTGTTTACACAAAAATATTCATCTGTATAATGTGTTTTATTTGTATCCATTCACGGCTGTCCATTTGTTATTGCTTTTTTTTCTTACAAGTTTATTTTAAAAAATAGATACATGTACAGATTTTTTAAAGCAATTTGGCATAAAACTATATGAATATATTTTTGTCAGTACTTGATATTTTTTAAGGTTTGATAGTATGCATTAAAATCTTACTTGTTACCATAAGCATAAAGTACATGTAAAACAAGACATAACATGGAAATAGACAAAGTCATCTTGGTGTGTACAGATTAAACATAATGATTTTTAAATACCAAAAATTGACACAAGGCTATCTCCTTAGCTCTTGAGTGATTAATGATTTAAGGTCCAGGTGTACTCCACTCTGAGTTATTGTGCTCTTCCCTAGGGAAGAGTATTTTTCTTGTTTTCAGAATTTCTTAGTTACTTGTAGTTCTTTTGTCTACCATTGAAAGCTCCTGGTAATATAGGAGAACCTACAATAATATAATCCCACCAACATGGCTACTCGACACAAACTGAGCAGAGTTAACATCACTAGACATGCAATTAAAATTGTGGGGGAAAAACTCATTTCTTTTCAAATATTTCTTGAACTAATGAAGTATATAAAATTTGAAGCATTTGAAAGTTATTAAAATCTTTTCCTTTTGAAAAGGCATTTAAAATGAATGGAGAAAAGTAAGATTCATAGAATGAATACTAAAGTATGTATCAATAAAAAGTAATACTACTTTATACTAGTATATTTTTCTCTATGGACTAAATATATAGCACAAGCATTGTATGGAGAACTTGACATGAACTTCAGGCAGATAGACTATGGCAGTTAAGAGTAAATACCAGCAATCCTATGTGCACTGACGCTCATCTGTTTATACTTTTGGCTCTGGGAAAACATCTTATTCATGAGCTTCTCATTGTTCTGAAGGAATGAATTTGATATTTGAAGAGAATAATTAACACTAACAATTGACAAATGTACACAAACAATGTAAATTTTATATATCCATGAACTGCAAAGTTGTTCTTTTCCATGGCTATTTAGGTGTGAATACTCAAATTCAGTGTTTCGGTTATAGCATCAGGTTGCTCATGTGTAAGCTATTATGCACAGTGTGTTTCCTGTTATCTTGCATTACAATGTGTTTTGTAAAAGCAATGTTTTGGCCTCAGGATGAATATTACTAATAAACACATAGCAAAAAAATTTTGGGCTAATATCCACATTTTGAATTTTTGGACTTACCTTACAGTGAAGCCAACAGAGGGAGGAGGGTAAGGAGGGGCTACAGGATATTATGGAGAATATAAATATTCAATGTTATTTTTTGTTGTTAAAATCTGATATTCTAGTTGCTAGTAGGTGTAAGATATTCTAGTTGCTAGTAGGTGCAAGAAATCTGTTTTATAATAAATATAAATTGTAATTACTTTAATGATTTACTATAAATATAAGACCTATAAAGAAAACATCTGCTAAATAAAGGACCTATAGTTAAGAATCATTTATACTGTAGATAATATAGAATGGGGTACACAAGACAAAATATTGTCTATTTGTGAGAAAATTATATTGGGATTATATATATGTAAATATGATATAAACATATATGGTAAGAATTATTGCTTGGTCCTACTAAATATAAGCTTGCTTTTTAAATAAATGATGGACAGATCTGTAAGGGAATTATAACCGATTTTATTTTCTAAATTCTCACTGATAACTTTGCTCCTCATAGTTACATCACCATCTGTTTCTTGACACACACAGTTTACTCTAGTTTGCCCCCTTTCATTCATTATTGCCTCTCTACATGTCTTCTTGTTGTGTTTATGTGTGAGGTACCCAACTCTTTGCTAAATTGATAAAAGTTTCATACTAGTTAAATAATTAAAGTATATTTAATTTTTAAAACTAAAAGGTCTTAAACATAAAAATATGTAAATATGTTTTTATTTATATACAAAAATATGACAAAATTAAAATTTTGCTTTTCAATTATTTGTGAAAAATAAATATCTCAAAGTCTTAAAATTTTAAGATAGTAGTTATCATGTAGGCCTTAGAATTCTACTGTGCTATATCAAATGAGCCAATTACATTGGTTCATGAGAAAAATAAAGCATGAATACATATTTAAGTAATTTTGAATCTTTTAAAGTATATGAGAAACACAGCTTTTGATGGTGAGGCATGTGTCTTGATACAGTATAAAGCTGAAAGCTTTTTATTAATTTCAATTGGATATTCGTGTTTTTTAGGTAGTTGAGATATAATATTGACAGTCTCTAGTGAATACTGTTAATTAATCATATGATTCTGCCATTATAACATGGGTTTATTTCTTTTTGGCTTTTTGGAAGACAAATATATATATATATATATATATATATATATATATATATATATATATATATATATATATATATGTTTTCTTTTCATACAAGAACATTAAAATCTGATTAGTGATTTTACTTCAGGAACTTACCTAAAGTACGTTCTTAAATGGTTCAGTGTTAATGGTATAGCAATGGAGGATTGGGCTTCAATAAATGAAAATCAGGTAGGAACATTTGACTGTGACAACACCGGTTAAGTTTCATCTTCTCTTCTCTCTATTATGTATTAGTCTATTTTAATATTTATGTGTGATATCAACATGTACACATACATGTAAGAAACAGTGTATAATGAATTATAGTAATGTGACATATATGTATGAAAGTATAACACATCAAAAAAACATATGTGAAAAACAGATATATAACATATATTTATATACACATACATATAAAAACACATTATTTATATTTTCTTTATAGGTTACACACAAAGATCTAAGATTTAAGAAGGCATGTAGAAATGTCTATTTTTAAGGAATTATCTAGTCTTTTTTTTTATTATCTGTCTTTAGTATGTTGTTATGGTAATTGACCAAAATTCTCTCTGTATTGTTTAGCTTTGCAAACTTCTCAGTAGAAAATTACTGATATGTGCACAATGTTGAAAAATGGCTTTTACTAGTATAATTTACAGGCATTTTACTATGTTGAAATTGTGTCTAAGTTCTTCTAAGGCACTGTTAATAATTATTTTTCTCTTCTGCTGTGAATACAACAATTGTCTAAATAACTGACACTATTCTCTATGTGTCTGTGCTAATATTTTACACTTACCCGAATATCCTATAGTTTCATCTGTTTATGAAAATGAGAAATTTTATTCTTTAAACAGGAAAGTTGTATGGATTCACTTCTGCTCAATGTATGATAAAATGTTCAAACTTAAAAAGAATTAAATGAAAAACCTGAAATTCAAGATAAACCACAGAAAGATATAATACAAAGTCCATGCCAATAGTTAGGAAAGGTTCTGAAATCATTTTGAAATCATGCCCAAAACACAGATTAAAAGAAAAAACATTGATTAATGGAATTAAATTACCTAAAAAGCTTATTTACAACAAAAATAAATAAACAGAAACAGCAAGAACCTGAAAAACAGAAACCAAGAAACCTGGCAACATCAGAACCCATTCTCCCACCACAGCAAGTAGTGGCTATCCCAATACACCATAAAAACAAGGTTTGGTCTTAAAACCATTCCTCATTATGATGAGAGAGGACTTTAAGAAGGCCATGTGTAACCAGTCAGATTGGCCAAGATCCAAAACTCAGATGACAACAGATGCTGGCGAGGCTGCGGAGAAAGAGGAACACTTCTCCACTGTTGGTGGGGTTGCAAGCTAATACAACCACTCTGGAAATCTGTCTGGCGATACCTCAGAAAATTGGATATAGTACTACCTGAAGACCCAGCTATTCCACTCCTGGGCATATACCCCAGAGACACTTTAATACACAACAAAGATATATGCACCACAATGTTCATAGCGGCTCTATTTATAATAGCCAGAAGCTGGAAGGAACCCAGATGTCCTTCAGAAGACGAATGGATACAAAAATTGTGGTACATATACACAATGGAATACTACTCAGCCACCAGAAACAATGACTTAACCAAATTCTTAAGAAAATGGCTGCATCTAGAGAAGATCATCCTGAGTGAGATAACCCAGTCACAAAAGAACAGACATAATATGCAGTCACTGATAGTGGGATGCTAACCCCAGAGGCTTGCACTCCCCCAGAAACAACTCACAGACTGTATGAAGGCCAAGAAATAAAGAAAACAAAAAATATACATATATTCACAAAACAAGAAGACTTTGACTATTTCCATGTTGCGTTTTGTTTTGCATGTACTTTACGCTTATTGCAACTAGTACGTTTTCAATGCATACTGTCAAGCCCTTGAAAAAAATCAAGTACTGACTAAAAAACATATTCACATGGTTTTATGTAAAATTTATTTTAATGTCTGAAAAAACAGTACTGACAAAAATGTATAAGTTTAAGCAAAAAATGTTTAAAATCTTTACATTTATCTTTGTTTTGCAAAATAAAGTCGTTTAAAAAAAAAAAAGAAAAAAAAAAAAAAAAAGAAGGCCATGTGTAACTTCCTTAAGTAAATAAAGGAGAACACAGGTAAATAAGTAGAAGCAGGAAACACACACACACACGCACACACACACACACACACACACACACACACAACCGTTAAAGAGCTACAATAAAACAAAAACAAGTGAAGGAATTGAACAAAACTATCCAGGATCTTAAAATGTAAGTAGAAACTAAAGAAATCACAACAGGAAACCCTGGAGACAGAATACCTAGGAATGAGATCAGAAGTCATAGATGCAAGAATCATCAAAAGAATACAATAGATAAAAGAGAAAATCTCAGGTGCAGAAGAAACCATGGAAAACATTAACAAATTAGTCAAAGTAATGCACAAAGCAAAAAGCTCCTAACCCAAAACATCCAAGAAATCTAGGACACAATGAGAAAACCAAATTTAATGAAAACAAGCGTACAAGAGAAAAAGGATTCACAACTTAAAGGCCCAGTAAATATTAAACAAAATTATAGAAGAAAACTTTTTTAACCTAAAAAAATACAGAGATATCCATGAACATACAAGAAGCCTTCAGAACTCCAAATAGTTAAGACCAGAAAAGAAATTATTCCTTAGCTTTTTTGCTAACTTTTGGTTGAAAATCTACTTTATTCGATGTTAGAATGGCCACTCCAGTTTGCTTCTTAGGGCCCTTTGCTTGGAAGATTTTTCCCCAACCTTTTTCTCTGAGATAGTGTCTGTCTTTGTCTCTGAGATGAGTTTCCTGTATACAACAAAGTGTTGGAATCTGTTTATGTATCCAGTCTGATAACCTATGTTTTTTTATTGAGGAACTGACTTTATTTATGTTAACAGATATTAAGAAACAGTATTTGTTGTTTCTTGCTATTTTTGCTTTTTGAGGTAGAATTGTGCCTATGTGTCTTTCTTCTTTTGGTTTTCTTGCTTGGGTATTTTCTTGTTTTTACTAGGATATAGTTTCCCTCCATGAATTGGGTTTTCCACCTATAATTCGATGTAGTGCTGGGTTGTGGTCAGATATTGTGTAAATTTAGTTTTGTCCTGGAATAGCTTGGTCTCTTCATCTATGGTGATTCAGAATTTTGCTGGGTATAGCAGCTTGGGCTGACACTTGTGTTCTCTTAGGGTCTGTATGATGTCTGTCCAGGATCTTCTAGCTTTCATAGTCTCTGTTGACAAGTCAGGTGTGATGCTGATTGGTCTGCCTTTTTATGTTACATGACCCTTTTCCCTTACTGCTTTTAGTATTCTTTCTTTGCTTTAGGCACTTGGCGTTTTGACTATTATGTGTTGAGAGGAATTTCATTTCTGGTCCACTCTATTTGGAGTTCTGTAGGCTTCTTTTATGCTCATGGTCATTTCATTCTTGAGGGTAGGGAAGTTTTCTTCTATGATTTTGTTGAAGATATTTACTGTGCCTCTTAGTTGATACTCTTCTCCCTCTTCTATTCCTATTATCCTTAGGTTTGGTCTTCTCATTGTGTCCTGGATCTCCTGGACATTTTGGGTTAGGAGCTTTTTGGTTTTTGCATCTTCTCTGGCTGTTTTGTCTATGTTTACAATGTTGTCTTCTGCCCCGAGATTCTCTCTTCCATCTCTTGTAATCTACTGGAAATGCTTGCTTCTGTGACTCCTGATTTCTTTTTTAGGTCTTCTACCTCTAGAGTTATCTCTTTTAGTGTTTCCTTTATTGTTTCCATTTCCATTTTAAATTCCTTCATCACATTGGTTCTGTTTTCCTCTAGTTCGTTGATTTCTTTGAGTGTTTTTCTTCTTTCGTCTTTAAAAGCTTCTCTTTCTTTATGCTTTTCTTCCCGTTCTTCTTTAAGGATCTTTATCATCATCTTGAGGTATGATTTCATGTCTGTGTCTTCTTTTTCTGGAGTGTTTGTCATTCTGCTTTTTGCTGCGATGGAAGAGCTGGGTTCTGGTGTTGACAGGTTGTCTTGGTTTCCATTTGGTAAGTTCTTTTGCTTTCCTCTTGCCATCTTGTAGTAGTGATTATATATGGTGTTGTTGTCAGTGATTGCTTCCTGTCTTTCCCTTGTACCTTCCTGTGTCCCTGGATCTCTGCTATTCCTAGTGGCAAATGGCCTGAGCCTTTGTTCTGCATGCACTGGCCGTAGGGGTGGAAACAGTATCCCTAAGGCAGACTTCTTGCTCCCCTGAACCAATGGGGGGGGCACTTTCTGCCTGATGGGCCCAGACCCCTCTGTGCCCGGGCTACTGGCAGTACAGTCTCACCAGGCCTGAGTCCCTGGATCTCTGCTGTTCTTGGTGGCAGGTGGCAGATAGCCTGATAGTTTCCTCTGCATGCACAGGCCCTGCAGGTGGAAACTGAGCCCCTATGGCAGAGTTCCTGCTCCCCTGAACCACAGTGGCAGGGATTGGGGGGTGCTTTCTGCAAGTTCAGTTCACATCTCTCTGTGCCCTAGCTACTCGAAGTACAGTCTCACTAGGCCTCTACAATTTTTATTTTAGCTTCACTATTCAGTATTAAGTATCTAAATTATTGCTTGAAGCTCTTCTAGACCTCAGGAAAAATATAAATTTGATATTTTTACATCTCTATATCAGACTCCTATTTTTATTTTCAAGAACCATGTTGAAGACTTTGAGATAATGAAGATGAATTAAACAAAACAAATATATGGTTTGTTTAAGACAATATCATTGTCCTGATCTTTGGTATTCATAGGTTCCTTACATTCTTGGTGTATGTGATGAATCTTCTCTGCTTCACATAAAGTCTGTATGTCTTGGTGCTCTTTCTATCCAGTTACACCAGTGCATTGTTCGAAGTGTTTTAATTAGCATTAAGGGATAGTTCTGAGGTTTTTGTTCTTTTCATATTTATGCCTAATTTTCCCCCAAGTGCTGGAAACTCAGCATATGTTAAGAGCTGTAGAGCTGAAGGAATCTAAGGGAAATCAGTTGTCATCCATAAAAAAGGATTCTTTTCTAATCAGAAAATGACAAGTTTGCTTTTATCTTGATCATACATGCAGATCATAGTAATCTCAAGGAAATTAGACAGCATGAGTATACTTTACATAACAAAAGAGAAAGTCAGAGTTTCATGATTTTTGCCATGTCATAGAATTTGCATTTTGTGATACTTAAATTAGTGAATTATGAGAACTGTGAAGGGATCAAAGAGCTGTCCTAGTCAGTCAAATAATTTAGCTAATTTCATTTTGTGTAGTTAATATAATATTTTGGTAAGCCCTTTCTAACTGCAAAATCATGCAATTTGTCATGCTCATTAAAAACATTTAATATCACTAGTTTTTATTCATCAATATTTTTATTTTTTGTTTTATTGTAGATTTCAGAAGGATACGATATTGGAAAGTTCTTACTAAGACTGTCTATGTTTTTTTCTTTAATTTTCAAACTCATTTCAGTTCCAACAATAAAACAAAGCTCAGAAATGTGTGTGTAGTGCATTACAAAAATGTGATCCACATTAAAAAATAGGTCATAATGAAACAAAATGAGTGTAATCCCAGCCTATTTTACATGTTCTGAGTATTTCCACTAGTGGGCTTTCTTTGGAGGTATCTGCTAACATTCAGTAGTTAATTCTCTATAACACACATTGTCCAAATTTCAATTTAGCATTTAATAGACCTGTTTAAATATATCAATTTTATTTTTAGGTGTTACTTCTTTGACCATTTATGCAAAATTATAAAATATTAGAAAAAAATTACAGTCTTAAAAAGAGGTGTGTCTACGCAACAGAGCTCTCACATAGCCCTGCTTGAGTCTTGATCTTTATTTTCCATTGACCTAGACTTACACATAAACAAGTAGACACATTTAAGTTTTATGAATCATGCCAAGGGTAGAAGTAAAGATGGCTAGGGTAAGTGATTATGTCCTTCCTCTTTACGTAGATGGTTTCCATCAGATAATTGCATTCTACCTTAAGGTGTGCCACTTCTTTAGCTGCTATGAAAATATGCATTTCTATTTAACTAATTTTTACTATAAAAGAGGAAAGCAACACTTTACATTAAAAAATTAAGCTATTTCCAAGATAAATTCATTCGCCAGCTATGAGTCATGGCACTGCACTTAATTGTTTTATTGACATTGACGATAGAATAGTGAAATGTTTCCTTTTCTGCTTATCACTTTAGTAGATTGGTCAATTACTTTCCACTGATTAAAATGGCCATTTCTTACACCACTTGCCTCTTATAGTGTCAGCTGAGATTTAAAAGGAATAGGTAATTTATCTCCCTTGCATGGTATTCATAATGATTGAAATTTTGCATGATTTCCAGCCACTTCCCTAACAAAACAAAAACCAGATCACTTCCCACGTACACTCTTATTTGTAGGATTTTGTGTTGGCCTCCTGTGGATTACTGTTCCATTGTGAATTCTTCCAAAACACTTCTTCACTAGCCTTCAAAAGGGCTGCTGACTTTCACTCATTTTTTTTGATTTGTCTTAATGTTGAAAGTTGTTTTTTTCTCTATTGTGGTGGGGGAAAAAACACTGTCCAAAGCAACTATGAAAGGAAAGGTTTTATTTGTTTTACAACTCAGAGCTTTAGAACATCATTTCTAGAACTTAATGTGGCTGGAACGCAAGTATCCAATGACATATCTTCAATCAAGAAGAGACAACAATGAGTTAAAACCTGCATGCTTACATTACATCACCCTATTGAAGGAACTTAGCACCCAGCAGTGAGTTAGTGTCCACATTTCTTAATCAGCTCCCCTTGAGACTCAACCACACTGCCAACCTAATCTTGACAGTCAGTTTCTTCTAAGCCACTTCTATACTCTTATGCCAACATCTTTTTCTGATATCTCTATTTTTTACTCTAATCAAAGAAATTTCTTTTTGCAGAAGTCTGAACCCATTACTAAAAGCCAAGACATATTAAATTGCAGATAACAACAGAATCCTGGAGTTCTAGTTGGTATGTCTATAACACAACCCAGGTACCATCACAGAAGGGAGGAAAGACAGGTTGTAAAACCAGATGAACTAGCCATATGCTGGGAGAAAATGTCTTTTAGTAACAGGAAGGCCACACCTCAACATGGCATCATAATAACATGGCTTAGATTAAAAGCTACTGGCAACTAATTGCTCCTGAGAGTAACAAACAATTTTCTCTAGGAATGAACCAATGAGAGGCTACTCAGTCTCAAGCAGTCATAGTAGTCTGGGATGACAGTTATGATCTTTCAGAAATTTTAAACTGAATCCAAGAATACATAGAAAATTTATTTCACCAAGTCAAGTCAGATGCACTTCAGAGGTGAGGGGATAGTTCAACCAAAAGTATATCAGTAAGTGTAATCAATCACATAAGCAAGATCAATGATGTACATCAGACAATCATCTCAGAAAAAAACATTTGAGAAAGCTCTATATACCTACATAATAAAAGAAGTATGAAACTAGGGTTATGGGAGATACATTTAAATATAATCTACAAATAATATCTTGTTAAGTGGAGAAAAACTCAAATCATTTTTTAATAAACTCAGAAATTAGGAAGATTTACACCATCTTTGTCATCTTCATTCCTGTTCTGTTATAATGATTGAAGTATTAGTTTTGGCAGTAAGACAAAAGGAGATATAAAAGGTAGAATTTGGAAATAACAAGGGAAACTACACATGTTTGCAGGTAATATTGTTCTATAAATAGGGAACCCAAAGATTCAATCAAAACACCCTTCTACCTGAACATTTCTTCAACATCAAACAAAGGTAAGTACTGTTCCTATATACCCCTGAATAACAAATCAAAGAAACATATTCTATTTACAAAAAAACATTATCTATTTAGAATGTTAAATAGAAACACATTCTATTTACAAATAAATTGTATTTCCAATACAAAAACGATATATTGAAAAAGATCTCTACAATGAAAACTTAGAAACAATAAAATCTAAACTTAGGAAAAACATCAGAAGATGGAAAAGACCACCAGTGCTAATGGATTAAAAAATTAATATTGGTAAATTTTTCTATTCTATGCAAAGCAACCTACAGATTCACTGTAATTTTAATTGAAATACTAAGAACAAGAACGTTCTTCTCACACACACACACACACACACACACAAATTCCAAAATGTTTATGTGGAGGCATTAAAGACCCAAAAATACCCCCCCCCAAATCTTGAACAAATAAATACTGACTGACTCTGAACTGCTCCTTATTTATTTCCAACCCAGATGCAGGTACTTTATTTACAAACGTGTAGATAATAGCCTCTTCTTCCAGTGCTATTCTCTTGAGAATTAGACCTATTCTATCTCTGACTCATTCTCTCAAATATTTCTCTAATCTGTCACCTTGTGTGCCCTTCATCTAGACATCACTTTTAATCATGGCTGATTTCTTCTTCAAACTAATTTTGCCTTAAAGCTGTGTACTAAGAATGTGCCTGCATTCCAGCTAGATCAGGCAGAACTAAAAAGTCTTTGGATGTGATTTGTTGCCAGAGAAGTTAGGCTGCTGGATTAAAATAACTCTACATTGACTAACTAACTCCGAAGCAAGTCTCCAGTTGATAAACACTTGCAAATGAAAATTTAGATTTTCCCCAGGAAGTCTCACTGGGGAACATTCTTATGCTAACCATAGGCTGTGGGCCTAGTAGGAAATAACCAATGGTAAATGAACTCAGTGCATCTTTGGATAAGTTCCTTATCTTATAATGTTTGTGAGGACATAAAACTATTATTGTTGTTCTTGTTCACATGTTTTGGATCCAGGTTTATATTTTTATTTTTATGGGATTCTTGATTATACAAATGAATGTGTTTCTAAGCCTATATGATTTTCTTCTGACTTTTCTTGGGGTCTTTTTCATTCTTTGTTTCTGCTGCCTATTCTTATTTTGACTTTGTTTTATTGTATTGTGTTATTATAATTGTAGATGCCTTTTTAAATAGATGGTTTTGTTTTCTATGAAGGTAGAGAAAGGATGGGGTTCTAAATGTAGAGGGAGTTGGGGAGGAATTGCGACCAGTAGAGAGAAAGAAAGCTACACTCAGGGTATTTTGTGAAACAAGCAAACAAATCAAACAAAGCATCCATTTTCAATAAATCGAAAAGAAAAGTATTAGGTGTTTAATAGCCAGATAAACTAATAAACAAACAGACAAACAAAAGACTGTAAAAGGAGTGCTTTTCATTTGTTATGAAAACTTATGTAGGCATTGAGAAGACTCATTCAGCAGTGTTCCCCACATCACTGTTGTTCATTCAAAGGTCACCTCTTCTATCATGCAAAATGACTGACTCACTTAAGTGAGCCTGTGTGTTTTTGCATAGTGTTTCAAAGGGACTGAATATATTTGGCAAACCTGTTGCAGTAAATATTAAATGATGGCTTAACCTTGTATCGCCCCCTTGTTCTTACTCCATGGACATTGCCCCCTTGGTCTTACTATATGGACACTGCTCTGGTGCGAAGCCAAGCACAGACAATCAGTCCCCACACCACTTGGCACTCCAGGCCACCTTTTAGAATTCAAGTGTGGTTCACTGCACCACCCCTGTTGTTTCTGTCCAGGGGAGTAGGGCAGGGGGAGTATGACCTCCCTGTGAGTACTTTCCTCCACTGCACAGCACAATAGCTTTTCAAGCAGGATTATATATTAACTTCTCAATTCCCAAGCCCTCTACACAATAAGATTACATCCAATGGACAAAGATACAAACTGCCCTTATATATGAGATAAAAGGACCTATAAAATACCTTAAAATATTCATATCTACCTATCACCAATTAAGTCCACCTGGATCTAAATCATCCTTCTTGAGCTCCATCTTGATTTTCCCCCTGGCATTCCTCTCTGCCTCCTGCCTCCACTTCCACTCCTCCACCTTTCTCCACCTATCTCTCATGTCCAATCATGTTTCACCTTAACATATAGCTACACATACCTACACATATTTGTGTTATAAAAGTGTTTATCAATACAGACGAACACCTTAAAGATTTTGTTCTATGTTTGGTTATTTAAAGACAGGACAAACTCACAAAGATTTCATTGTCTCAGAGTATTTTATGTGGTGACAAGTTAATATCATGAATATTGGCCAGAGAGCTACATTTACAATTTCTTTATTTTGTATTGAAATGTGTGTAACAACCTTTGTATTTTGCAGATTCTTACTTAAAACTGATAAGAAAAAATAAACATGTGCTAACAGTTATTGCAAAAAGAAAAAGGTTTTGGTAATACCACAGATGATATCCTAAACAAAAATAAGAAAATTAGTCCCATCCCATTATCTGTCAGTTTCCCCTCATATATGAGAAGTTTCCAGACAAAGCTAACAATGTTCAACTAGAAAACTGTTAAATTAAGAACTGATATATTTTAATAAATTATATTGTATTAACAAGTGGAGATTTAGATTTCTATAAATCCTAACCAAAAAGGCTAAGGACAAGGTAGCATGTATCATTTGAAGAGATTCCATTATATTCAGTGATTATAGAACTTGAAGAATTTTCTTCCTCGTGGAAAAAAATAGAGCATAAAGAATTAAAGCTGTTATATTCCACACATATAAAGAGAACACATGTAGCATGATTTTATATTGTTCTTATCATTGAAACACTATGTAAACATACGACTTCAATTGTGACTCTGATGTTTATGCAATAGTACTTAATCTCAAGCAAGGCCAAGGAGTTGAGCAATGCTTGCTGAAATATACAGGTGCACTACTGATCTACCATGCGGTCTCTATACCAATACCATGCAGTTTTATCATGATTGTTCTGTAATATAGCATCAGATCAGGGATGGTGATTCCCCTAGCAGTTCTTTCATTGTTGAGAATAGCTTTTACTATCCTGGGTTTTTGTTATCCCAAGTAAATTTATAAATTGTTCTTTCTAACTCTATAAATTGAGTTGGAATTTTGATGGAGATTGCCTTGAATCTCTAGATTACTTTCAGAAAGACAATCATTTTTAATATATTAGCTTTGCCAGTCCATGATCATGGGGAAACTTTCTATCTTCTGAGACCTTCTTCAATTTCTTTCTTCAGAGACTTGAAGTTCTTGTCATACATATCCTTCACTTGCTTAGTTAGAGTTACATTCATGTATATTATAAAATTTGTGTCTATTTTGAAGGGTATCAATTGGACATAGTACTACCTACAGACCCAACTATACCACTCCTGGGCATATACCCAAAAGATGCTCCAACATATGACAAGGACACACATTCCTCTAGGTTCATAGCAGTCTTATTTACAATAGCCAGAAGTTGGAAAGAACCCAGATGTCCTTCAACAGAGGATGAACACAGAAAATGTGGTACATTTACACAATGGAGTACTACTCAGCTATTAAAAAACAATGACTTCATAAAATTCTTAGACAAATGGTTGGAACTAGAAAATATCATCCTGAGTGACATAACCCAGGCGTGAAAGAACACACACTGTATACATTCACTGACAAGTGGATATTAGTCCCAAAACTCAGAATACTCAAGATACAATTCACAGACCTCATGAAGCTCAAGAAGAAGGAAAATCAAAGTGCAGATGCTTCAGTTACTCTTAGAAAGAGGAACAAAAATAATCACAGGAGTAAATATGAAGACAAACTATTTGAAGCAGGGCCCGGAAGCAAAGGCCATGCAGAGAATGCCCCTGCTGGATTTCCAGCCTATATACAGCCACCAAACCCAGACAATGTTACTGATGCCAAGATGTGCATGCTAACAGGTGCCTGATATAGCTATCTTCTGAGAGACTATGCCAGATCATGACAAACACAAAGATGTATTCTCACAGCCAACCATTGAACTAAGAACAGAATCCACAATGAAAGAGTTAGAGAAAGGATTGAAGAAGCTGAATGGGTTTGAATCCCCATAAGAAGAGCAATACCAACAGACCAGAGCTCTCAGTGACTAAACCACTATCCAAATAGTACAAACGAACAGACTCATGGTTCCAGCTGCCGAAGTACCAGAGGACCATATTGTTGGGCATCAACAGGAGGAGAAACCCTTTGTCCTGCCAAGGTTCAATGCCCCAGTGTAGTGGAATGTCAGGGAGGGGATTCAGGAGTGGGTAGGTGAGTAGGGGTCACCCCATAGAAGCAGGGGTTGGCAAGACAGGATAGCAGGTTTATGGAGGGGAAACAGGAAAAGGGGATAACATTTTAAATATAAATAAAATATATGCAATTAAGAACCCCCCCAAAAGGAAGTGAGAACAAAATACTCACAGAAGTAAATATAAGGACAAAGAGTTGAACACAGTCTGAAGGAAAGGCCACTCAGAGACTACCTCACCTGAGGATCCATACCATATGCAGCCATTAAACCCAGTTACTATTGCTGATGTCAAGAAGTGCTTGCCGACAGGAGCCTGATATGGATGCTTCCCGAGAGGCTCTGCCATAGCCTTATTGTTACAGATGCTGATGCTTGCAGCTACCAACCTGACTGAGCATGGGGACCCTAATGAAGGACTTAGAGAAATGACTGAAGAAGGTGAAGGGGTTTGCAATCCCATAGAAAGAACAACAATATAAACCAACCATACTTTTCAGGTCTTCTAGGGACTAAAGCACCAACCAAAATGTACACATGGAGGGACCCAGGGCTTCAGTCACATATGTAACAGAGGATGGCCTTGTCTGGCAACAAGAAGAAGCAAATCTCTTGTTCCTGTGAAGGCTTGTTTCCCCACTGTAGGGAAATGCCAGGGCAGTGAGGTGGGAGAGAGTGGCTGGAAGGGAGAGCATCCTCATAGAAGCAGTGGAGGGGGATGTGAGTGGGAAGAGGGGGGCAGGGAAAGGCGATGACACTGAGATACAAATACATGAAATATGCAATAGAAATGATTCTTTAAATCATCCCCTTACCACATTTCCTTGTTTCCTGTGTCGCAGACTTTTTTCTATACAACTGTTTCTTGCCCATCTACATTTCCCCCTCTTCTTCCTTTTGCTATACAGATATCAACCCAGAAATGAAGAGAGTTGTCAGTGTCTTATGCTAGTCAGGACTAGGGTAAAAGAAAAAAAAATAAGACATTTCAGATGAAAACTTTCCATCTCTGAGATCAGACTATTGTTTCAAGACAGACATAAATATCAAACAAGAAAGACAAGAAGAGGAAACCATCATGCAGAGACACCAATTATTAATCTTTTGAACAATGAGTGTGTGATGATTCAGCAGAGATAATGCTAGAAGACAATCCACACAAAGAAGATCACTGTACACACACAGTGACTTTGAGAGCATGAACTGTGTGAGGTGAATCTTCCGAACTAGACAGCGGAACAAGGTAAGGCTCTCTAAAGTCTGCTTTTTTGTTGGCATGTGCATGAGTCCTGGCTTCTAATTTATTCAGGATCACCTCTCATCACTGCACTGGAAGCCATTTCAATTGTCATCATGATGTAATGCCTCGTGTTCTACATCATTTGGTAGCAAATGTCCCTTAATCCGGTGTCTAACCTAAATCTTCTCCTGATGATCTCTAACTTCTCTTCAGGACCACATGTACATTTTCTATATAGATTATATCCTAAACCTCCTCACTTATACATGACTATGTGAGTGTAGTTTGTCTATATTAACTTACTCTGTAAGATGGAAGTGAAGTATTTAAACATCACCTCACTCATGGGGTGGGGATTCTGGAAATAGTGAATAAAAACTTCTAATGTCTTTGCTAAATATCTGTGACATACATGTACTTGTAGTGTTATACTAATTCTATCATTAAAAAAATGCTACAAGAGTTTATTTAAAACATTTGTTGATGTGTTATTCTGACTCCTCTGAAGTGTTATATTCCTGGAACCATTAATTTTTTTAATTATTGAGTTTTTATTATAGAAAAATAGCATATTTACTTTACATGTCTAATTTAACAAGTAACCTTGACACGGAAAACCTTGGTTACAAATATATTTATTACAGGAACAACTTAAAAATTTACATTAAAATTTGGTATGACAGGCCTAAGAAGTAAAACTTGATAAAAATGGAGATACTTATGAAGCCCAGAGGTCTCAGGGTTTTCACTCAACCTTCATGAGATATTGGGAAATTTTATGTTGAGAAAAGAGGCATAGCCCTAGTAGAAATCCTAGTGGTATTACTAGGTGCAGGTGTATTGTGAGTAGAAAGATTTGGGAAGTAAAGGCAAATTATTTTCACAAAGTATCTGTAAAATCCATTCCATTTCAGGAATACCTAAAACGGCGTTCAAACAGAGGGTTACTTTGAAGATACCTAGAGCTGTAAAAGGAAGAACTTCTAGAAGAAGGACCCAATATTGTCCATAAGTCCCAGACAGACATGTACTGTGTTCAGATAATTAACTTCTGTGTGATTTGGAAATTATGATATATGTATATTAAAATGCAAACCAGGAGGAAATGTTCTAACCTTTACTCTCATGTTCTGCTCTTATTATCATTCTGACTAATGGTCATTGATTCCTTTGGTAAAAAATACCTTTTAAAATAATTTTATCAAGAACAAATATAATAAAAGTGGCTACTATCTCTAGGAAACAACATGATGTTAAAGACTCCCATTTTTTTCTGCATTCTAACTCAATGTAATATGTTCCTTCTTTTCCCCATTCCCAGTTTAGTAAAGCACACTAACCTACACCTTGTTACGTGAAATCCTTGGACAACCTTCTGTTTTCTAGTCATGGTATTTTTTTTCAATTTATCTCTGAACAACATTTAAAATCTTGAAAACTTAAATCTATGTAAGACAGGATATAAATGTTTCACTTCAAAGTGGTCAATTAATTAATATTGTACTCATATGGATATATCATCATTTTTTGCAGTGCATAATTTACAAGACACTTTACTTTTAACATGGTACTTTTGTGTATTTATATAGTCCTTCTCAAAAGCTATACCTACATAGCAAGAGCGGCTCTCAGCTCTATCTGCTTAGGCTTTGCAGACTATACTTTCCAATTTACAACAGGAAATCCAAACCTATAAAAACCTAATTATTTCATATGGTGGACTCAGCAAGACTCTCCCCTCCACTGCCACCCCCTCTTGGCTGGGTGATGAGTGTAGTTTCTCTAGGGTTTCATATTTTTTCAAGCAAGCTAGATTCTGAGAACACACACAGAAGAGAGGGATTTGGCAAGCATCTTTTCCCATCTTTTTTTCCGTAATTACAGTTAATGAAACTATGTGTGTCTTTTCACGTGTGTGGTCCTCTGGAAAATAAGTGTTTATTTTATTCCAAAAAAATGTCATTTCAGTATTTTGGTGGGTTCAGTATTATTATCTTTTTCAAGGGTAACAAGCAGACCCTTCCAAAAATATGTTAATAATTATGGTATTAACTACTAAAAAGAAAAACTGTTGTACTTCAAAATTAAAATTCATTGTGGTCTTTTCTTCACTGTAATATCTGGGTCATGAGTTTGGGTGCTCCTGCTTAGCATGTACTTACTATTCATATGTATTCCCTCACCTAGAGGCCTGATATTTTTAATGAGATTATATCAAAGGATATGAAGGCTAGAGAATGG
This sequence comes from Micromys minutus, assembly GCF_963924665.1. Taxonomy (NCBI): domain Eukaryota; kingdom Metazoa; phylum Chordata; class Mammalia; order Rodentia; family Muridae; genus Micromys; species Micromys minutus. The sequence goes on from NC_137984.1 coordinate 11,627,223, forward strand.
TAACATCATTTTACTAGATAATTCCCAGAACTCTGATCCATTTCAATGAGGCAATTAAGACTGCTGACTACCACAAATGACAATAGATTATACAGGTTTTTCTCTATGCATCCTGAATTAAAAAAAAAAAAAAAGGTTTACCTAATGTAAAAAGAAAACTACCTCCAGAGTGGTAAATGTGGGAAATTTTCTTTTCATCCTTCAATATAATCAAATACACTGGAGTTATTTTCTCTTGCTCTATCTGGGTAGCACTTCCTTGTATTGTGACGTTAAATGATTTCTGTGAGGCCTAGGAAAGGACAAACATTTCAATTGTTCACTTTTCCAATGTGTTTGCTAATATATGAAATATTTATTGTTATCCTCAAATTCCCCAAATCTTTATCTAGAGAAAAATGCATATGTTTAAGCATCACTTTCATCAAATGTAATATGCATTATAGCATCCTTTCCTCTGCTTGCAGCTGCCATGGCTACCAAAGACAATGGGAGACTACCTGAAAACAAACACAGGGAAATCCAAGGTTGTTGTGTGGAAGAGTTAATTCTGACAGAGAGGTGACCTTTATCCTCATATACTCTTCGTTTTATTTTATTTTATTTTATTAATTTTTTTTTATTTTTTCATCATGTCTCTCCAAAGGGACTCATCATATGCAGGGCTTTATGAAGGGAAAAGGCAAAGCTTTGTCCTTATCACCTCCCTCCAGAAAGCACAGGGTAATAGGACTTTGTAAGGCGAAATGAAGCCCGGTCTGATGGCTGCTGATTAAAAATTGACTCTGCCACATCAAAGAGGAGTTGAAGGTGAAAATGATGATCACCTCCCTCTCCCAGGGACCCTGTACCATTTCTTTTATTCAACCTTGAAAGGTTCTTTCTGAATAAGATAATATCCCTTGAGTCCATTCTGCCTTGGCAGTCTGGAAAATGTAGATCAGTCTGCCTATTCTTCATGAGAAAAAAAAAAATAATAACAGGATTTTGTTAATGACAGGGCTCTTTAAAGTGAAGGCTTGTACTTGATAAATGCTGAGAAATTAATTATAATAATATTTCTTAGCTTACAGATCAAATTAATTGTTGGTAGGCAGCTACTAAAAAGGAACATTGTGAATCTGAGCAGCAATCGTTGTCTTTTCCTGATTGTTTTCCTGCTTAGATACACCAATTTTGCCCAGGCCCCCTCTTGGTTTCATCGTAGTGTAGAGACATTGAATTCTCAGGAAGGTTGTCATCTGTAGTATGATATCTCTATCACTAAGAGTAAACACATCCATACTTTTATGTCAACAAATACTTAATACCTTATTTTCTGAGTTTTTTAAGGGAGCCATGTGATAATCTAGTCCCCAGAATAAAAATATATACATATAGAGGATAAGCTATGGAGAAACATAAAAACACAATCCAGGTAGAAAAACATATACACATCAGAGTACTTGTGAAAATTGATTTTTACAAAATGTCCATAAATTTAAAAACATACAAATATATTTATAATAATACTAATTATAAAATCTATGTACATCTACCAAAAGCAGGAACACATCATTTTATCTTGCTTGGAATACACGAAGTTTGATACTTAAGAAAATTTCTTCTCATCTTCTATATCCTTATTACAAATATTTCCACCATGTCCAATTTTATTTGGGTGGACACAGTCCTGACAGATAGGAAGTATTGCAAACAGGAATATATACTCATAATGTGCTTGTCATCCATTACTTTAAAATCAAAAACATTCAAAATTTAAAGAGTATATAATAATTTTGATGTTTAATTGAATTTTTTATATTTAAATTAAAAACATAACATTGGAGTAATATTTTTGGATAGATATCTTAAAGTGTTATTTGTCTGCATGACAGTCATGGCGAAATATATTTCACTACTTAAAAAACAGTGTGTGAGTTCAATATCTTTATATTTACACATAGAACAATGTTACAAACACAATATTGTTTTCAGTCTCTAAACGATTCTTATATTTGTTGTGCTTCAGTACTTAGTAGCAAACAGTCATAAATGTAATAATTATATTATTGCTTTATTGTTATGAAATTGACAAGTCTTATTGATTCTGTAAAAATTATCTTTAATATGACTGAGTTTATAATATAAATATAGATATATTAATACCAGAGTAATGTAAATAAACTACCAAAATCTGAATGATTAATGACTATACACATATGTACAGATATAAAAGATATACAAAAAACCAATGATACAATAATAAACATTGTCTAAAATATATATGATATTGATGCCTCTTCAGGCTGATGTTTATTTCAATATAAAGGAACAACATAAGTTACTATTAAAACAACATAGGTAATTTTTAATTAAGACCTAAACTCTTTTAAAGTTTTGATTATTTTACATTATTTCTCTCATAAGCAATTCAGATGTTTCTAAGCAGGTTAAGAGAACATGTGAATTAAATTTACAAGAGACAGAAGTAGGTAGTCAATAAGCCAAATGCAAACTGAAAGAACATTCCAACTCAGACACAAAGTATCACCACAGAGAAGCAAATGTAAGTCATCATCTGGCACCTTTGTTTTTGTTTATAGGGGGAAAAAGTCAGTTATACACACAATGAAGTATCTCCATTTAGATTTATAGAATACAGATTAACAATACCAGAGATTAGGAGGTTAACTGTGTAATTTTCTAACATATTTAAATCCTGACCAAAAAAGAGAAAAAAACCAAAACAAACAAACAAACACTAAAACAAAACTGTGAAGAGGGGACTATGGAAACCTTGTGGTGTTTCTCAACTTGTGGATAGCAACCCATTCAGGGGTAGCTTATCAGTATTTTGCATATCAGATAAGGGAAAATTAGTAATTATATTATAGTCTCAAAAATCGAATAACTAATAAGAAAGAATCTTCACAGAAATAACAGAAATGCTATCGGAATGGAGAGAGGTGGACCTCAATTAAATTACTGCATTCTCCTAAGAACATAAAGATCTCAGTCAGGGACCCAAAGAAGAAAGTCCATGTGAAGACTGGCAGAAGAGAAGCCTTGTATCTGCAGTGAGAGACTGGGTCAGAGGAGTGGGGAATGATGGGTAAAGCAAAGACACTCTGAAGATAACAAATCACAACCAGTGCTGAGCTTGCTTTTTTGGACACCTTGAGGAAAGTGAGGTTTGAGGAACCTTGATTTTAGACCTCCAGATTTTCTAACTATGAGGAGATAAATTTCTGTTTGAAAATAATCGATTATTGTTCTTTAAAGCTACCCACCCATTCTTAGAAAAATAAAGCCATGGACTTCAGAACTTTTGCTAATATTGTTAAATTGCAAAGTCTCTTATTTACTTTGTAATAAAAGTTGTCTCCACGAATGGTCCAGGATTAGATGAGCAATGTACATTTTGGGTTAGCGGAAGTTAGTGTCAGGACAAGTGCTAATCAAAGCCACACTAAGATAATTTCATAAAAACTGTGAAGATGTGAGATCTGGAAAACACACACACACGCACACACACACACACACACACACACACACACACACACACACACACACAAAAGCACTGATTTAACTTGTGGCTTCAGAAATTAAACGTGCCAATTATATTGTCATGTACATTTGGACTCTTTGATGAGGCAACACTTCATGATAAAGATACACAGTTCATCAACACAGTTCATCAAGTTCATCAATTCACTGCATGGTGACCAAGAGACGGAGAAAAATAGAAGGAAACAATTGTACTTCCAAGAGCAACCCTTCAGTCACCTAATTTAATTTCACTTGGCCGTATCTCTCCAAAGTTCAACCGTGTCCCAGTATTACAATAGCTGGACAACAGACATTTCTATAATGTCTTTGAAAACTGATGGAAAGTTGCTCACTTCAGTAGAAGTGCTCAGGTAGATTTTTAGAGAAATATGTCCATAAATTAAAGTTTAGGTTCTAGTTAAGTACCTGGAAACCAGTATCACATCAGTATAAATAAAACTATAGGACAGAGAGATGGCTCAGGACTTGCATACATAAGAATAGCAATCCAAATTGAATTCACTCTGCAGACAAGCCCCCCTCACACAAATGGATATAGAGAAAAAAAGAAAAGAAAGAGAAAAATAATTAATACAAACCACAATAATCATAAACTTTCATGTAATCATTTGGAAAAGAAAAAGTTGAAAATCACTCTATCATAACAATAGCATCATATTCTGATTTAAATATTTAGAGAACTTACCCACCCATTAAAGTATAGAATTATAAAATGATAATTAAATCTGCTTTTTGGATGTTATATTTTTCCATCCCAGTACATTTCATATTCTGAGTATGATTCACAGCTGTAACTTCAAAGTTATCATTTTAGAAGCATAAAAGTATGAAGATACAGAGAAATCCTCATGTCGCTTAAAAATCTAATCAAAGAATCTAAACAAAACAGCCTATTCACAAACTGCCTTTTCTTTTAAGCATAATTTCCAAAGTATATATGGTAGATAATTCTCATGGAAAGTGAATGTTCAGGATATTCATGAACTATAAGCACAATTTTTCCATAGACATAAACTATTATTGGATATAAATAATTCACTCCAGTGTAACTTCACTCTTAGAGAGCCAATTTGTCAACCACGACCCCATAGTGGGCAGACACAGTGAGAAAACTGTGTCTAAACTTGTCTTCATTGTGCTTTTCTGTTCGGTTCCAACATTTCAACACAGGATGTTCACTCTTTTCTGAACAGTGTGAGTGCATTTAATTATAGTCTGACATGTGTGTTCCTGAGAAACAAAAGACTGTAGACCGAGGGTAATGATTAAGTGTTCTACTGGATAATTGCTTGAAATACTACTTATATTATGCTGCATTATCTCTCTTGAACAAAGTAATTATCAGCCTCTTGTGTAGTGATTATACAATGTAAGTGCAATCTTGCTGTTTTAACTCTTGTCAGAGTTTATGTTTAACACACTTTCATATCAAGCAGGTTTGAACCTTTCAGTATCTTGTCTTTCACTGAGAACTCGCCTAGACACAAGCTCTTTTGACTTTCATTTTGGAATCTACAAATTCTTTTCTCTTGGGGAACAGACATGGGGATACAAGAGTCAGAAGGAAGATTTCTTAAAATGTCCTTCCAGTTATGTGTATAGCTACAACGGGAATTTGTGTCAAAATTATGAAATGTGGACATCAACTTAAAACCTGACAAAACTAGTAGTAAAAACAAATTGGTTGTTTTGCACTTCTACAGCCGTAGACAGATCACAACGAACATCCACTTTTTCCATATGTTTAATAGTCTCCAAAAGTCTGCATTTGGGCCCATTTCATTTCATTAAAAGACAAATTGGATCCATCGTTCCCATGACTTAATCACTTTCGCTGGTCAGAATATCTTAAAGAACTTTGCTCAATTTCAAGTATATCTAGATCACTTTTTTTTCAAAAAAAAAAAAAAAAAAAAAAACCTTACCAGGCTCATTGCATTGCTTTTTACTGACACAATCACCATTCAATATAATGAGACCAGATCATATATTAATACATGATGGTAATCATTATGAAATGTACTATACATGAATAAAATGTTCTAGTTGATGGTATTTTCAGTATTTATACATATATTTAGCATCATAATAATCAAGATAGCAGTTACTGTTTATGTTCTCAGAGTTCCTATATACTTCTTTGCATACAATTTCAGTTTTCTATACCTTTAAGTATCAGTCATTCATAAATTCTGTATATATAACTAAAAATTCAGAAGCAAAAGGTACACTTTATCCACATTCCATTCAACAGGTATGATTGTTAGATTAAGACATGAACTAACCACAAGACTTCTAGAACTTCACCCATACTTTTAAACTATTCTATAAAAGAGCAAGGGTATGAATCTTTCTAAATTCTTTTATGAATCAAAGTTTATTCTGATAACAAAAAATTAGACAAAAATGAAGTAAAAAATTATATTCTAATGTCCCTGACAATTGGGGATGAAAAAAATCTTAAAAATACATGCAAATTAATTGCAAGTAGCTTCTTGGATGTGGGTGACTTTGTGCCTACATGCCTTTCTCTTTAATGAAATTTTGTCTTGGTTGAATTTGTGATGGGCCAGTGTATGTAATCCCAGGCTCTGAATTCATGTGTTCTGTCTGCTCAGTTCTGTTCTATCAGCAGCCATGTTCTCTTGGCTTCACCCACCATTGGGTTTTGGAGCATTATTACATGTATATCTGTATAATTGTTATTAAAAGTATACATGCATAGTATTAGTATTAAATGTATAAGTGATGTGTGATAAAATTTAATATACATTCATAAGAAAAGTACCACAAAGCACCTTCATGGAGACAAGTAGATGGGGAAGGGTGGAAGGGGAGGGAAGGGGATAACATTTGAAATGTAAATACAGAGAGTATCCAATAAAAAACACATATTTCAGAATATTAAATATATACACTCTACATGACCACCATCATCCTAGATGGAGAAATTAAGGCATATGCACTCATTTTGGGGAACAAAACAAAAATGTAAAACCTTCCCTCCTATTTAAAATAGTCATTGAAATCTTAGGTGAAGCAATAAGACAAGTGCAGAAAATAAGACACAAATATGAAGAAAAATTTCAAAGTATTATTTGCAGAATGTATGATCTTATTCATTAAAGTCCCTTAAGACTCCACAACAAACTTCTATGCTGTTATCACTTGCAGCAAATAAACCAAATTCAAATTTATCAGAAAATTCAGTACCATATCTAATTAAAAGTGGAAAACATCCTCATAAAAAATTAAAGAACCATTAACAATGACCACCAAAACCAAGCGAAATCAAGTAAACAAACCAGAACAATTAAACAGAATAGTCAGAAATACACATGATGAAGAAAATGAAAGACATCTACAGGGAAAACTTACAAATAGTAGCAAAGAAACTGAAGAAGGCATCATAAAATTGAAGGACTTTGCACGCTGAATATCCAAACACAAGTTTTCACTGAAAAGGATATTTAAGTGGAGATGAATACATACAAGACCCTGGGTGGTTTACAGCTTCTGTCTATCATGAATAAGGCTGTTCTGAGCACCTGTGGCATGGTGGGGCATCTTTTGGTTATACGCCCAAGAGTGACACAGCTGGGTCCACAGGTAGATCTATTTCCAATTTTCTGAGGAAACTCCAGATTGATTTCCAGAGTGTTTGTACTAGTTTGCACTCTCACCAGCAATGAAGGAGTGTTCCTCTTTCTCCACATTCTCACCAGCATCTACTTTCACCTGAGTTCTTGATCTCAGCCATTCTGATTGGTATAAAGTAGAATCTCATCACCATTTTAACTTGTATTTCCTTAGTGACTAAGGATGTTGAACATTTATTTAACAGCTTCTCAGCTATTCAAGATTCTCTTGTGGTTAATTTTCTGTTTAGTTCTATACCCCCTCCCGTTTTTTTTATCTAGCAAGGCAACATAAGGCCTCCTACATTGAATCTGAAAGAGGAGAACGTAAGGAATATACTGAACCTCATAAACACAGAAATGATATTTTAAATAGACCCTGAGTATTATAGGCAATAAGAACAATAACTAATAAATGACTTCTAAAGAAAATAAAAATGATTTTAATATGGAAACGGATGCCATCAAGTGAAGAATGCAGCCTACAGATGGAGAAAATATTTATCAGTTATATAATCTTTCTGAGGTGATATAAAAGAAAATAATCAGAAACCAAATGGCACAATTAAAAATTGGCATGGAACAAAATTGAACATAGATATAACTTACCTGAAAATATACCTTCTAAATGACAAGGAAACATTGCTTCTGAATACTGAACAAGGGATTGCAGGTTAAATCCACTTTGAGTTTAACTATCTCATTGCTCCCTGTCATATAAAATAAACAAAAAATGAAGGGAGACAAAAAAGAAAATATGAAACAAATGTTGGCACGAAGAGAGGGAAGAACAACATGTTTTAGTACAACTGGGAGTGCAAACTGCTGTCTACACTCTGCAGATTAATGTGCTTATTCTTCTAAAAGTGTGAAATATTGCAATGATGCAAATCTGCCAGGCTTGGGGATCTATACCCAACTGGCCCTATATAGGACTACATTGATATAAATATCTTTTCACTGTTGCTCTATTCTCAATAGCCAGGAATAATAAATATTATAAATATATAATAGTTACTGGATAGTGAATACTGGACAGTATCCATGATTACTGTTACTACCTTCATCTATTTGCTTCAGAATTTCTTTTTTTTTTCTCAAGAGAATTAAATCGTTTATTAAGTAAACATAATGGATGGTACACAAGCTTCATTCCCATCTGTTATTGTATCTGATGCAGTTATTCAAGTTTGATATTGCTAGGGTGTGACAACAGCCACTTTATAACCAACTTGTGACCTTTCTTGGATGAAATGGTGAAACTCATTAAGGTACAACAGTAATTGGCAGTTTAAAAACACCAAGGATTTTTTTAAGACAATGGCTTCTCTACTCAAGCGACCATAAATAAATTCCAAATGGAACTTGGCACTACCCTTAAGGAATTCTAACTTCACACTGTTGGGGAAGTTTACCAAGATGGCTTTAGAGTAAACTAACTTTACACAGCACATTAACAACAACGACAATAACAAAGACACATTTATTCCGTGTCAAGATCAAACTATTACATTTTCTGTATTACTACAGTAAAACCTTTTGTTGAAATGCTATGCAAGTTCCACAGAACAGAAACTAAAATAACTTGTTATACAGTTAGTCACAAATACAGTCCTGGAGTTCTTGACCACACACATGAGTAGTGTCTCAAACATGTCTTCTTTGTAGCAGATAGGCCCTGCCACCACTGTGCTTGGCTGAGTTCACAGATCTGTTGTATCCTGGAGCTTTCCTGTCACTTCTCTGGCTCTCCTTTCCTGTTAAGCTGTGTTTCCTGGCTGTAATGAAAACTTCTTGCCGCTGCATTAGCTACTGCTGCTGCTGGAGCCTCCACAGTCACTTTGGTTTCATGGTTTAGCAAAGTACTGTTCTCCACCACCATAAGGGCCAGAGCTCCTGTCTCCAAAGTTTCTTCCCTTAGTTGGTCTACAATTTGAAGACTGGCTGTTGGAATTGCCACATAATTGTGGCTTCCTCCATCTTCAAAATGGCTTCCATCATTGCTAAATCCATTATAGCCATCCCCACTGCCACCATATCCACCACCACCACGGCTGACACCAAAGTCACTGCGACTGCTAAAGTTCCCTCCTCAAACAAAATTGTCATTGCCATAAAATCTGCCTTTACGACCACCACCAAAGTTTCTAAAACCACTTTGACCTCTCTGGCTGGATGAACCACTAGCCATCTCTAACATCCACAGAGCTTTTTCTATTTCACAGTTGTGGCCATTCACTGTATGGCATTTCTGAATGACCATCTTATGCACAGAGTCATGGTTATCAAAGGTGACAAAAGCAAAGTCGTTCGTTTGTCCACTGCCTCTATCAGTCATAATTTCTATCACTTCAGACTTTCCATACCGCTCAAAATAATCTCATACGTGGTGTTCTTCAGTGTCTTCTTTAGTACTGTCAACAAAAATCTTTCTTACCGTTAAGTGGGTTTCTGGTCTCTCAGAACCTTCCTTGACATAGCTCTTAGGTTCTACAACTCCCCATCTTCCATTGATGGCAGCATCCACTTCCTCCACAGTGGCATATGTGACAAACCAAAGTCCCTGGGTCTCTTGTATTTGGATTGCTCATTACTACATTGCTCCTCAAACTCTCCTTGGTTGTTTGGAAGATCAACCCTTTGAAGAAAAGTTTCCACAGCTGTTCTGGCTCCTTGGGAGACTCTGACTTAGATATGACAGCAGGGCTATGAGAACCTTTCAGTGATGCTTCCTAGGGAGCATGAAAGACCAGAAAGGAATAAGATAAGGACCTTATATTATTAGGATTTGTTTCATTGCTATGTTCACTTTCCAGAATAATGCTGTTACCTTTTTCTCCTAGGACCCATCACCTATCTAGTCTCAGATTCATGTCCATAGAATACTTCAGAATTTCAAATTTTTATTTTTCTTAACAGCAAAACTGTATTGCATTCTGTGAGTAAGGCACATCCCATGGGAAGGGAATCAATTCATGACATCGGTGTGGTCACGAATCAGAGACTAGATAGTTGATGAGTCCTAGGAAAAAAGTTACTAACATTATTTTGTTAAGTGAACATAGCAGTGGAATGAATCCTAACAATATATCCCTGTACTGATAGATCAGAGCATTATTCTATTATTCCTCATAAAACAAGATTCTTCTCTCAATGAATAAGGAATGCAGAGACTTAGATCTCTATAATATTCCATGAGTGAAACACTTTGGGCTATTCAGCCATTTATAAGATGTTCTTATCTAACCCTTCCTCTCAAGGCTTAGGTATCTATGTGGAAAAGGAAGAGGAAAGATTGTATAATCCAGATGTGAGTGAGTTCAGTGTGCAATATCTTACAGAAACAGAAGGGCTGGTATACATAAGAACTCACAAAGGTGATTGAAGCATGAACAAGACCTGTAGGAGTCCATCCCAGACAAATTTCTTCCCAGGACAAGGAGAAGACACAAAATGTCAACTCTGACCAAGAACCTATTTACAACCAGTACTTCCTGCAGAAAGGAAAATGAGTTTTTACCTTTCAAGTGATACTACCATTATTATTCATACTCCACAGGCAGACCTGAAGCTTAGGAACTGCTGGCCAATAAAACACAGACTCCATCATATGTGTGTAGGTGTGTGCTTTGTCTTGTTTGGTATCTTTGTTTTATTGGTTTGTTTACATTTTTGGTTGCTTTAAGTTTACATTTGTTAATTGTTTGAGAAAAAGTGTGGGGAAGAAAAAATAAAAAATTGGGGTGGTTAAAAGGTAAAAAGGATCTGGTAGAAGTTCGGGGAGGGAAATGAACACAATCAAAATATATAGTATGCAATTTAAAATAACAACACCAATAAGAATAGGATATCTAGGAGCAGTCATAAAAATCATGAAGGACTATATGTAGTTGGACTTTAAAGGAAATGAATTCAATGTTTTAAATAGTTTAAATGGGGTATTAAATAAAAAGTTTGGATGGGAAGGATACGGGGGAAATATAGCAATCAATATCTAGCCCAAGAATTACTTTTAAAAGTTATATGGATCCTATAATTGCAGAAGATTCCCAGAATGTCCCATCTAGATACCTGAAGCTAACAAGTAAGTGTCTTTTCTGGAATTTTGAAAGTTGGTGACTACCGAGGCCCATAAACCCTTCCAACACCACAGGCCATCAGTAGTTCTTTTGATTATCCTTTGCAACTTGATGGTAAAACATTATGATGAAAGCACAGATACATAATTAATAGACATGTGAAATCGGGTGTTACTAACCTGGAAGCTGAGTCCTTACTGATTATCTTTCCTTAACTGGAAGCTGCTATAGATGCTATGTGAATAAAATAATGATCATAAATTATATCCAGCTATGAATCCCACCAGCCACATTAATGTCTGATTTGGCAATGCATATCCATTAGTTCAATAGAAATATGAACTATCATGGGAACATCCACTTTTGTTGGAATGCAGAAGCTATACCTGGTAATAATAACCTATGACTAACCAATTAATAATCCCTAGAATACATAATATCAACATTTGAAACATAGAAAATATTTTTAATAATACTTCAGTCACTACATCAACAAACCAATGTTGTAATTTTTGAAGGACATATAAAGTTCAACTAATGCACCAAAACTATTCAGTATTAACCAAGAATCTTACATACAGATATTTGTCTTAAAAACAGCAGCTCACTGAGAAGTCTACCCAGCATCTGACTGAGACAGCCATAGACAAACACTAGGAACATGTACTTTTTCCATTAGAGGCGAAATATCCATTCGTGTTCTGCATCTGCTGCACCACCTTTCACTCAGTTCTTTTTCTCTCCATCTTTATTCTTGGTGTGCTTTTGAATTGTTTGCCAGGCTTCAATCTCTACCCCACAGGTGAGTGAAACTAGTAGACATGTGGGAGCAGCAGCAAACTACAGACCCTGGTCATGTCACTTAAAATGGAGATTTTAATTTACTTCTTGTCACTTAAAATAGAAATTTCATGACTTCTGGGGAAGTTTTATATGTATTTTTTAAATCATATTTATACTCTATACTCTAAGCCTTCAAGATTCACAGTTCTTATCTACCTAACCAACTGTGTGTCCTTTTAATTCTTCTAGACCAATTTTGTTGCCAAAATATTCTTGGACTGCCAAAAAAAATTCTTCCATTGGAATTTTGCCTTACAAGGAAGTACAATCTTAAACAAAACTGTCTTTCCTCTTAGGATGTAACAACTCCCAAGAATTCATTGGCTTAGGCCATTATCACGGTTTTGACTCTTTTCTCCATGCTAGGGAATAGTCTAGGTTGGATGCATGCAAATTTTATATCTACTGTCACAACTTTTATGAGGTCATAGTCAGAGCTGTCTGCTGTGTCTAGAAGATATTGTTACCCTGTAGTCAACAGCTGCCTTTAGGTCTTACAACCTTTCAGTTCCCAAGTCCAGAGGGATCACAGGAACTTGTTAGAAGGGTGGCATTAGAAATTAAACTTTTTAAAAATTTGAGCCCCTTTGCAAAACATATCTTTATATATGTGTAAATAAAATTTAAGTCTACTATTTACAAATACTAAACCCTAATATTTTGATTTTAGGCAATTTTTATATGTGTGCATTTTGATAATTTACTGAAGAGAATAGCATTCTACTGTATGTAAATTTAATGCCAATGGATAGATGTGCTTATTTACTTTTGTATAAAACATGTTTTGCAAGTAATCAATTATACATGTATAAGATATAATCTCATAAGTTTATTTATAAGTATAATTTTAGTAGGTAATAAATTTGGGTATATGTATTTGATTCTTCAGAAGTAGAGAATTTCAAAGTTTTTCAGCCTCAAACAATGTTTTGACTTCACAGTTATCAATGCTGTGAACTCAGACTGAATCACTTATGTAATCACAAAATGTTCCAAAGACGTTGAAAATTTTGTCCTAATCTCAAACCACCTTTATTTAGCATTAATTTTTTAGGTGAAATTTAAACCTGACAAAAATAACTCAAGTGTTTGATGATTTAACATTTGCTTATAAAGAAATGGTGATGGGCAGAAAAATAAATATTTGATTTTTCACTCTTAAATAATACACTGCTATAAGAGCAGAAATGTATGATAACAATATTGCAGTTCATAATATATGATAATTTTGAGCGTGAGAGAAAGCACCACAGGTCGGTTCTGTACTGGTATTAACCAGTGTGCCGCAACGTCATCTGAACTAAAGAGTCCAGATCCAGTCATTCAGAGTCAAGGCTACCGCAAGCTTCAACCACAGTTACCCATCTTTGAAATCCTCACAGTTAGCTTCCACTCAACAATATCCACAGATTGAGAAGCTTAAAGGGAGATTATAGTCCATATGGACAAGGACTTTCAGAGGAACCCATGAGGGTTCATAATCAGGTTTCAAAATTCACGAGGAACTTCCTAGAAAAAGGTCTATGTACAATTTATTTACATGTACTCTGAGTAATACAACCTTACAGGGTAGTGGTTTTTAGGAGGAAAATGTTAAATAATGAATGAATGAGTGATGCTTGAAATACAATGTGCTGTGAGCAGTAAAAGCCTCAAAAGAATATGCTCATAAATCTGTTCTGCCAATGAAAAATAGAGGGCTACAAAAGGTGGGTTTGTCTAGTGGAGAAAAAGTGTCAGCATCAGGCCAAAGATGTCTTCCACAGTCTGTAAGATTGTAGTCTCTGCTAGAGGAAGAGAGCGAGGGCCTCTGTGCCTTTTTAGGGCATAACACTGGAGATGTGGCATAAATGCAACTGAGGCTCACAGATGCAGAACACAGGTTTGGATGTGTCCGTCACACTCCCTTTCGTTAAATCCACCCACAATGCGGACACTCTTCTCATCCACTCCACACATTGATCAACCAGTCATAATTGACCCATAGAAACCCTCTGAAACTCATTTTCAATCAATTGGTACCATTTCTTTCTCTTTCCTATTTTCCATAACACTGCCCCTTATTACGTGATTTGCTTCTGACCTTAGAAGTACCACCAAACAGATGGCGATTATGAGACTTGCATTTTAGCCTCAACTACCAGCGCCTTGTACCCCAGCACACCTACATATTAAATGAGAGTAATCAAAGGATCTCAATCCGTGGAACAGCAGGGGTGCCAGATGTGATTACAGATTGGGAGCCCTGTAAATATCAGCCATTAACCTGCTCATCAGTGGTGGCTTTTTCCTTTCTGGCTTAATTTTCTCAGGTTTTTATCTCTCCATATTTAAAAGAGAATATTTGTAACTGTCTCTTTTTACATGACTGTGAGTTGCCAAAGCAATCATGTAAAGAAATCAAGGTAAAGAATTTGATGTAAGACTCTTAATAGTTATTTTAAGATTGGAAATGAAACTCTGTCACAGTTAATGATAAAATATGTTGACTGGTTAATATTTTTTAACAGAAAGCTGAACTAAAGCTACTTTCTGCGGCACAAATATGGTTTTGTATATTCAAATATTTATTCAAAATGTTGGGATGTGTGCTGGATTTAAGGCTTTCTTTTCTGATACCACTACTAACAATACTGTGTTTCTTCTATATAAAAAACTGGCAAATCTATAGTTGAAATCTCTCAGAATCCTTTGTATTAGATGGGTGACAAGCTGGGATTAGGTACTCATTTTATTCTTATAGTCATATGTTTAAATCGGACTTTTTATTGCTAGTGAAGTATCGTTTACTATTTTCATGTCTTGAAAGTTTACCCTGACAGACACAGAATTAGCAAGTTTAAGTTTAGAATTGGGCACCCACCTCAGTATAATATAACAGGCTAAAAGTTAATCCTCATTGATTTGCACAGATTGGAATTTTAAGTTAATATTAAATTGAATTGAATTTAGTGCTCAACATTTCATTAATAAGAACACATCACATGCACTGTGTGTTTGGAAGTCAGTGAATGATTACTTCCGTGGAGAATGCACACAGGCGAGTGCCAAAAGTTAGACTCAAGATCTTTTGATTGAACAAGTACTTGAAATGCAGGTACAAAAATGGAGCAGCAGCTGAAGGAAAGGCCATCCAGAGACCTCCCTACCTTGAGATCCATCCCATCCACTGACAACAAACCCTGACATGACTGTTGATGCCAAAAAGTGCTTGTACACAGAAGCCAGGTATGGCTGTTCTCTGAGAGGCTTGGCCTGCAACTCACTAAGACAGATGCAGATACGTACAGCCAACCATTGGATCCCAATGGCAGAGTTAGGGAAAGGACTGAAGGAGCTTATTGAGATTGTAACCCCATGGAAAGACAGCAATAACAAGCCACCAGACACCCCAGAGATCCCAGAGATTCAACTACCAACCAAAGAGTATATATGATTGGGTCCATGACTTCTGCTACATATGTAGCAGAGGAATGATTGCTTTATCTGCCATCAGTGGAGGGGGAGTGCTTGGTCCTGTGGAGGATTGTTGCCCAAGAGTAGGAGAATGCTAGAAGGTTGAGGCAGGAGTGGTTGAATGGGCAGGGGAGCACCCTCTTAAAGGTATAGGGGAGAGGGATAGGGTAGGGATTTTGTCAAGGGGTGACTGGGAAGGGGGGCAGCATTTGAAATATAAATAAATAAAGTAATTAATAAAATAAAAACTAAAAAATTAATTAAGTAATCAATTAATTAAAATTTTAAAAGATTAAAAGGAAAAAGAACTGCTAACAGGTCAATTTCCAGAGAGTCCTATATCATTTGCTAATCCTCACTAAACTCTCTACTATTCTATGGAAGAGGAATTGTGGGATTTGTGAATGTTATTTTTTTACATAAAATAGGTATTTATAATGTTTGATATTTTTTATTAGAAAACCATGAAAAATTACTGTATTAATATCATATGCCTGTGATCGAGTATAAAATACCATGTAAATTTAAAACATATCAAAACAGTAAATTTTTTTGAAAATCTTGACTTTGAGAGAGAGAGAGAAAGAGAGAGAGAGAGAGAGAGAGAGAGAGAGAGAGAGAGAAAGAGAGAGAAAGAGAGAGAGAGAAACTGTTTACATTATTACTGCAATTGTGACTTTAAACACTATACACATTTCCATATTAAGGCTCTGTGAACTCTCATCTGTCATTTTGACATTAGATCAAAAGAAAATTTGCATACTAGTTATTTCTATAAATGACATAATTTAAAAATACAGATAGTAACATACCAAGGACTCCATTTTATGGTCAATATTTCTTGAACAAAATCAAATGTCAATGATATGCCTCACTGGACATTTTAACCCATTTTATATCCATAGGAACATTTAATTCATTGAGTTGTTCATCTGACATTTTTACAGATCGCTTTGATTGTAAAAACGTCATCTTAAAATGACATTTTTATACTGTCTTGGTATTAAAAACATCAAATGGGGGATAATTCTTCATTTCAAGTTATTAAACATGACTATAATCATAAAAGTGCAATTTGAAGATAATTCTTCATTTGACCTTTGCACCCTGACTCATTCTTTTCTTCTTTAAAAATTTGATATTAGAAAGTTACTAGAATTTTAAGGCTGTACTTAAAAATTTAAATTGGGTTTCTTTGCTAATGTTGTCATGGGCTTTGGGGAATTGTTTAGCTGCTCAACCTTTCCCATATCATTTCCCCAGACTGTGTGTATGTGTGTATGTGTTTGTATGTGTGTGTGTGTGTGTGTGTGTGTGTGTGTGTGTGTGTGTGTGTGTGTGGTGGAAGTGGTGTAGAATTGAACAAATAGTAATATCCGACTGTGCTTAAGTATAGTTTATTATATTTACACTTTTAACTGTATTTTTACACTATATTATTATCTGTATGCAAATCATGATATAGCCGTGCTCTTTCAGTTGTTGTCACTAACCATATAGCTTTGAAGTAATGCAATTACACAGTTTTACTTTTAATCATATTTTATGCCTTACCTTATAATAACACTTATTTGTCTACATATAAATTTTGTTCAGAAAATCCAAAGAGAATATAATACAATTTTTGGGCTTATTCAATGATGCTTCAGTGTATAACAAATATACCCACATACATAGCAAATTGAGTCCTAAAGATTTTGACCTATTACATCAATCACTCATAAGGATATAACCTGTATGGCTAAGTCTTATAGCAGTTTTAAAAAGACTATCTGTATTCTGTGATTTATAAGAATGTGACATAAAAAGAGATGAACCAACCTTTGAGAACAGGCTGACATAACCATTCAAACCAATTAGCTTTAAATATATTATTCAAAGCAACTTTCTAAATTGCTTTGTAAGCATGTTTACCTTGAAAATCATTACTGAATGATTACTAATATGTGTTCTGGGTTGTGAATAAGCTGATCAAAATATTTGAAATAATGGAATAAAAGTATGTACTTTAATTATTGAAACAAACTCTAACGTTTACCTTCGAAATACACACTATAAAGAACCAGTGCTTTGTTGGTCTTGTAAGCCTGAAGGAGAGAATGCATAATACCTGCAATTACTTATTTTCCATTTATTTATTATGTCTGAAATTGTATATCCACCAATTTAGAAGAAAACAGATCTTCTCCATATTGAAAGTGCTGCATTAATGTGAGGAATGCTCAGTGCCACAGAAAGTTAGCATCGTAGTAATGAATGTCTATCATATGATTCAGCTCTACCATCCCTCTGCTTTTGTCCAAAGGACTAAACATTCCACTTCACAAATGCTTGTTCTGCACTGTTCTATCATGCTTTACTCACAATCACTAGGAAACAGAAACAGCCTACATGACTTTCAACTTAGGAATAAATATAGAAAATGTGGGGCACATATTTACTATGGGGTACTATACATCTGTACATAAAATTATGCTTAGAGGTAAGTGGGTGGATTTAGAAAAAAATATATTGAATTAGGTTATCAAGACCCTGAAAGACAATATTACATGATCTTTCTTATTGGAGGTTTCTAGTTCTGAATATTCATTTTTGAATACTGATAAAGGAGTCACAAGAGAAACCAGGAAAGCAAACAGAGACCATTGATGGGTTTGGAGAGTCAATAAGAACTAGAGAAGACTCCTAAGGTACAAATGAAAAGGAGACAGTACCGGTAAGAGAAATAGGAGAGAGAGATAAATACAGAAGGAGAAATGAGAGTAAATATATCTGAAAAGTCAGAAAGAATAAAACTATTAACCATTACCCCCTTTGGAAAATAATATAACACACATAAATAAATGTATATAAATGCACATATAAAATGTATACAAAATATTATGAACCAACTGGAATTAATAGATATCTACAGAACGTATGATTCTAAAATAAAAGAATACACCTTCTTCTCAGCACCTCAAAACAAGCCTCAATAGATATAAGATGATGGAAATACTCTAATGCATCCTTTTAGATCACCATGGTCTAAGGTTGGTATTTAATAACAACAAGAAAACAAAAAGCCCATATTCACATGGAAACTAAACAATGCTCTATTAAATTATAGCAGGGTCAAAGAAGAAATTAAGAAATAAATTAAGCATTTTCTAGGATTCAATGAAAATGAAAACACAACATACCCAAACCTATGAGATGTAATAAAAGCAGTACTGAGAGGAAAACTCATAGTGCTGAGTGCTTCCAAAAAGAAACTGGAGAGAGCATATACCAGCAACTTCACATAACAGCTAAAAGCTCCAGACCAAAAGGAAGCAGATATGCCCAAGAGGAGTAGACAGTAAGAAATAATCAAACTAAGGGCAGAAATAGACAAAATAGGAACAAAAAGAACCAATCAAAGAATCAACAAAACCAAGAGCTGGTTCTTTGAGAAAATTAACAAGATTGATAAACCCTTAGCCAGACTAAGTAGAGGGCAAAGAGAGAGTATTCAAATTAACAAAATCAGAATTGAACGTGGAGAAATAACAACTGAAACTGAGGAAATTCAAGAAATCCTCAGATCCTACTACAAAAGTCTATACTCAACGAAGCTGGAAAATCTGGAGGAAATGGATAAATTCCTAGATAGATATAAGATACTAAAGTTAAATCAGGACCAGGTAAATAATCCATCTAAATAATCCCATAACCCCTAAAGAAATAGAAGCAGCCATCAAAAGCCTCTCAACCAAAAAAAGCCCAGAACCAGAAGGGTTCAGTGCAGAATTCTATCAGACATTTATTGATGATATAATACCATTACTCTCCAGACTAT
Source organism: Micromys minutus (assembly GCF_963924665.1). Lineage (NCBI taxonomy): Eukaryota > Metazoa > Chordata > Mammalia > Rodentia > Muridae > Micromys > Micromys minutus. Next base: position 11,646,611 of record NC_137984.1, read on the forward strand.
TCCACAAGATAGAATAAGATGGAAAACTACCTAACTCATTCTTTGAGGCTACAATAACACTGGTTCTTAAACCACACAAAGACCCTACAGGAAAGAGAACTTCAGACCAATCTTACTTATGAACATTGATGCAAAAATACTCAACAAAAGCCTTGCAAACTGAATCCAAGAACACATCAAAACAATCTTTCACCATGTTCAAGAAGGCTTCATCCCTGTGATACAAGGATGGTTTAATATATGGGAATCCATTAATGTAATCCACCATATAATCAAACTCAAAGAAAAAAACCACATAGTCACCTCACTATATGCTGAGAAAGCATTTGACAAAATTCAACACCCCTTCATGTTAAAAGTCTTGGAAAGAACAGGAATCAAAGGTCCATACCTAAACATAATAAAAGCAATATATATCAAACTAACAGCCAACATTAAACCTAATGGTGGGAACCTTGAAGCAATCCCACTAAAATTAGGAACTCGACAAGGCTGTCCACTCTCCCCATACCTATTCAACATAGTACTGGAAGTCCTGGCTGGAGCAATTAGACAGAAAAAGGAAATCAAAGAAATACAAATTGGAAATGAAGAAATAAAAATATCACTATTTGCAGATGACATGATAGTGTACTTAAGCAACCCCACAAATTCCACCAGAGAACTCCTACAGCTGATAAACAACTTCAGCAAATTGGCTGGATATAAAATTCACTCAGACAAATAAGTAGCCTTCCTCTACTCAAAGGACCAACATATGGAGAAAAAAATTAGGGAAAAGATACCCTTCACCATAGTCACAAAGTATGAAATACTTTGGTGTGACTCTAACAAAGCAAGTGAAGGACCTGTAAGACAAGAACTTCAAACCTCTAAAGAAGGAAATCAAGAAAGATCTCAGAAAATGGAAAGATCTTCCATAGTCAGGGATTGCAAAGATCAAAATTGTAAAAATGGACATCTTACCAAATGCAATCTACAGATTCAATGCAATCCCCATCAAAATTCCAACCCAGTTCTTCATAGAGTTGGAAAGATCAATGTGCAATTTCATCTGCAATATCAAAAGACCTAGAATAGTGAAATCCATCCTCAACAACAAGAAAACATCTGAAGGAATCACTATCCCAGATCTCAAGCTATATTACAAGGCAAGTGTGCTAAAAACTGCATGGTACTGGTACAGAAATAGACACGTAAATCAATGGAATAGAATAGAAGATCCAGAAATGAGTCCTCACATAAATGGTCACCTGATTTTTGACAAATGAGCTGTAAACATTCAATGGGAAAAGGACAGCCTATTCAACAAATGGTGTCTGTCCAACTGGCACACAGCATATAGAAGAACGAAAATAGACCATATCTTATCTCCTTGTACAAAGCTCAAGTGCAAGTGGATCAAAGGTCTCCACATTAAACCTGGTACACTGAAACTATTATGTGAGAAAATATGGAAAACCTTAGAACACGTAGGCACAGGAGAAAATTTCCCGAACAGAACACCAATGGCTCATGCTCTAAGGTCAAAGTTTGACAAATGGGACTTAATGAGATTGCAAAGTTTCTGTAAGGCTAAGGACACTGTCAAGAAAACAAAAAAGGCAGCCAACAGAGTGGGAGAAGATCTTTACTAACCCTACATCAGTTAGAGGCCTAATATCCAAGATATACAAAGAACTCAAAAAGCTAGACACCAGAGAATCAAACAACCCTTTTAAAAAATGGGGTGCAGAGAGAAATAAAAAGTTCGCAAATGAGGAATATTGAATGGCTGAGAAACATCTAAGGAAGTGCTTTACATCATTAGCCATTGCAGGAAAATGCAAATCAAAACAACCCTGAGATTCCACCTCACACCCGTCAGATTGGCCAAGATCCAAAACTCAGATGACAGCAGAAGCTGGCAAGGATGTGGAGAAAGAGGAACAGTTTTCCACTGTTGGTGGATTTGTAAACTGGTACAACCACTCTGGAAATCAGTCTGGTGCTTCCTCAGAAAATTTGACATAGTACTACCTGAAGACCCAGTTATTCCACTTCTGGGCATTTACCCCATAGATGCTCCAAAATACAACAAAGACACATGCACCACAATGTTCATAGCAGCTCTATTTATAGTAGCCAGAAGCTGGAAAGAACCCAGATGTCCTTCAGTAGATGAATGGATACAAAAATTGTGGTACATTTACAATATGGAGTACTACTCAGCTATCAGAAACATGTCCTTATGATATTCTTAAGAAAATGGATGCATCTAGAGAATATCATCCTGGGTGAGATAACCCAGTCACAAAAGAACAGACATAATATGCAGACACTGATAATTGTATACTAACCCCAGAAAGCTCTGAACACCCCAGAAAAAACTCACAGACTGTGTGAAGTTCAAGAAAAAAAAGAAAAGGAAAGAAAAGAAAAAAACCATTATGTTTACTCCTTACACACCAAGAAAACTTTGATTAATTCCCAGTTACGTCCTGTTTTACATGTACTTTATGCTCATTGTAACTAGTAAGATCTTAATGCACACTATCAAACCTTAAATAAATACAAGCAATGACAAAAATGTATTCATATACGTTTATCCAGAAATGCTTAAAATTTGTACATTTATCTTTTTTTTTTTTACATAAAGTTCTTCAATTAAAAAAAAGACTCAGATAAAAAGTTACCTCTATGCACGCCTGGAAACATGGAGCATTTGAAATTTTGGGAAACATTTACAATGTGTATTTAAAAACAGTTTCAGAGATGTATCAGAAAATAAGTTTAGTAAAACAATAAATTCATCTAGTTTTGATCCTTTCTCATTAATCCAAACAATTAACAACTGATTGTGCTGAATAAGGTTTGCATTAATTTGATACAAGAAGGTTTTGGAAAAAGGAACTTCAGTTGAGATAATGTCTTCTTTAGATTGGCATGAGGGAAAGACTATAATGTATTTTCTTGATTGTTCAATGATGTAAGAGAGAGTTTAGCTCACTGTGAGCAGTACATTGCCTATGTAAGTGGTGCACGAAAGCACAGTAAGCATGTCATAAGGAGGAACCAAAAAGCAGCACTCCTCCATGACCTTTTCCTCAGTTCCTGTCTCCAGGTTCCTGCCTTGAGTTACTGCTCTAACTTCCCTGAATAATGAACTACAACAAATAGAAGTAAATAAATATTTTTGTCCTCAAAATTTATTAATTGAGGAGACATTGTTATCTACAAGTGTCAAAAAAAAAACAAACAAACCCCCCAACATTGGCATTAATAACAGTCTTTTGAGTTGATGGTCAGGATATTTAAAGAGACTCCCAAACATATAACCTGATGTTATTGCCTTTGGTGTTCCTGAGAAGTAGAAGGTAAGTTTCTATTGCTGAAGATTCTGTGCACTTCAGATACAAGGCACAGAAGTCTCCAATTGAAACAAATTTAAAACCCTTACCCTTGAGGGTTCGCTTTCTTGGTATGAAAAGTCACCATGTAGGTTTCAAGAGAAAAGACCCAACCATAGTACTACTCATCTGTGATACCAGTGAACAACAAGAACAACAATAGAACTACCTACATGGTGAAATAACCAGACAGATACAACAGTAACACACAAACTTCAGCAGTAACCCACATCTTTCCAGTCCTACTTAAGACACAGTCAGTAGGAGGAAACTTATGCTCCATACTAGAATTCTAGGCAACCACCCATGGCTAGTGAAGTCATGGATCTTAGAGGAGAACCAACAATCCTCAACCACAACTTTCACTGTTCCTTGTCATTCTGATCACTGAGTTCAATATAAGAAACTGTCAAGATACAGGAATCTGGAGTAAATTATAGTAGAACATTGAGTAATAGACAGCAAATAGTCTTCAAAGAAAGGCTGCTTCTGTTTCATAAGACTATCAAAATATCATTTGTTTTCTCAAGTTCCTTTTATTCAAAAGACAAGTGTACACTCTGTGACCCTACCGCCTATTACTTAAGGAAATCTGTGGCAGGATTTTCTACAGGACATGAATAGACATCTATTTATATTAGATATAGAGTTTCTATTATAGACCAGAGTTACATTTTCATCTCAACACAACTTGGTAAACAGATAATATATTGGGGTTTCCCAAAGAAATGCAGAACATACACAATTGTGGTCTGGAAATAGAAAACTGATTGTTTATTGCTGCTCTATTCAGACACTATAAAGAGGCTTCTGAGCTTCTGTCATATTATGTTTGTTTCTTCTGGTCTGACAGGACCACCACCATCATAAGCTCTCATCCCTTGATTCTGTGGTCATAGAAACATGCAAGAAGAAATTTTATTTAATGTTTTCTACTATGTCTAAGATTCATTGAATCTAGAGAGCATTAATGAGGAAAAAGTGAGGTCCAGAAAACAGAGTTCAACCAAATGTTTTAGGGAATAAGCCCAAACTCTCACACTGCCAAGTAGACTTGGCTACATGTCCCTACAATTGTGCCAAATAAACATGTTATAGTAGTATGTATGGAAATTAATATTTAGCACATATGAGAAGAATCTCTGTGAAACTGACTAATTGTTAGAGCTAAACATTTTTAGAATATCTAAATAGAGGAAGATGATAACTGAAATTCAAGTTATGTCTCCTAAGAGCTATGCAAAGCAAGAATCAATGGGGGAAGTCATCTTAAACTATTTAAAGAACTTAGTTTGCACTCTGAATGATTTCAGCAGATGTTGTAGTATTGACAAGAAAAAAAATCACTTTTAGTATTTGATAATTTTCAGCTATTAAAACCAGAGAAAAGTCTTACAAAGAGCCAAACAAATCCTACTACTTTATTCAATAATATGGAATTATAGAAAAGATATCTCAATTTGAACCATATGGGACATGGTGAAAATTTTTCAAAGTATTATATACCAACAAAAATATATAGTGAGTGTTTAAATAAGAATGGCTTCCTATAGGTTCCAGTATTTTATTGTGTTTTCCCTGGTTGGTAGAACTACTTAAGAAGGGTTAGGAGGTATGATCTTATTGGAGGAAGTATGCCACTAGTGGTCATCCTTGAGTTTTCAAAAGCTCTTTTCAGGCCTAGTATATTCCTCTTTGCTTCAGACTTGTGGATCAGATGTCAGCCCTCGGCTCTGGTTCCATTTCACTCTCTGACTTCTTCCAATCTCCAATCTATATACATACATACATATATATATATATATATATATATATATATATGTGTGTGTGTATATATATATGTATATATATATGTATATACATATATATCACCCAATTATATAAAAAAATTAGAGTTAAATATGCAACCAAGACTATAATGACAACTGAGAAGAGAGCTCATCAAAATGCAATAAAACAGAAAATGTGTATTTTAACCAGTTATACAGGTAGCAAGAAAAGAATCCATACAGGGTCACAAATGAGAATCTTACTGGATATGTCCTTCTGACCTTACACACACACACACACACACACACACACTTTCATGATGCTCTGTTATTCCCAAATATCTATATATCCATACAATGCTTATACGTGTAATGGAAAGTATGCAATTGTGAATGTTAATACTGTTTTGAATTTAGTTACTGTAATCTGTACTGGAGACAGGATGTTTAAGCTTAGGGAAACTCCAGGTATTGATTGTAATACTTTTTTTTTTTTTGCTTTTGTAGATTATATGAGACAATCATTTGACTATGACCACAAATCTGAGCAGAATAAAATTAATAAAATAGAGAACATAATGTGGGTTTTACAAAATGTAGAATGTAAGAATAACATTACTTTATTCATGTTAGTAAATAAAAATAGCACAAATTTTGCAAAATAGTTGGAAAAAGAACATTTAACTATTTTATTATAAAAATTTTTAAATTTTGCTAAGTGGGGATGGTTGCAAATGCCTATGATTTCAGAAGATAAGAACTTAAGAATCACAAAACAAAGGTCGTTGATGACTATACAGTAAAACTTAGAATCATAATAAATCAAAATAAAAAGTAAACAGCTAGTTAAGCTTAGTTAAAAAGAAAAATCATACTTTTCATAGATGATCAAAATGGTTCAATTCTAACCCCATTTCTGAATCTGTAATTTTTAATTTAGAATCATATAGGAAGGATAGTGTTGATTTGTGTTTTTGTAATATTTGAGTCCCCAAGGACTAGCTATTATAGTATGTGAAGGTAATAAACAAAATGCCAAAAAAGAAAAGTCATACAGTCATACTTGCCTGTGAACCACCAAAATACCTGGCATGGCAATGAATACACAAGGACACAATAGTGGAACTTATTTTCTGTAGCCAATAGTTCTTGAACTTGACTTAAGACATTTGCAAAGGAAGGTCATACCTGGTACTAGAAACCTAGTCCACTCTTTCAGGATTGGATAAGTCATGGACTCCTAATCAGAATCTACTTCTGCTACTTCCCTAAAGCAGCACAAATCCTAGTTGATTATTATATACTTCACCTTGTACTGGTTAGATTCTTGTGTCAACTTCCTTAGAACCATCAGAGAAAAGGAGTCTCAGTAGAGAAAATATTTTCGTGAGATCCATCTATAAGTCATTTTATCAATTAGTGATCAATGGATGAAGGCCCAGGCCATTGTGACTGGCACCATCCCTGGGTGTCTGGTTCTTGATTCAATAAGAAAGCAGGCTGAGCAACCCATGTTTCACAGGCCAGTAAGCAGTAGCCCTCTATGGAGCCTTAGCTCCTGTTCTTAGGTTTTCACCCTGTTAGAGTTCCTTTCCTAAATCTGAATGGACCCTCTCCTCCCCAACTTGCTTTTTAGTCAGGCTGTTCTAATTATTATATGTCAAGATAAGGGCAGCTTTCACCCCTCACCAAAAAAGCTTCTCTTGGTAGGATTGTTTTCCACAGCAGAAAACTACAACAAGTTAAAATGCAGACAACAGCTGTGTTGTGGTAAACTCCAGTGGATAGAACTCCCCCAACTGTTGTGGCCATACAGATGGATAGATGTTATGTCCTGGACAGTCATGTATTTAACTTCTCTGAAAACTTAAGTTGATGCTTTTCCCCTTCTGCCTCACAAATTCTTCAGGAGTATAATAAAATCACCCTTTGTTGATGAGTGAGCAAAGTTTACAAAGGAATGCACTCTTAGATTCTCCTGAGTCATTTGTAAACATTGTAGAGGTCACTGGCCAGTGGAGGCTGTGCTTTCAAAATTTTCTAAAACCCCATATTCTATCTGCTAAAAGCAACCCCAGCAGTTCAAAGAAATACCCATCCCAAAAGTGCACTGTTTACATTTCCTGGACATACAGAAAATATGTCTACTTATCAAGAACTGAGGTTCCACACAAGAACTTTGAGAAGTTACTCCATCTTTTCAATCTGAAAACATGAATGGAAAGTTCTTAGGGAATATTTTTTTCTTACTTTGGTATCATCTAGTAATAATAAATGTTTTCACAGTGGTGCTACCAATCACCCTTGTTACAGGGAATTGTGACTAACTTCTGAGAAATAACTTCATGTAATTTTTGCTTTGCCTAAATTAATTCCTAAATAATCTGAAAGGCCATTTCAATACCTTTTGGAGAAAGAACTATAATTTATGTTTAAAAGAAGAGGTAATCCTCATCTCTGGGTAGTTTATATGTCTTCTATGTAAGAAAAAAATGAACTGTCAAAACAAAAAGAACTCCTACATCTAATGTTCAAAGAACATTATGGAAAAGAAATTAGAAAAAATGAAAGGCCTAAAATTAAAAGGTTAACATGCCAAGGTAAATAGGAGAAATTTGTAACTGAAGATCTACTGGCAAATAGGGTGACTGAGAAAGGGACTACCTGTCTTCTCTAGAGCAAAACACCTGATAGCTTAACCCAGTCCTCAGTGGTCAGTATTAATCATGCATAAGAACAACACTAAATAACATGTGTGTTCATGTATATGTGTTTGTCTGTGCTTGTATGTATAAGTGTGTGTGTGTGTGTGTGTGTATGTATGTGTATACTGATAACTAAAGGGGTGATGATGTATTTAAGTATGAGTTGTTGTACATGGGAAAATTTATAGAAGAAAGAATGAGTCAGGGAAATAATGTCATAAAATATATGTATTTATACTTGATATCAAGAAAAAAATAAGTAATTTACATCCTCATAATCATAAATCAGTAAACTTAGATATGTAAGTAAGATTTTTGCTTTTACAACTTGTAATTATTTAAAAACCCATACCTCTGAGAATACTTTTAATTATATTAAAAGCAGTGATATTACCAACACTATAGAAAGAAGTGAAGCACAGAACAATTTTTGTTGTTTTGAGAGAGTCTCACTATGTATCTTTGGCTGCCTGGAACTTACTATGTAAACCAGGCTGGCTTTAAACTCCTAAAAGTCTATCTCTCCTTCCCAAGTGCTGGGATTAAACACACTAGCTACTGTACCTGGCCAGAACATTTTAAAACAAAACTATATTACAATACAAATTAAAGGAACTATATTAAGGAAATATTTGTGGTTGTGAATTATTTCACAAACTGTAAATCAATGTTTGAGTTTCTTTTAACATACACTGAGAAGTTTACAGCATGCATAAGAATCAGCAAAAATTAAGCTAGCCAAGATACACTCTTGCATGAGGAGAAGTTTATATAGTTTCCATTTAACTGAGGAATCACTTGGAACTGATGATTTCTGAGGGAAAGGAGGGTTGTTTCCCTTAAGGGTACAACCCCTGAAAGGTTATCACACTCTACTTTATGATCCTACATCTTTGTACATCTACACGGCACAAGCAACAACCTCAGGAGGTATTTGAAAAAGGAGATAAAAAAGCATAGGGCAGGACTTTAAATGCAGGTGGAAGTGATCAAACTACTTATGCATACATTAAATGTTTGCACAATAAAAATTATATAAAGAGGATGATAATATCCACCAACGCTGTTAACTACTCAGTGCTTGGGATGTGATGAATCTTGGAGGAGAATCTGAAACCACTGATTAACTAAAGCAGAATGATCCCTTACAATACTCTAAGTATGTGTGCTTATAGCTATGGCTGTAGTTTTCTGCAATATAAAGACCATTTCAGACAGCCACAGCCAATCAACATGCAGACCTTTGGAGCCCAGACCCAGTGGATACATCTACAAAACACTCCAGGACTTAAGGCTCAGGAAACCTTGCCTAAGCATAGGAAAAGAGATTCTAAGAGCCAGAGGATAACAAAATTTCTTTGAGATTGTGTCTTCTAGTAATATCATAATCTACACCTAAAAGTATCACCCACGTGACTGTTCAAATAGAAGTGAAGCAAGAACTAGAGCAAAAGCTATGCTAGAGTGAATGGGGGAAAGCCTGTGAACTTAAGCACACACAAACAACTATAGGCAACTGAAGAATGCTTCCACTAGGAGAAATAATCTTCCCAAGGAAGAGTGTACCAATTGGTTACCCAATACCCATACCCAGTGGTCATTCAGAAGACATAAATACAAGTAACATTGAATAGAGCAAGATGATTTTATATATATATATATATATATATATATATATATATATATATATATATATATATACATATATATACACACACACATGTATATGTATGTATGTATATACATATACATATGTTGGCATACATATAATATATATAATATATGTGTATGTATCAGTTCTCTGATATATACATATTATATATGCATGTGTATAATATATATGCACATACATGTAATCATGTGATGACGCCTTGTAAAGAAAAGAAAAACTATGGCCACGAATTTGAAAGAGAATAAGGAAGGATATATGGGAGGTTTTTTTTTTTTTTTTTTAAAGATTTTAAACATTTTTTGCTTAAAATTTTACATTTTTGTCAGTACTGTTTTTTCAGACATTAAAATAAATTTTACATAAAACCATGTGAATATGAGGTTTTAGAAAGAATAACGAAAAGAGAGAAATGGACCAATTTTATATTATCTTGTTTTTTAAAAATTCTAAAGAAAAATTATTCTGAGTCCAGAAGATGCTTTCTGTTAATGGCATGTTAAGAGGGCAACAGATGTACTGATATCTTCACTTGCACAATGAAGACAACATAACCTCTGTAGGGATGCATAACTATATTTTAGTAAAAATGGGCAATGGTAGGAAAAATACTGATGTGCATTTAGTTATTAGCCAGGGTTTCAATGAGGATTTGTGTGATGAATTGACAGGAAGAAAGGGTGAGAAAGTAAGAAAAAGAAATAGCCAGTGAAGAACTCCAAGAAAACTAAATGAAGATGAGGTAAGCAAGAGTCTTTTGTCAGGAAAAGGTTCTGCAAGCCCCAGGAAGAATCAGTGCGAATAATGGCCTATGGACAGGATGGAAAGAAATGACTGAACCTCCTTTGAGGGGTTCAGTAAGTAACAGATCTATGCCCCTGATTTTTAATTGACTCAAGGGAAGGAGAGCCAGTGGTGGTCTAGGTATGGATTTCATTTGACTTTTTATGTAAAATGGAGGTGAATCAGTGTCACACATCAATCAAAGTAGTTGCAAGAAAAATGCCTCACAAAGAGGGACAACACAAAGTATATGTGTTAATCCAGATGAATCTCCCGTAATATAATTACATGTACATACCGAATAACCTCAAAATACACACCCAGTGATTTTCCTCCACAGTTACGCTTTCTAGGAACCAAGGATAAAAATATGGCTCTTTACCTGTTTATTTATATATTCTAAATATATAAAATAGATTTAGGACTATCATGCTAACATCCTAAAGTTTGTGTTACTTGTTGACATCTCTGCATTTGATATTTTCCAGTTCAGCATTTCTGTTAATGGTACGGGTTCATTTATTAAGCTATTTTATATATTTAGCAGATACACTTGACATATAAAATATAATAATCATGGTTGCAAATAGCTTCTTTGCTTCTTTTCTCCATGTAACTTATCTGCTCAAATTTGCACGTCACTATTAATTAAAGCTCTGGTAAATTATAATAATATTTCTGTGGAATTATATCTTATATCTACACGATAACCCAAACAATTCAGTATGATTCATGCTCTAACAATGAATACTGAAGTAAGCAATAAAAATTGTCACACTTATTATGTAGCCTGTTGCTGCACAATTACTATGTGCAGTTGATGAACATTTGAATAAGTGCCATAATATTCTATGTTCAATTAGAACAACAGCACTTATAATTAATCTCACAATTATTCATACAAGTTATAACTGGGTTTTGTTTCTTGTAGAGAATGACTAGAAGGATGAATGCTAATTTTACTTTCGTTTTATATAATTTCTGCGGTGTTTTAAAGTGCAATCTGCATAAAATATAAGCAATGATTCTCCAGCATTGCTGTAATCCAAAAATAACACAGTTCTCATCTCCTGGATATTTGACAAAAAGCATTACTATTTTAACAAGTAAAACATTTTAGTATTAGTGTAAATATTTTACAATTGGTTTTATCAATAGAGCATCTACTACTTTTTGCAATCCACCTAGTAATGAATCCAGTGAGTAAATAATCCACAAAAATTAGTTTTCAACAGAATATGTCTGCAGGCCTATTGATTCTCGGTTTGAAACCAAACTTGTATTTAATTACCAAATTATCCAAGGTCTTAAAAATTACTACAGAAAAGCTAAAAGTCTCAACATGTTTCATCCAGTAGCTTATTTATAAATATAGTTACATTAATATGGGCATTGCTGACCTGAAGGATGAGAGAAAAAGGAAATCATTCTTTTATGATAGACCAGGCAAAAACATTCTGCAAATGTATGCTTGGTCCCATATAATTTGACCATCAAAAAGATGTAATAAATTTGAGTACCAGACATCAACTCATTGTGTTTCTCATCTACCCATGAGAAATTACAATATAAATTGGACCATTTTATCTTCTTCAAACTGAGTTACTTGCCTCCTACTTGTCTTAGTACATATTCTCAACTACCTTAAGATAACTTACCGATATTGGAGTTCTTCTTAGGCTTAAAGTGTCACATTATATGAAATGTTGCATCTTAAAATAGACTTTACTTGAAAAGTAAGGAGAAGATATACAACAAATATTTTTTTCTTTAGATTCTAACCAACAAACTATTGGATTCTTAGCCTGCTGGGATCAGTAAATTAAAATACAGATGTTGGTAGCCTTATGGTTATTAGCCTTTATGGTTTACTTCATGGTAGTCTAGAATCTATGCACATTCAGCAGAAATTATACTTCAGCTTTGAGTTTTGAGTGTTTTATGGTCCAAGGATGTTAAATGTGACTCCAGTGATGGTATATAATGATAATGAACTATAGTTCTCTTATATCCACCTATTCACTCAGGCACACTTTTTAGACACTAATATTCTTTATTGCTAATCTATGAGATGTGCAGATTTGCTGTGTCAAATGAATTTTCAACTTTTCATCTTAGAAAATATGAATACATGTGTTTCTATTGTGAAATATTTCTACTCTTATAACTAGAGGTGCCTCATAGGAAACAAAGTTGTAACTAGATTAAGACACTCCTTCTTGTGCCAACAACTGACATCCAGATGCATAAACTAAAACTCTTTCCTACCAGGGTGCTAAAAATATAGTGTTTTATGCAAGGTATCCCTAGTTTGACTGCTTATAATCTAAAATATAAAATATATTTATGACTATGACTTGAAGATTTTACTAGGTACTACACAAATCTCTGAGGCATAAAATGGACACTATATTCCCTGTAACCCAGCCACTAGTCATTGTGAAAGAAAAAAAAAAACTCTTTAAGAAGAAAATGCATAAAGACCCACATAGGTTCTACACACAGCCCTTTCTTTTATCTGTGTGTACTGAAGTGTACATCCATAATTTAGTGTACTACCTTGTCAGATTTGTAGCTTATAATAGAACTAACTGTATCTCACTCAAGAGTTAAGGAGATATCTTAAAATCAAAGTTGACTTTGATTTCTTTTTTAAAGAATTGTCACATGTCTTTATCATATAACTGCTTAGTCTTCTTTGTTAAAATTATGAGGTCAAATTCCTCATGGATGATTTTCCAATGACTATTGTCAGTATTACTGAATGGTGATGATGTCAGTGGTGGTGGTGGTGTGTTTGTGTGTGTGTGTGTGTGTGTTCCTCACATTTATGTATATTTTCAATACCTGAAGAATATTTTTTCTGGAGAAATTAATATATCACTGGAAGTACAAAAAGATTTAAGCTCTAGAGAGTTTAAATTACAAAATGTATATTTTCTTTAACTTCAAAGTGTATTTGATGCCTTATCCAAAAGGAGAGTTCTAATACTTAGCTTTGCTCCAACAAGTGCAAGGTAGAAATCACCCAACTCAATACTCTAACCAAACATTTCATACAACATTTAAATATATTTCCCCTTTCACATATTCTTTTATTCTAAGAGTATTATATACTATAGGTAATCAATGTTTGAAATTTTATATTACCATGACCCTTTCCTCAACCACTGATTCTCAGCTATGATAAAATCCATAATGTAGACTTCACATAATACCAATTCAAGCATAAAGTTCACAGAGCAAAGATACTCTGTAAAGGTTTATCCACATCATGTTTAGTTTACTGTAGTATAAACATACAAATCAATAAGTGCCTTTATAAGGATAATTTCTACTAGATTTAAAATAATTTTGACATACACATATAACACTAAGACTACATTGTAAGGCCAAAAATTATAATGAAAAAAATGTTACTGTTCATATTCCAGGACTGATTTTCACTTTCCTGAATCAGCTGAACAGACTGACTCTAAGAAACAGAGTGGGAACTATCATGATATAATATTGCACAAAGATGTGTGACACTCCCTAAACTTTAGGTCTTGGATAGAGAAATTCCAAATTTAGGAAATTTGATAGTGCAATGAAAATATATCTTTCATTCGATTGCCAAATGTCATAATTCTGAAAATCAAGGAAAGATTCTTCAACCCAGAATTCATTCAGTAGCAATACATTTGACACACCATTATCTTTGGGGGAGTATTTACTTATTCAGCATGAAGGCTCATTTTCTCAGCCAAAGGTTAGAGTAATAGTATTTATTTGAAATGTAAATGAGGAAGGCGTCCACCAAGGAATATATATTTCATTGTACATTTGTCTCTAATCAGAATGCCCTATGAATAATGTAGTTTGGCACCAATGTCCTCATTAAACAAGTTTCCCATTATTGCACTTTCTGATTATAATCTCCTCATTAAACTTCTTTTACTATTCCTGCCGATGATCACTCATATGCTTAAGTCTTAAATATTAATCTGAATACACACACAGATAGTGTTCTGTAGATGAGAATCAAATTATATTGATGACCAGATGTCCTTTAAGTAAAGGGTTGTTATCTATTGTATGGCCAAGAAATGCCATGGGGTTGAATTGTTAGACTGAACTAAAAGGGAAAATGAGTATCAAACTACGCTCAATTTGTATCCTTCTAGGAGGCAATTTCACAATTATGCTTGATTGATGGCAATAGTCAATAGAAAATGATAGCCAAATAAAAAGACCACCTACAATAGATTTCTAGTGTTGTTATTTATTTATTTATTCATTTATCTTTGAGAAACTTAGGATAATATTCTGAAGCTTATAGCATTCAGAGACATGTATATAACCATGTGAGATCTTAGAATGTACTTCTTCAGAATGAGAACATAAATTTTAGCTATATAATCTATGAAAAGGAACAAATTTTCAACAATTTAGAAGGAAACTATAGAGCATTCTAAACTCTTTACATTTTGATAAGTTTAAATAACAAAAATGTAAATTATACATAGTAATACTATTGCCATATCAAAAATAAGATGGATGTGCATCTCTATACATACTGAAAATACATGAGTTGTTCCCAAATACCACATTTCTAGATATGAACCTTTTGAAGTTCCAAAAAGCAGTATATGTGAGGATCAAAACACTAATTCTGATGATGGGACTTCATAGATGCTTCAGAAACCTCTCTTAAATTAATGGACACTCATTCTACCTTACAAAAAATGAAGCATGTACAATTTTATGGACATTTTAAAATTTCAGAAAGGATGTAAGATACTTACAAAACATTTATAATGGATACTTATGAGAAAGGTTTTAAATATTAAAAAAAATTCTTTTTGACTAATATTAATACTTTCATATAAAAATTCTTAATTGATATGGTCATAATTATTAAAAGTTTAAAAGTAGTATAAATTTCCAAAGTTCCCTAAAATAAAGAATTTTCAACAGAATCTTGTTAAATTGTCAACCACCCTTTATATCTTGTTTTATTAACATTGTACATCTTGTAGAACACCATTAACAATACATTGTTAACATTAATTTTCTACATGTGATACTTTTCCTTGTTTTTCCTTTTAGTGAAATTTATTTTGAGGATTTTTTTTCTTTTTTTTCCCCTTTTTCCCCATCAACCTTATATGGTTTTTCCTATGAGTTGAGAGGAAATGTGCTAAGATTAAGTTAGCGATGGGTAATACAGGTGCCTCAGTGTAGTGTCCTTTCTTTCTTACATTTCTAAGACAGTTACTGTTAAAAAAGTCACTTGGTGTTTCTATTACTGTTACCACTTTCTTGCTATAAGAACTGACTATCACTATTCACTTTTTAGTAAAAATTTCTGAAGACTATCAAAAAAGAGTGATGTCAAAAGCACACAGTGTTTCTCTGTTATTCACAGGTCAGGCTTCAAGATGCAGAGATGTAAAAAGAATTTCTCCATTAATCAAAAGATTCATCTTCTACAGAACTAGGAGCTGTACTAAGCCTATTCAATAAATCACTTCTTGTACTCAAAATGATACTGCTTTTCCTGGGTTTACAAATGTCGGGAACATTGGGAGCATGAAGGTTAAATTAACATGCTCACCAAAAATGGTAAAATTGTGATATGAAATTCAGTCTTCTAAATTCAAAAAATAAAAAGCAAAGAAAGACTACAGGAATCTCCCATCACATACTTCTTCACTTTTATGAATTAATTTGTATGTAGTAAGATTTACTTTGAACATTTCTTTAGGTGTTTCTCGGTCATTTGGGATTCCTCAGTTGAGAATTCTTTGTTCAGCTCTGTACCCCATTTTAATAAATTATTTTTATTATAAACAATTCTTTTACATTTCAAATGTTTTCTTCTTTCCTGGTTTCCTCTCCATAAACCCTGTATCTCATCCCCCTTCCCTGTGCTTTTTATGAGGGTACCCACCACTTATATACACACATTCTCCTGCCTCCCTGCCCTGACATAACCCTACAATGGGGAATCAAGCCTTAGCAGGACCAAGGGCTTCTCCTCCCATCGATGCCCAAGAAGGCCTTTCTCTGCTACCTATGCAGCTGGAACCATGGGTCTGTGCATGTGTACTTTTCAGATAGTAGTTTATTCCCTTGGACTTCTGGTTGCTTGGTTGTTATTGTTGTTCTTACAGGGTTGCACACCTCTGTATTCCACTTTAAGAGGAGTATTTGATTCTATGAAGTCTAACTTCTTGAGTTATTTTTATATATTGAATATCACCCGTCTATCAGATATAGGACTGGTAAATGTCATTTCACAATCTGCTGGTTGCCATTTAGCCCTGATGACAGTGTCCTTTGCCTTACAGAAACTTTTCAATTTTATGAGATCCTAAGTGTCTAGAATTGATCCTAGAGCCAGGGCCATTGGTATTCTGTTATGGAAATGTTTCCCTGTACAGATGTGTTCAAGGCTCTTTCTCACCTTCTCTTCTATTAGATTCAGTACGTATGGTTTTAGATGGAGGTCCTTGATTCACTTGGACTTAAGCTTTGTACAAAAACTAAGAATTGATCAATTTGTATTCTTCTATATGCCAAAGTCCACTTGAGCCAGCACCATTTTTATCACCATTGCTCTCTAGTAAAGCTTGAGGTCAGGGATCATGATTCCTCATAAGTTCTCTTACTGTTGAGAATAGTTTTCACTTTCCTGGGTTCTTAGTTGTTCCAAATGAATTTAAGAGTTGCACTTTCTAACTCTGTAAAGAATTTTCATGAAAATTGAATTGAATTTGCAGATTAATTTTGGTATGATGAACAGTTTTACTATGTTAATCCTGCCAATCCATGAGTAGAGGACATGTTTCCATCTTCTGAGATTTTCTTCAATTTCTTTCTTCAGAAGCTTGAAGTTCTTGTCTCACAGATCTTTCACTTGCTTGTTTAGAGTCACAACAAGATATTTTACATTATATTTGACTATTGTGAAGGTTGTTGTTTCTATAATTTCTTTATAAGTCCATTTATTCTTTGAGTAGGAAAAGGCTACTGAATTTTATGAGTTGATTTTATATCCAGTCACTTTGCTGAACTTGTTTATCAGCTGAAGGAATTCACTGGTGAAATTTTGGTAGTCACTTAAGTACACTATCATCTGCAAATAGTTATATTTTTACTTATTCCTTTCAAATGTGTATCCCTTTGACCTCAAACACCTAAAGAAATTTTCAACAACCTTAGTCATCAGGCAAATGCAATCAAAATGACCCATATATTCCACTTCACACTAGTCAAAAGAGCTAAGATTAAAAAAAAATTCAGGTGACAACAGATGCTATACAGGCTATAGATAAAGAAGAACACTCCTCAGTTTCTGGTGGAATTGCAAGCTGGTACAACCACTCTAAAAATCTCTCTGGCAGTCCCTCAGAAAATTGGACATTATACTACCTGAGGACTCAGCTATACTACTCCTGGTCATATACCCAAAAGATGTTCCAACATAAATCAATAACACATGCTACACTATGTTCACAGAAGTGTTATTTATAATAGCCAGAAGCTGGAAACCACCCAGATGTCCCTTATCAGAGGAATGGATATAGAAGATGTGGTACATTTACACGAGAGAGGACTACTCAGCTATTAAAAACAAAGACTTAATAAAATTTTTATTCAAATAGATGGAACTAGAAAATATCATCCTGCATGAGGTAACCCATTCACAAAAGAACACATGTTGTATATATTCACTGACAAGTGGATATTAGGCTAAAACCTCAGAATACCCACAATACAATTCATAGACTTTATGAAGCTGTAGAAGAAGGAGGACTAATGTGTGGAGGCTTCAGTCCTTAGGAGGGGGAACAAAATACTCACAGGAGCTAGACACTTGGGAGGAAGGGGTAATGGCAGGTTCAGGTATGGGAGGAGATGGGGATGTTATACAGAGAGCCAGGAAATTGAACAGAGGTATGTAACAATGGGAGATGGGGTGCTGGGTATAGCCACCAAGATTTCCCAGATGTAAGAAAAGCAAGGGGCCTCCAGAACCCAATGAGCATGATATTAGGTGAAATGCCCAACAAAGGGATGAAGAATCTGCAGAGACCATTTCCAGAGGTTGGGCATGACTGAGCACAGGAACACTAATGGAAAAGTTAGGGAAAATACTGAAGAAATTGAAGGGGTTTATAACACCATAGGAAGAACAGCATTATCAAACAACCAGGCCACCCCTCCATTCTTCCAGAGAGTTAAACCAGCAACGAAAGAATACATTTGGAAGAACCCATGGCTCCAGCTGTATATGTAACAATGTAGATACTTACATTACAGTCAACCCTTGGATTGAAGTCAGGGACTCATACAGAAAAATAAGAGGAAGGAATGAAGGCATTAAAGGGGATTGCAAACCCATAGAAAAACAGTGTTAAATAATATGTAGCCCTCAGAGCTTCCAGAGACTAAGACGAAAACTAAGGAACATACATGGGCCACTTTGTGGTCCCAGGCATGTGTGTAGCACAGGACTGCCTATATTGTATGACCTCAGTGGGGCAAAAGTGATTAATCCTGTGGAAACTTGATGCCCCAGGGAAGAGAGATACTAGTGGATGTGAGTTGAGAGTATGTGTAGGGATGGAGGCGCTTACTCTCAGAGGTGGGGAAAAGGAAGGATGGGGTAAAGAACTCTGGGAGGAAATATCAGGAAGGGGGCAACTTTTGAAATGTAAATAAATAAAACAACTCAATAAATAGAAGAAAATCAATAAATATCAAAATGCCTGCTTAAAAAGTATATATTAATTATACAAGTTGACTGAAAACTAATAAGATGTTTGGTACAATTTCAACAATAATTAAGATAAAGAAGCATCATGTATTGTGAAGTACCTTGAGGGCATTCTGTAAATGAGGGAAAAAAAATTTCATGGACAAAGATAGTAGTCCCACATTTCAATGTAATTCACCTAAAACCCATTTGATTGGATTAGAACTATATAGTTAATTTAGAAATCAGATAGTTTAGATTTGAACAAAGTAAAAGGATCTAGGTAATAGAATGATAAAGAAAAGAAAGTGTCACAAAATGAAAGGGTGAGGAAGACTGGAAAATCCCCTGGGAACTAACAGAGACCCAGAACTGGACAGTTGCAGAGTGTGACATTATGTGAACTCATTCCTAGTAGGAAGGATGAACCACTTCCTTCGTATTTTGGGTTTCCAGAAATACTAAAAATAAGGAATTCTTTTAAAATATATTGCATAGTTTGATTTAATTTATACCTAAAATATTCATTAAAGATTCATAATTCTAATGAAACTTCAAGTATGTTTGAATGTTTGTCTTTTTAGTTGTTATTTGGAAGAGAAAGGGAATGGATGCACATAGTATTACATCATGCTATGCCATACTCAGGATTTAGAATTGTGATCTTACATATGTATACAGGTAAAGTTTATTAATTTATTTGTTACATGTATGTCATGTGTGTATTCATATATGTATGTATGTACATCCAGCCATTATATATCTTTTCTTAAAACTTTGGAACACATATATATGACACACACACACACACACACACACACACACACACACACACATATATATATATAGAGAGAGAGAGAGAGGGAGAGAGAGAGAGAGATAGATGAGAGACTATATTATGTTTACTCCCCCAATTCTGTTTTTTTATACTATGTTTAGAGGAATGCAATCTAATTAAAATGGAAGTGCACAAGTAATTAAGGATGATAATTTGTTATTAGTAATAATAGAGCCTGAACAAAACTGATTCTTTTACTATTAAGACATCTTTTTGATGGTTCCTTTTATATGTTAATTCCATGACAATGCATGTTATTATTACTCTGCCATTTCCAGAGGCACATTCTGCAGACAACCTTCCATTTCTTTCTACTCGGCATGCCAGTATTCAACTGAACTCCCACGTTTCTGGCATCCTGTTTCCTGTGCTTCTCTTGTATTGCTTTGCTTGAGAAAAGTCTTTTGTTGTGAAATTCACTTAAAAGGATTAATTAAGTAATTAGTTACACAATCCACAATAAGGAACTATTATGTTTTTAAACTCACAGTTAAGGCTTTTAGACAAGTTACAACAATACACTCAATTCAGCCTTTGAAAATACATTGACACCTAGCTGAAGAATTTCTCCTTTTACTACCAACCTCTACCTACTATCGAAACCACCAACTAGATGTTAGCACTTTGCCCCTAATCCAACGCCAGTAGATACATGTTAAAAAAACAGCGAAAGGGCTTTAAGTTTTTTTAAGCTTGTTAAAAAATAGAGTGGTTGATCATATCAGTTTTCATAAATTCTGCACTGACCTATATTTTTTTAAAGATAACCTGAGAAAGTTCATGCTGGGTGTGTAGGAGAAATTAAAGCTTCCCTGGCATTCACATGATTTTCATCTCTGTTCTTACCTGATATGCACTGTTTGAGGCTACAAGAGATACTGGAAAACACAGGACACAGCAGAGCTTGCCTGGAGTTGTACATGAATGTATAAATTAACAAATTTGTCCTGCACTACGATTAATTACTCACAAGAAAATGTTAGGAGCTCGTGGGGAAAGTTAGCCACTTCTGCTGCCACGCTTAGCAAATGCAGGTTCATATATGATTGTCATATGGCAGGTATCAAACATTTCTTTGGTACCAGCAGTCAATCGTCTTGCAGGGGAAAGTAATCATCACTCAAAGAATAACCTTAGTGATCTGAATTAGAAAATGAAGTTTGTGAACTGCAGATTCCCCTGAGCTATATATTGTGACCCTGTTTCATAAGGACAGCATGAGAAAACACTGAGAGTCTCATTGCACAATGAGCTTGCAGTTTACTTTGAATGGCATTAGTACAATATAAAGTCTAAAAAATATCAGGGAAAAATAGGTGGCTTTTAAAATTATCTTTAATCTTTTTTGCGGTCTATTCCTTACCCTCCTCTCTCCCAGTCTGCACTTAAACAGCTGTTCATCACATTCCTCCAACACCCTGTCTCCAAGAGGATGTTCTCAATCCTTCCCTGAGGCCTCACATATCTCAAGGGATAGGTGCCTCTTCTTTCACTGAGCCAGACCAGGCAGTCCTCTTCTGTATATGTGTCGGAGGCCTCATACTAGCTGATATATGTGGCTGATTGGTGGCTCAATGTCTGAGATCTTAACAGATGACTACTTTGAGTGTATTTGATTTAGTTAAATGTGTACAAGACAACACCAAAAATTATAGGCAGACTCTTTGCAACTCTATCGCACCAACAAAATACCTCAGCATTAAGGTAAATTGATAGTTAAACAGACAAAATTATTAATTCTACAAAAGAATAATTCTATTATACTGATTAGGATTAATTGAAGTAGCTATGGACACACACATTCATGCTGATGATAATATAATTGTTCCCTAAACAGAACACAGACTTAATTGTCCAAACTTGTTTTGAATGCAAAAATTTATAGTATCAATTAAATCCATTTTTATCATATGACTTCTTCATCTAGTTACTAATGAACATTTAAATATTTGATAAATGTTAGCTTTATTATAGTAAGATATTATAAAGCAATTGTTACTAATTGTACCCTAAAATAACTATTCACCACTTATAATTAGCATTTTAAAATAATTTTAAAGATAGCCTAATTATAAATGAATACATATGATATGTAATAAATTATGTGGCATTTAATATATTCATTTACATGAATATGTATGGAAAATGTTCCACAAACTACTTAAAGCCATTCTTTTAATAAAATTGTATCTGGGAGAATCAGAGCCATTATTTCTTTGGATAAATGTGGATAGCCTGTTTTGCATTTAGAACATATTCTGAATCTTTAACATAATAATACTCAGCATTATAGGTAATATTTTTTTTTAAAGCTGTTGATGTATGATCATGTAATATCTAATTTGCATAGTTTCTTTATATATTATTGTTCTTTATATTTGTATTTTAATCTGAGGTAGAAATTTAAATTCCAATAATGTCTAGATATTTTTAAAGTTGCACAGGAAAGGGCTCAGTCCAAGCACCAATGATGGAAAGTTTCAACCTCCTGTAATTCCTGCTACAATGTGTTCTGCAAACTTTCGCCTCTGGTGACACCTGGATAATACTTCCACAGAGGTATAATCTTTTTTAAAAAGCATTTTACCAAATGAATAAAAATGAATAAATAAAATATGTAAATATTTGTTTGAAGGTTTGATGAAAGATTTCACTTGGAATTCAGCTCTGGACAAAAATCACGATTTAAGAGAAAACATGAAAGTTCAGGTGGGAGGGGTTGTTCGTTTCTTTGGCTTACTTTCCTTTTGTTTGTTTGTTTAATGACAGGTGGTAAGCTATTTATAATCTTTAGATATTTACATATGCTTGTGTTGTGAGTGTGTGCGTGCATGTGTGTGCATGTGCATGTACCATATTTGCATGGGTGTGCATGGGTATGCTTGTTTGACATGGGTTATCCTACATGACAGGTAAATGCTTGTCTTAAAGTGTTAGGTTGTCAAATAATAAATCTCAGTTCCAAGTGGGAGATATCTTCCCTTGAAATGTTGATCAGAAGTGTCTGGAGTGGCTCTGCCAAATAATACAGACTACTGTTATTGCTATTAGTTTCACACCAGAACTTGTTGGTAAAATCTTATTGTTGATGACACTGTATAATTTAGTCACAAAATACAGAGAAATCACATTGATACTGTCCAGGAATCTTTATCCCTCTGGACTAGCTATCACAATACTGAAAGGTGCAATGTATTTTGCAGGGGAATAATCCACACACAGTTTCACCCAGCTGTGCACCATGCAAGGCATAATAGAAACCAGAGTAGCAAAATATTTCCATAGGTGCAAAAGTGGCATGCAACTCATGGAAGTCACCAACTGCTTTGGGACAGGATAAAGGTCTGACTGATCCACAAGGAGAAACATTCCTGGAATTGGAATTGTAAATTTTTCCAATAGTGCATGAATATAAATCTCACATGCCCTAAATATAAAAACATTTATGCCTTATAAATGTCAATCTCTATATCTATATATTATTATGTCTTCTGGATGTTATCTGATAGATTTGTTCATCAACATCACTTTAGAGATTAACTCAAAGCTAGTCAGAATGCCTTTGTATTAGACAACTATAAATAGGAATCTAAATTGACACCACCAAAGGCTTAGGGATGATTACGGAAGACAGGGTAGTAAGAATGTAGTAACCAAGAGATGTCTCTATGAGGGTGCTCCTCTATCGACACACCCATGCCTACTTCACGACTCTATCATCCCCCTATACTGGACCATTGAGTCTTGACATGGTTAAGGGCCTCTCCTCCCATTGATGCCAAATACATATCTGGAGCCATGAGTCCCTCCATATATAAGCTTCAGTTGGTGGTTTAGTCTCTGAGAGCTGTGGATGGTCTGGTTAGTTGATATTGTTCTTCCTATGGGGATGCAAACCCCTTCAGCTCTTTCAGTCCTAGTTCTTCCACTGGTCTCTCCAGGCTCAGTCTGATGGTTGGCTGTGAGTATCTGTATCTGTATTAGTCAGGGGCTGGCAGAAACTATAAAGAGACAGTCATATCAGGCTCCTGTTAGAAACTGTTTCTTGGCATCAGCAATATGATGTGTGTTTGGTGTCTGCAGATGAGATGGATCCCTACATGGGGTGGTCTCTGGATGGCTTGCTTCATTTTTTGTTCCTGAATTTCAAATACCTGTTAAATCAGAGGATCTGAGTGCTATCATTATTGGTTACAATATTTCCATCCTGGTGGCCATTATGTCAGGACTTTATTCTTGTATATGTCCACATATATCCCATAATTTTAAAGTCATGGAGTGGATATTGTGAATTTTACAACAATAACAAAAATGAAGAAATATCTTTAACATTGTTTCTCTTTCCTTTAGATGTACAAACAATAGCAAACCTGATGGGTGATTGGTCATAATTCTAAATTTAATTCATTGATGAGCCTGTATTGTGTTTTTCCATAATGGTTGGTCTGTCATTCTTCTTTGTTTATGCAAGCCCTGCGCTTTCTGCTTTAGTCTTTGTGAGCTCGTGAGCTTAGCCAAGTTGATTTAGAGAGCATTATTTTATTGGTGCCTTCCATTCCCCCGGTTCTTACACTTTTCTTTGCCTCATGTTTCCCTGAGCTCTGAGGGGAAGGGATTTGATGGAGACCTCCCATGTATGTGTTCCAAGCTCTGTCTCACTACAAAGTCCCTGGCTATGAGTCTCTATATTTGTTATTTCTGCTGCAGAAAATCTTCTCTGATGATGGCTGAATACAATATGAGTATTGCAGAGTATCATTAGGAGTCATTTTATCACTATTTTTATTTTAAAAATTAAGAACTGTAGTATTTGTGTTTACCATAGGTCTCTGAACTATCTAATCTCTGCTTCTTGATTGCCCAAGCAGTGTCCAAAATGGGCACAGTTTCATGGAATTTGCCTTAAATCAAATCTAGCATTGGTTGGTATGATGATTTGAATATGCATGGCCTAGGGAGTAGCACGGGTAGGAGGAATGGCCTTCTAAAATGAAGTATATCATTGTGAGCATGGGCTTTAAGTCTTTGGAAGGCAGTCTGCTCCTAGCACCTTTCATATGTGGATGTAGAAATCTAAGTTCCTACTGGACCATGCCTGACTAGATACTGTCATGCTCCTGTCTTGATGATAATGGATTAAACCTCTGAACCTGTAAGCCATCCCCAATTTAATGTTGTCCTTATAAGAGATGCCTTGTTCATGGTTTCTGTTCATAGTTTTAAAACCCTCACTAAGACAGAAGTTGGTATCAGAGAATGGGTGTTGCTGTGATAGGCCCGACCATGATTTTATTTGGAAGACTATAGATTATGGGGAATTTAGATTTAGAAAGCAATGCAGTGGTTTATGTGTGGCTTAATGGACTATCCTAATAGGAATATGGAAGACTTTGTCACTGAGAGTGATTTGAACTGTTCAGAGATGCACCATAAACATTTCAATAGGGAAGAATTTCAGTATGTGACCTGGAGACTTTTTGTGGTATTTTGGTGAAGAATGAGATAACTCTGCCCCCAGTCCGAAGAGTCTACCCAAAGCTAAGGTAAAGAGATTTATATTCATTGTATTGACAAAGGAAGTCTCAAAGAAGCACAGTAGAGATTTTGTGCTCTGGTTCAGTCTTATGAAGATTTTATTTTTAATGAAAAGGAGCAAGCTCAGAAAGAAAAATATAAAACGTATGGTTCAAATAATAGAGGAGCATCAGAAAGTGAGATACAGCTGAATTCACTATTCAAGGAAATAAAGAGATTAAGGGAGTGATCAGCTCAGTGCAAGATCCTCCCCAGTTAAGCTTGTCTTTGTAGTTGAAGAAGGAATACTTTAGACTTTTAATGTTAAAGAAACGACAAATCAGAAATGGGGAGCATACCTGTGGAGGAAGTACCTGGAAGACACAGGCTTTTGATCTGGATCTCGAGGAATAGTGATCATAAAAATCTTAGGCCCAGGCATAATAGTACACACTTTTAATCTCAGGAGACAGATCCAAGGTCAACCTGTGAAGAGCAATTTTGAGGTAAAAGAAAAACAAAGAAAAAAAAAAAAACCTTAAGCCTAGGGTCAGTGGCACTTGCCTTTCAGGAGACAAAGCCATTTAGATCTCTGAGTTCAAGGTCATTCTACAGAGCAATTATGGGACAGCCAAGCTGAGGCAATGATGGACTTGTAAAACAGAAAAATGGCAGGAGAATAAGAGGGGGAGGCATGTTCAATCCCCAGCAAGCAATATAAGTTGGCAGTTTTGGCCATGTGCCTCTGACCTTAGAGTCAAGAATGGAAGGTACTACTGGGACAGTTGATACTGGTTAGCTGGATCTGAGAAATTAGCAGTGATTTTAAAAAGAGATCGCATTATTGAGGTAAAATCTGGGAACATAAAGAAGCTGTGCTCTAGAGATATTTAAGGTGGTAGCTCATGCTGTATCTGTACTTGGTAATGTGTAAGAGTCACTGGTTTTAAAGGCATGAAGGGGTCATAAAGAGTAGCCAAAGCTTAGCCTTATAAGAGATGATGGATGGCCATTGGTGAAGGTGCAGCCTCAGTTGTAATTGCCAGCACAGGACAGAAGGGCAGAAGGGGTCATGCAAATGATTTGAGGTTTGGTACCATGAAGAGAGCCTATGAGAGGTTATTGATGAAGCTTAGTCGCACCTGCCAATACGATGGCATGACCACAAAAAACAGCAGTAGTGGAGTAGAATCAACAGGACAGAGCCTAGCATCCTACAGAAGGCAGGGCTGGAGAACTGATGCTAGCCCTTTGAAGGAGCCGAGAAGATTGTATGTGGATTCTGAACATTGGAACAAGAAGCTGTTAAGTAGAAGCTTACTTGAAGACCCAAAGATATTAAAGATACCAGAGCTGTGCGATATCTGACAAGGAAAGCTGCTATGGTGGAGTGGAAGTAGCTCAGGGGAAAGAAGTTTGTTGCAGTCAGCAATGATAATAAGGGAGCTAGAGATCTGAAGTTAAACCCTGGCTAAGACAGTTCGTTATTCCCACCAGTATTGTGCCACTATTTTCCTACCATATTTTTCAGGAAGCACAGCATTGTATATCAAAGTTTAATGGTTGGGAGATCCAGGGATACAGCCTGGTGAGAAGGCGATCTGAGTGGCCGGGGAACAGAGAGATCTCTCCAAAGAACAAGGAAAGTGCGCCCACCCCCTGCTTGGTTCAGTAAACCAGAAACCCTGCATTGGGCTGTCTGTTACAAGCAGGCGTCCCTTCGGTGCAGAACAGGTGATCAGGTTATCTGCCACCAGGAACAGCAGAGATCCAGGGACACAGGCCTGGTGAGAAGGCATTCTGAGTAGCCAGGGAGCAGAGAGATCTCTGCCGAGCAACTAGAAAGTGTGCCCCCATCCCACTACCTGCTTGGTTCAGGGAAGCAGGAACCCTGATTTGGGCTGTCTGTTATCAGCTGGCAACGGTGCATACAGAATGGATGTTCAGGCCATCTGCTACCAGGAACACGCGGAGATCCAGGGACACAGGCCAGGTACAAGGGAGAGGTGAGAACCAATCACTGACAACAAGACCGCGTATAACACAGAAAACAATATGGCAAGAGGAAAGCAAAAGAACATAACCCAGGGAAACCAAGACAACCTAGCAACACCAGAACCCAGCTCTCTCATCACAGCAAACAGTGGAATGCCAAACACTCAAGAAAGAGATGCCTCAGACCCGAAATCATACTTCAAGATGATCATAAAGATCCTTAAACAAGAACAGGAGGAAAAGCATAAAGAATTAGAAGCTTTTAAAGAAGAAACAAGAAAAACACTCAAAGAACTCAAAGAACTAGAGAAAAACAGAACCAAAGAGATGAAGAAATGAAAGAAGGAATTTAAAAACAGAAATAGACACAATAAAGAAAACACCAAAAGAGACAGCCCTGGAAGTAGAAAACCTAAAAAAGAAATAAGGAGTCACAGATGCAAGCATTTCCAACAGACTATAAGAGATGGAAGAGAGAATCTGGGGGCCAAAGACAACATTGAAAACATAGACAAAACAGTCAGAGAGGATGTAAAAACAAAAAAGCTCCTAACCCAAAATATGCAGGAGATACAGGACACAATGAGAAGACCAAAAATAAGGATAATAGGAATAGAAGAGGGAGAAGAATATCAACTAAGAGGAACAGTAAATAAATAAAAGAAAACTTCCCTACCCTTAAGAATGAAGTGACCATGAGCAGAAAACAAGCCTATCTAACTCCAAATAGGTTGGACCAGAAAAGAAATTCATCCCGACACATAATGGTCAAAACACCAATTGTCCAAAGCAAAGAAAAAATATTAAAAGCAGTAAGGGAGAAAGGCCATGTAACATATAAAGGAAGTCCAATAGAATCACACCCGACATCTCAACAGAGACTATGAAAGCTAGAAGAGCCTGGACAGACATCATGCAGAACCTATGAGAGCACAAGTGCCAGCCCAAGCAGCTATACCCAGCAAAACTATCAATCACCATAGATGGAGAGACTAAGATATTCCAAGACAAAACTAAATTTACAGAATATCTGACAACAAACGCAGCACTACAACAAATTATAGGGAAAAAACCCAATGCAATGAGGGGAACTACATCCTAATAAAAACAATAAAACTCATAAGCAAGAAAACCAAAAGAAGAAAGACATACAGCCACAATTCAACCTTCAAAAGCAAAAAAAAAAAAAAAAAAAAAAAAAAGAAACAGCCACCACTATTCCTTGATATTTGTTAACATAAATGGACTCAATTCCCCAATAAAAAGATATAAGCTATCAGACTGGATACATAAACTAAACCCAGCATTTTGCTGCATACAAGAAACTCATCTCAGAGACTAAGACAGACACTATCTAGAGAAAAAGTTTGGGGAAAAAAAGTTCCAAGCAATTAGCCCCAAGAAGCAAGCTGGAGTGGCCATTCTAATAGAGAATAAAGTAGATTTTCAACCAAAAGTTATCAAAAAAGATAAGGAAGGGCACTTTTTACTCATTACAGGGGAAATCTGTCAGGAGAAACTCTCAATCCTTAACATATATGCTCCAAATACAAAAGCACCCATATTCATAAAAGAAACCCTACTAAAGCTCAAAAAATACATTGTGTCCAAAAAATAATAGTGAAAGACCACAATACCTCACTATCACCAATGGACAGATCATAAAAACAAAAACTGAACAAGGACACTGTAAACCTAGCAAAGGTTATGAACCAAATGGAATTAATAGATATCTGCAGAACATATCACTCTAAAAAAAAAAAAGAATATAACTTCTTCTCAGCACCTCACGGCACCTTCTCAAAAATTGACCAGATAATTGGACACAGAATGAGTTTCAATATATAGAACAAGATTAAAAAACTCCCTTGTATCCTTTCAGATCACCATGGTCTAAGGCTGGTCTTTAATAACATAAAAGACAACAAAAAGCCCATATACACATGGAAACTAAACAACACTCTATTAAACAATAGTAGTGTCAAAGAAGAAATAAAGAAAAAAATACTAAGGATTTTCTAGACTACAATGAAAAAGAAAACACAACATAACCATACCTATGGGATGCAATGAAAGCATTACTGAGAGAAAGACTCATAGTGGTGAGTGCTTCCAAAAAGAAACTGGAGAAGGCATACATCAGCAACTTGACAGCACAGTTGAAAGCTCTAAAACAAAATGAAGCAGATACACAGATGACGATTAGAAAGCAAGAAGTAATCAAACTTATGGCAGACATAGACCAAATAAAAACAAAAAGAACCATTCAAAGAATAAACAAAACCAAGAGATTTTTTTTTTTGAGTAAAGTAATAAGATTGATAAACCCTTAGCCAGACTAACTAGAGGGCAAAGAGAGAGTATCCAAATTAACAAAATCAGAAGGGAAAGTGGAGAAATAACAAATGAAATTGAGGAAATTCAAGAAATCAAAAGATCCTACTACTAAAGCCAATACTAAACAAAGCTGGAAAATCTGGAGGAAATGGATGAATTCCTAGATAAATGTAAGATACTAAATTTAAACCAGGACCAGGTAAACCATCTAAATAATCCCATAACAGCTAAAGAAATAGAAGCAGTCATCAATAGCATCACAACCAAAAAAAAAAAAAAAAAAAAAAAAAAAAGCCCAGGTCCAGATGGGTGCAGTGCAGAATTTTATCAGACCTTTATTGATGACATAATACCAATACTTTCCAAAATATTCCACATAATAGAATCAGATGGAACACTACCTAAATCATTTTTTTGAGGCTACAATAACCCTCGTTCCGAAACCACACAAAGACCCTACAAGGAAACAGAACTTCAGACCAATATCACTTATGAACATTGATACAAAAATACTCAACAAAATCCTTGCAAACCGAATCTAAGAACACATCAAAACGATCATTCACCATAATCAAGTAGGCTTCATCCCTGGGATGCAGGGATGTTTTAATATAAGGAAGTCCATTAATGTAATCCACAATATAAACAAACTCAAAGAAAGAAACAACATGGTTATCTCACAAGATGCTGAGAAAGCATTTGACAAAATTCAACACCCCTTCATGTTAAATGTCTTGGAAAGAACAGGAATACAAGTTCCATACCTAAACATAATAAAAGAAATATACAGCAAACCAGCAGCCAACATCAAACTTAATGGCGAGAAACTTGAAGCAATCCCACTAAAATCAGGGACTCGACAAGGTTGCCCACTCTCCCCCTACCTATTCAACATATTACTGGAAGTCCTGGCTGGAGCAATTAGACAGCAAAAGGAGATCAAGGGGATACAAATTGAAAAGAAAGAAGTAAAAACATCACTATTTGCAGTTGACATGGTAGTTTATTTAAGTGACACCAAAAACTCCACCAAAGAACTTCTACAACTGATAAACAAGTTTAGCAAATTGGCTGGATATATAATTAACTGAATCAAATATGTAGCCTTCCTCTACTCAAAGGAAAAATATATGGAGAAAGAAATTAGGGAAAAGAAACCCTTCATAATACTCACAAAATCTATGAAATACCTTGGTGTGACTCTAACTAAGCAAGTGAAGGATCTGTATGACAAGAATTTCAAACCTCTAAAGAAAGAAATCAAGGAAGAAAATAGAAAGATCTCACATGCACATGGATTGGAATGATCAACATTGTAAAAATGGCCATCTTACCAAATGCAATCTACAAATTCAATGCAATCCCCATCAAAATACCAACCCAGTTCTTCATAGAGTTGGAAAGATCAATGTGCAATTTCGTCTGCAATTTCATCTGGAATAACAAAAGACCTAGAATATCGAAATCCATCCTCAACAACAAGAAAACATCTGTGGAAATCGGTATCCCTGACCTCAAACTATATTACAAGGCAATTGTGCTAAAAACTGCATGGTACTGGTACAGAGATAGGCATGTGGATCAATGGAATAGAATAGAAGATCCAGAAATGACCCCTCACATATATAGTCACCTGATTTTTGACAAATGACCTATAAACATTCAATGGAAAAAGGACAGCCTATTCAACAAATGGTGTTGGTCCAACTGGCAGTCAGCATACAGAAGAATGAAAATAGACTGTTTCTTATCTCCTTGTACAAAGCTCAAGTGCAAGTGGATCAAAGATCTCCACAATAAACCGGGTACACTGAAACTATTAGATGAGAAATTAGGGAAAACCTTAGAACACACAGGGACAGGGGAAAATTTCCTGAACAGGACACCAATGGTTCGAGCTCCAAGGTCAAATTTGACAAATGGGACTTAATGATATTGCAAAGTTTCTGTAAGGCTAAGGACACTGTCAAGAAAACAAAAAGGCAACCAACAGAGTGGGAAAAGATCTTTACCAACTCCACATTAGATAGAGGCCTAATATCCACGGTATACAAAGAACTCAAGACACTAGACACCAGAGAACCTAACAACCCTATTTAAAAATGGGGTACAGAACTAAACAAAAAGTTCTCAACTGAGGAATATTGAACGGCTCAGAAGCATCTAAGGAAGTGCTCGACATCATTAGCCATCAGGAAAATGCAAATCAAAACAACCCTGAAATTCCACCTCATACCAGTAAGATTGGCCAAGACTAAAAATTCAGATGGCAGCAGATGCTGGCAAGGATGTGGAGAAAGACGAACACTTCTCCACTGTTGTTGGGGTTGTAAACTGGTACAACTACTCTGGAAATCAGTCTGCCCATTCCTCAGAAAATTGGAAATAATACTACCTTAAGACCCAGTTATTCCACTTCTGGGCATATACCCAGAGAATCTCCAATATACAACAAAGACACGTGCACCACAATGTTACATATCAGCTCTATTCATAATAGCCAGAAGCTGGAAAGAACACAGATGTCCTTCAGTATATGAATGAATACAAAAATTGTGGTACATTTACAAAATGGAGTACTACTCAGCTACCATAACCAATGACTTTACAAAATTCTTAAGAAAATGGATGCATCTAGAGAATATCATCCTGAGTGAGATGACCCAGTCACAAAAGAACAGACATAATATGCACTCACTGATAATTGGATACTAACTCCAGATAGCTCTGAACACCCCAGAAACAACTCACAGACTATATGAAGTTCAAGAAGAAGAAAAGAAATGGAAAGAAAAACACATTATGTTTACTCCTTAAACACCAAGAATACTTTGACTAATTCCATGTTACATCCTGTTTTACATGTACTTTATGCTCATTGTAACGAATGAGGTCTTAATGCACACTATCAAACCTTTAATTAAAAAAAACCAAGCACTGGAAAAATGTATTCATATACTTTTATGAAAAAATGCTGAAAATTTGTACATTTATCTTTTTTTTTAAATAAAGTTGTTAAGAAAAGTTTCATGTTTGGGCTACTGTTTATATTTTTCTTTAGTAGCCTGCAGAATACCTTTTCATACCCCAAACATTAGAACACAGGGGTAAATGTCATTTGTATGTTCCAGCTATACCTCTCTGTTATAACTGATGTGGAATTGTCCATGTTTCTCATTTTGAGATGACTGTATATTTTAGCTTTTGCTGTCTTTTCTTTTATTATTAACTTTGTCCTGTTGTATTTCGTTGAAATATAAAAATCTGTAGTAACTGCTAATTAAATAGAATTTATTCATGTTAAAATAGCTCATTATAAGGATATTTCTTGATATATGATGGGAGTACAGCTTTAATGTTTTTCAGAACAATCAATTTAAATTGATTTCTCAGGAGGAATGTGTCAATTTTTGTGAATTTTTCACAGTGGACTACTTTGATATTATTTAGGGTCTCAGTGGATAAAAGAATGTGGTTTTCTTCTTGAGATTGCTACTCTGCAGAAAGGGAAGCATAAGGTCTTAATAAATAGCTGAAAACAGAACATAATAGAAAATATCTTATTCCTATTCATCAGAAACAAAAAGAACGTTGGTACTGGCCCATGTATTAAGTGGAGGCCAATGAAGATTTTGATTCCAGATTACTTTCGAATGACATATCCCTATATCTTAAGAGTTTAAGTTTCAAATTTAGTTTAATAATACAGAGAAGGATTGTTGAATGAAACAACAGCTATCTTTATTTCTCCTCCATCAGTTTTCCAATGACTACAGTAAAGTTGTGGCATGGCTTAGCCGGAGATATATTCGGTCAGAAAGAAGGAAACAAAAAGTGAGTTAGATACCATTCATCTCATACCACACACACACACACACACACACACACACACACACACACACACAAACTGAAGACACTATGTTCTAGGAGTATTTGAGTGATGGTATTAGTACATAAAAATTGAATTAAAGGAATATTTAATTTTTGAGCAACACTGAACTAGATGTAGAATTAAAATTGTTTTTAAGCAGTGATTCATAGGTATCTTTTCTCGATATCTTTAGTAACATTAAGCAGGAATTGAACTGATAGTAGAAAATACAATCCTGGAATTTCCGGAAATAATGTGGACAAGATGATTAAGTATTCAAAGTTAAGGGCAATGCTGGGACATGCAAAACAGAAATAACAACCACATAAGGAATGAAGATATACCATTAGTGAGAGGGATACTCATCAGGAATGTACAAGTTGGGGACAATGCTCTTCTTCATGGGGGTCTGGGGTGAAAGTAACTGAGACTCATTAACAAACAGAACAACAATCACCCTGGTAATTAGGCACTACCATTAAAGGAACTGTAACAGCAAACTGATAGCAAAGTGTCCCTGATCTACAGGACCATAGAGATCATTAACAAGTCACATCTTATTAGCATACCAGAAATGCAGTGACAAAGTTCTATTTAGTTCAAGCAATCTGAAATAATCACAACCAGATAGCAGAGTATAGGTCCTTGCTCAAAACCCACTTTTTCCCTCAGTTTCATGATGCAAACATGTTTCAGATCCAAACACAATGTCTATGACAGGATGAACTCAACAAATATAAAACAATTTTATATGGAACTAATTTTTCTAGTCCCCCATTCTTAGAGCTAAGGTTGTTTACTTACAGTGGGTAGAAGGAAGTACGTGAATGACTTCTTGTCATGAAACAGCTGATTCAAATTCTTATTTTCTTTAATTATGAAACAGTTACCAACATCCTTAAGTCTCTGGTTCTGGTTATGTAGGGCTACCTATTATGTGTGAGGGGCCCATATGCAGTGATCTTCCAGCTGAAGAATGCTCATTGTTAACTAGCTCATTATAAACTGGGTTAGAGAATCTGTATCATTACCTTCCCACATAAAGGCATCATGTTTATGTTATTGTCATGTCCATGTATAAAAAAATGAGACTTAATCAGGTTAATAATTGCCTGTGAGATATCATAGGGGTTCCCAATTCACTCAACAATGAATATCTGATTAACCAACTTTTCAAGGATCTGAGATTTGTCCACATATATGTACTTCATTTCTTCTGAAAGATTTGTCTCCTGGACATTCCTTGGTCTCTAATCTTTTGTGATTTTTTTTTTTTATCTTGTTTCAATTTTACTGAAATTGAACTTACCTGAGAGACATGTTTTGAATATGTCACAGTTTTCTTTTGGAGATGAGAAGATGGCTTTTTCCAACTCACTTCCATTCTCAGGAGTCTATTTCTGTTTTTCAATACATTGTCACTGTTTTAATGACTTTGATTGTAAAGACATATGTACCGAACATAACTCTTTGTCCTGATGCACATGAATATAAAAGTTTGAACAAGTTCCCTGTATTCTGATCTACATAGGGTCAGCTGTGCCTTATTAGAAAGGAAGAAGGAAGTGGGAAAGAAGCTACAGAATACTCTCTTCTTCCCTGGTGTCTTTTAAGGTATTAGGATGTGAGGAGTACAAACCTAAACTCATGCCACCATGATTGTTAACATCATGTCATTGTCGTGAAATAAGTCCTTTTAAACTTGGTGGCAAAGAAAATCTTTTTGTTAGTTAATTTTAGAGGAGCATTTGTCAAGACAGAGAGAAAAAGAAATGAAACAGCCACTGAGTCTGTTCCTTTACTGTCAGCTAAGACAGGATCAGCACTTTAGGCTGCCTTACTGAACAAATTCTGGTTCATGTTTCAAATAAGAAGTGCCAACTCTGTTAGTCCTCCTTCTTTTTTTTTTTTTTTTACTGTTTTAAGTAACTAACTTTATTGATATTTTATTTCACATATGCATCTTTTAATTTATTATATTGATTGAATGATTGATTCATTGATTGATGATTATTGATTGATGGGTTGGTTGGAGGGCCAAGCCACAAAATTATCAGAAAACAGCTTGAAGAAGTTAGTTCTCTACTTTTACTTTCTGGGTCCCAGAGATTCAACCAAATTGTCAGGTTTGTGTCTTTACCCTCTGAGCCATTTCCATGACCTGAGGTTTGATATTTTTTTATTATTACATCATTGTCGTCATCATCATCACCATCATCATTATTTTAATTAACAAAACCTTTTAGCCCTTGAAAGACTCTCTCATTTACAGTCTTTAGAAACTGGAAGAAAAAAAAAAAACAAAAAACTCTTGTGCATTCAGGACATACATTCAGTAATATAGTAAACATATGGACATATGATTAACTCTGAATATTGAAGAAGTTATATCTAACACTTGTACACACCCATGATATAACCCAGGTTGGCCTCAAACTCATCCTATAATAAAAGATAATCTTGAACTTCTGACCCTTTGGCCCATGTCCCTTGTTTAATAGCAGGTCCTGGGAACTTAAGTCAGAACTTCTGGCATGTTAAGCAAGCATCCTAGCAGATGAGATATATTCCTACCTCCTTATCACACTGAGAATCCTCAGATATGCACATTATGGTACCCATTGCAGATGGGGAGTCTGAAGGCGACAGACCGGCCCTAGTCTCCTGGGCATGGGTTCTATTCAGCCAAGAAATAGACATAAAGAAGTCACTAAAACCATGAATTCCTTTTGATGAAGTAATGATCTTCAAATGATGATAATATTCAATACCTGCCACATGCCTTTACAAATTACTACTATTCTGTTCCTTTCTACTTCAGCTTGAACCTTTTTGAGGTAGCACGGCTTCAATCACTAACTGAAACTGAAGCCAGCCAGACGACGTTAGATCAGATGACACTGTAACTGACCAGCTGACCGCTTTTCCTCTTCAAACACGAAGCACATCACTTCCCTGTAAATGTTTCTCCTCCGTCCACTGCTGCAAGCATCACACTGCACAGGGTAAAATGGCTTCAACCTCCAGCTTCCCTCTTAGCTCTTTTCCTTCACTTTATCTAAAGAGCAGTTACTGCAGAGCAGTGGTCCTCACTGAGCTTTTTATCTTCAGTCTTTGTAAATTGGTTCTCCACACAGGTTCTGGGTCTAGCTGGTCCTGGGGAAGCTCCATGTTCCACGGCCTTCACCGTTAGTCCTCCTTCTAATTCAGGACATTACAACATTTAATTTTGAAGAGAAGGATTGTGTGTGCGTGTAAGTGTGTGTGTGTGTGTGTGTGTGTGTGTGTGTGTGTGTGTGTGTGTGTATGGTGTAGACATGTGTTTTTTAATGGCATGTATATAGAGATCAAATTATGACCTTTTGAGTATCAGTCATTTTCCCCCTTCCACACTGCTTGAGGGCAGACTCTTTTAATTTGGCAATTGTGCATGTGTAGGGCCAATTCTCTTGATTCCCTCCATGCCTTACCACAGTAATGCTGGATTTTCACGTGCCAGCCTTCATATTTTTCCTAGTTCGATTTCAAGAGCTCAACTCAGATCATCAGTAACACCCAGCAAGCACTTTTATCACGTGAACCATCTTCACAGCCTTACACTATAACATTTAATGGAGGAGCTGTAGCTAATGGGTTCTTATCAATAAATTCCATCTGATTCATCGTTATGTCCTAATATTATCCCAGAGTAATGATATCCATTCTACACTTATTCTCTAGATTGCTGTCTCTAATACTAAGACTACTGTGAAGCAGTTTCCTCTGGGCATCACATGACAGTCATTCTGAAGCAAAGACTGCCATAGTTACCAACAGAATACTTAGTCTTATGTGACAGTTATCAATCATTGTTAACCAGAAAAAACAATCTAGAATCAACAAGGAGACAAATGTCTAGGTTTGTCCCTAAGGACATCTTCAGATTGGCTTAACTAAGGTGAGAAGGCTCAATCTAAATGTCGAAAATACAGTATCAAGGGTTGAAGTTACAGTCCAAATAAAAAGAAACAAGCACACAGATTTATCTGCCTCTGCTCCCCAACAGTGGACACAATATGACCAGTAACCACAGGCATCTGCCACCAAATTGTGAGCCCCAATAAACTCTGACTTATTTCTTGAAATTGTTTTTTAACATATGTTGTTGCAGCAATGGCACATTCAATGAAGCCATGAAGCAAGCAAAAGCTATGGTGGTACCTAGCCTTATGAGAGTAGCAATAGAACTTTTAATATGATACATAAGAAAGAAGGGGGTCAGCTGTCCTGTCAATGAGAATCCAACTGCCATTACCTCCTGGACCACCCAAAGCAAGCTGAACTTGTATACATTTGCAGGTCTGGTGTATATGAGAGATAAACAACTGACTTTTGGTTGGTATACTGATGCAGCTTTCATGAGAATGCTGGGTGCACCATTCTAGTGATGGAGCTGCTTCTATATTTCCAATGCTTCATAAATAATACTAATATATTCTGGTTCCTGAAGGCAGATTTACATGGATGGTGTCTTTTATCTGTGTGTTCTGTGTATAGGATAAATAGGCCTTATACAGAGTGAATGTGATTCACCATTATCATACAGAACAGTAACACAACAGAGAGATAGGAAATAGTTATTTTTAATTAATGTACTTCTTTGAGAATATTGTATACATCACATTGAAGGACTCACTGGGATGCGAGTAAGGTTGGATGTGGAAGTAGAAAAGATGATATGCATAGGTCCTGATACACACTTCTACAAGACTCCTGAATTCCCTATACACAACTCTTCTACAAGACTCCTGAGTTTCACTTAATACTTGGCTGTTTCCATCACCAGCTGAATGAAACTTATCAGAAGTTATACTAGGCTCCTGTTATTATTGCAGAACCTTTCAACAGATACCATTATATTTCCCTCAGGCAATCAGGATTTGTCCTCTTAGGTTGAATAAAAAAAAAGTTGCTATTTCTGAGGATAGAAGTGTTAGTAGCTATACAAGTTCCCATTGATCCTGGGAATTTTTCTCTCTTCCTGCCTCCTCTGCACATATATTATGACTCTCACTCTACTGATCATTAACTTCATCTCCTTTAAGGATACTATTTGTAATATTTTTAAAGAAAAGCCTCCATCTTTCTTTACAATCTTTTAAAGGCTAGATTGTGCCCTATATCCTGAGTCGTAAAATTGTCTCCTAAGAAGGCTCAATCTGAGGGCCAATGCTGAGTTTTCTTTTTCTCTTAGCCACTTCCTGCAGCATTTTTCAATTATTTACTTATTAATTAATTCATTCATTCATTCATTCTTTCATTCATTTTGCATCTTTATCTCACTCACTCCCTTCTTTCTTCATAGTCCCACCCTTTATTAATCCCTCTCCCCCACTAACTCCTCCATTTCTCCTCAGAGCTGGGGAAGGTTCCCATGGGTACCATCTCACCTTGACACTTCAAATCACAGCAGGACTAAACTCATACTTTCCCTCTGAGACTGAAAAATCCATCAAAGTACAGGAAGTAGAATCAGAGGCAGGCAACAGACTCAGAGATAGACCATTCATCAATTATTAGGTCACCCACATAAAGACCAATCTGAATCTATACTGCAAATATATGGGTGACCTAGGTCCAGCCCCTGAATGGCTGTTAGGTTGGTGGCTCAGTTTTTGTGAACCCACATAAAGCCAGGTTACTTGATATTGTAGGTTTTCTGTAGTGTCCTTGACCCCTATGACTCTCTTCTACAAGGCTCCTGAGTCCCCTATACCCATCTCTTCTACAAGATTCCCGAGTTCCCTATCCCCGACTCTTCTACAAGACTCCTGAGTTCCATTTAAAACTTGGCAGTTTCCATCTCCTGTTGGATGAAACTTATCAGAAATCATACTAGGATCCTGTGTGCAAGCATAGTAAATTACTATCAATAGTGTCAGAAATAGGCTTTCATGAGATGAATAGAAAAGTGGACCTGTCATTGGTTGTCTAGTCCCTCAATTTGTTTTCTATCTTTGTCTCTGTGTACCTTTACAACAGGTGATTTTTGTCACTCCAAAGACTCTAACAAGCAAATCAAATATTGTGTCAGAGGCTGAAGAATGGAATGCTTAGGTAATTTGTACAAAATGCTCTAGTTAGCTACTAATGGAGAAGAATCACAACCCTCTAGCTCCTGAGAGGAGCTGATACGTATACACTTGCACTCTAGATACACTTGCCTTGAGATCATGACTGGACCATGAGCAAGGAGGGCATTAGAAAATAAGCAGCACAGTAAATTAGAGACATCATACACAAGGCCTTACAAAGAAGCTTTCCTTCTGAACCCAGAGTAAAATCATTAATAGAGATTTCTAAAAGTAATAGTATAAGAAAGACCCATTGTGGGCAGATTGACTGATGGAGGTTTAGAGGACTGCCTCCAGAGAAATTACATGAACAAAAGAAATAATTGTCCTGTATAAGTTTTGGGCTGTTGGAAGGAGTTTTATACCACATGATTTAGTTTTGCATGACAAAGATCTTGGACAGGACACATACTGAAAGAACCTGAAGCATCTATAAGCAATCTGGCCTTTACATTGTTCCCTTGGAAAGGAGTATTGGGGATTATGATCTGATTACTTTAGTCTGTGAGTAACTAACATCTTAAAGGTCTCCTTAGTGACATCCATCAATTACCTTCATTAAACAGAAATAATAGCAGCAACTAAAAAACAATTCAGTGAAAATACTTCAATATATCTTAAGGTACTTTATGCTGTATAAGTATTAGATACGTGTGTATGTATATGTTTATGTGAATGTGTATGTATGGTGTATGTGCATGTGAATGTATGTATGAGTTGTGAGTATAAATATAGCTGTGTGTGTATCAGTGTGTGTATGTATGTATATATGAGAGTGTGTGTATGTTTATCTGTATGTGTGTGAATGTGTATGCATTTGTGAGTGTTATGAAATATATAGAGAAATATATTTCTTTGTTCATATAACATGATTACATATATAGTTACGATAAAGAAATGATTCACATGTTTATAATCTGAAGCATATTCCATTAGTGTTAAAAACCAGGACAGCCACATACATACATACATATAATCCACATCTCTGTTCAGGTTGTTCATTGTGATTGGATACCTAGTCTTGTCACTGTATACAAGAGGTTCTCCTCTTCTCAGAATTAACACTTGTTGTATTTAGTACCTTCATTAGTAGTAGGGAACTGTAAAGTGTTCCCCATTGACACTGTTAAATTGCCCAGTGCTTTCTTCAGGGTCTTGCTTAGACAGAAACATTTTTAAAGTAATTGAGGAGTAGATCACCATGTCTGAAACACAATTACAGCAGCCATTCTAATTCTTTACATAATTCCACATGTGCTGCCCTGGTGATCCCTAAAGCATGTGGGTTGTTTGTTTTTATTCCTATTAATTAGGAATCTGTTGTCTTTATGATTTTTGTTCCACCTGGAGAATAATACAGTATTTGTGGAATTGTTGATTTTCAGCTCATCAATTATCTGGTAAAAAGCAGGTATGTGATACCTAAGATTTAGTTAAAGGACGTAAGAAAAAGCTCCACAAGAATTAATAAAACAGCAAGAAGTAAGAAGGGGAAAGTTTCACTAGTAAAAGACTCTACATGGTCAAATAAATAAAATTTCATTATTACAAAGAATTAAATTTTGTTGTTGCTGTTGTTGTTTTGTTGTTGTTATTAAAATTTGAAGCCAAATTATTTGTGCTATTTTTAGATCCTTTTAATTGATCAGCTGCTCTCCACTTTACCATTTTTCTATCAAAACTTGAAAATATTCTTAGCCGGCCACTAGATTTTACCAATCCAAAGGCTAAAAATGTCATCAGATATTAAAAACTTAGAGCATATTTTTCCATGTTTTGCTGTAAACCAGTCACCTGTTCCTTTAATAATATATCTGGTAAACATTTTGATAGGACTTTGTTCCATAACCAATAAATTCTCATATAATCACTTCCATATGGAACATCATATCATAAAAAAATCTGTGTTTCTAGCCCAGGGTCACTCATATTCGGCTTTAGAATAAATAGTATCACTTTTTGTTCGTGTGAACAAAGGCTTTGAGAAATCAATTGTATCCTATATTTCCAGCACATTTTACAATAATCAGTCCAATATTTCACAAATGGTCAACATCTTTAAAATACCTAGAGTTGTAAATAATTATAGATACTCCACAGTTTTATGAATGATTAAGAATTAGAATTATTTGAAGAAACTCAATATTCTCTACAATACTGACTAAATCAAAAATAAATGACATCCACTTAAACTATGACAAATGTATATCTATAAAACATCAACAATAATTTAATACAGCACAGGAAAGTGTCATTATCATAAACTCTGTAATAATGTTGTTCATTCTCACATTCATAACATCCTGTTTGGAAAAGAGATAGCAAAATAATAAAATAATAAAATTATCATTACTTGTGTGTTCTACTGGGAACATTATAAGAAGCAACCTAGAAATATTTAAATTGCCATGAGAATTCAGTAAATATTTATTTTATTAAAGAAATATGCAAAAGTAAGTACTATTATTGAATATCTGTGAAAAGAATTGTTGCTATGTAATAAAATACTCTGAAAATAGACACAGCCATTTTAGAAAAAGAATAAAATGGTATATTCCTTCTTTCCATGTATATAATAATTATATGACGGAAAAGTAAACAATTTACAAAATTTCTAACATTTCTGGTGATAGGAATTTTTAAAATATGCTATTTTGTCTTGAATAATACATAAAAAATAACTTAGTTCCAATAAATATTTTATTCACTATCTGATAATTAAATCCATTCTAGTATTAAATACATATTTCAAATGCTAATCTAATACACTGGGTATTTAAAACTATCTATAACTGAATGCAACAAGAATGGTAAAGACAGTGTTAATGTAGCAAAATTAAAGTTCTCATAATGCATTATACTCACATCAAGAAACCACTCAATATATGGTAACTGGAGGAAGAAAATGGAGGATAGCATCAGTATTGGACACCTAACCGAAGAGATATGCAATTTTCCCAGGTAAAACTGCAAATTCTTATGTGGACAAACACTCAAAAAAATCTCAGCTTTATTTACTAGTTTGAAGTAACTCCATGGGAAAACAAAGGAAATTATAAATGTTGGTTGGTTTCTAGGACAGGAATACTGACTTAGGACAGGGACAATACAACACACTTAGTGGAACTAAAGGAAATAATAACAGGAACAGATACTTGTACAAATGCAAAGGAAGATCAGAAAGCCAGAAGTAATATCCATCTTGCACAAACTATACCCATTATTAACAATAGGCACTAGTGATAGAATATCAAACTATTTTTATAAATGAGGCTTCACAGAATATAAAATTTTGCAAAGAATGCACTTTCCTAAAGGATTCAATTGGCAGATTACTTGACTCCTTTGGAAGATTTGCATTTCTTGTCTGGTTATTGAGCTATGACTCCATGTTGTCTATGAAGGTTTGAAAATATGTGAGCAGACATAGCAATGACAAATAGAATGTGCTAACAGGTTTTCGATGTATTTTCTAAAATCTAGAATAGTGGCATGTTCACTGCTAATTTACAGTCATCTCAACGTTTCAGATGTCTGTATGTTTCTTCTGCATTACAATAAGACTAATGGTCTTTTGAATTAAGGATATATCTTTTGATGTTGTTTTGAAATTTTGTGACATGAAAAAGTAAACAGTAAGTAATACAACATTTTTATGAAACTAATGAGAACATGTGAACTAAATTGCAGAATTTTGGTGGTCACCAATAAACAACAATTATATGGACACTGAAGAGCAACAATGTGTTTGAAGCGATAGTCATATCAAAGGTAACCAACATTGCAGGGAAAACTGACAAAACAATTACTTGCTCATGAAGTCGGCTGGGTTTTCTCTGCTGTGGGAAGTTGTGTGTGGAGAAGTGCACACCTCTGTGTGTACCAGTGGATACCAAAGGTTACATCGATGTTTTCTGTGACTTTCCTTCTGTTGTTTGAGATGTCTCTCATTGAGCCTGAAGCTAATCATCTGACTACACAGGTTGGTCAGTATTCCTCCCATCTTGACTTGCATGTGCTGGGATGACAAGCACATATTTCTGTGCCTGACTTTTATGTAGGTGCCAGGAAGCTGTGTCATGTCCTCTTGTTGTGAAGCAGTTTACTTCCTGTACCATCTTCCCAGAAACACTTCCCCTTCTCTTTTGCTCACTTTGCCCTGAAATCATCTCTTATATTTAGCATAAACAACAACAAAAAGTTTTCAGATAAAAATAAGTTAGAAAGTAGCATGTAGATACATCTACCTTCATTGAACCACACATAGTTTACCATTTTGGTAATGACATTAAAGATCTTCATGGTCTGTGGTAATGGCTACATAAGGACCAGAGAGGCTAGACATGATGTGAACTATTAAGTCACAATACATAAATTATCTGGATAATGTTTATATCTAAAGTTATATATCTAAATAAAATAGAGTAAATGAGACAGAAATTGTTACATACAATGGGCAGATGTGTTTTGTAAGTAGTAAGCGGGAAAGCTGGGAACAAAAAGCCTTAAGCAACACATAAGAAAGAAAGATGAGGACTTACAGAGCGTTAAGCCTTAAGGAGAGAGAAATGGGGTGATGGGGCTTAATGGGAGGGTGAAGCAAAACTAAAGTTGAAAAGACTTATGGGAAGTAAACAGTTAGCAAACACACTTCAGAACAAAATAGTACAAGCAAAATTACCTAGTGTGGATAGACAATATCACTCCTGAAAAGCATATGGTTTTTGAATTAAAATCAAAACACAAGATATGCAATACATGTGTGTCATTAGTCAGTGAAGGCCCTGAGGTCTCTAA
This sequence comes from Micromys minutus, assembly GCF_963924665.1. Classification (NCBI taxonomy): domain Eukaryota; kingdom Metazoa; phylum Chordata; class Mammalia; order Rodentia; family Muridae; genus Micromys; species Micromys minutus. The sequence continues at coordinate 11,691,137 of NC_137984.1, forward strand.
ATTACTACTAGGATTTCAACTGCACTTGCAAATCAAATATAATCACATGATAAATTTCTATTAGTGGAGATAAGACACACTTTAGATGTGAGAAATGATAATTCAACCTCAAATCAACTGAGAAGTGTACTTGTGGGTTAGCTTTCATCACGGTGCTTAAACTTGCTATGCAGGCTGCTGAGGCAAGAGTAGACATCAGTAGCCTTACCCAACACTGGGCCCTGTGTACCACAGAACCAACCTGCCAAGCCTATTAGCATAATGGTGGCACAGTTGTTATTAGAGAACCAAACACGTTCTGGTTGAATTTCAGAATGTTCCACAAGACCATTTGGTATGTAACTCACAATGACATTAAAGGTATTTTTAAAGTTGCTTGTAGTGTCTGAACACCATAGCCTGAGTACATGTTAAAATTCTTAGCTTCATGCATATCTATTATTCATTTTAATGAGTGGTCACACAGAGGGAAAAGAATTCAACATTTGGTTTTATAATTCTGGTAAAGTTATGGATAGAAAAACTCTAAGTCCCATGATAGAAGCAACAATTGTTATTTTAATAAATGGTCACATTTTCAAACTGTCTTTTAAGTTTGTCAGGTGGCTGCCCTTGGGAAGTTATAACATAGTGTATATATGTCAACTATATGTAATATAAACATAGAAACACTTAGACTTCAGAAGAAAGCAATAACTGAGGAAGATGCTAATGAAGAAAAACTTACTGAATCTCAAGACGAGGCTAAGTATTAACATTAGGCACCAAACACTTCAGAAAGCATGATTTTCATTTTAATATATTTAAAATAAACACACAATTTATTTTTACTTATAAATTATTATAAGCAGTAAGTCATTTTAATACTATAATGGGTCCTAGATTTCTTCCCAGCATATCTACTGTATAGAGCAGAACGTTAAGTTGAGAATAGTGTTTTGCAAGGAAGGTTCTGTCTTCAAGTGTTAATGCATTATTTTTGTTTTCCAATCTGTTCAGTTAAAGTTGTGCTCTACAGATATAATTTTGTATGTAACTCAATGTTGTGAAAAGCATTTTCAAAGCTGCTTGTAGTGCCTGCACCATAGCCTGAGCCCATGTCTGCTGTGAGTCATACCCATTACTCATTTTAATGAATAGTAACACAGAGTCAAGAGGAACTACGTTTTAGCCTTCAACACTAACATTTATTTTCCTCCCATTTGCCCTCAGCCAGTTCATTAATCAAGATAAATTAGTGAAAAATTGTCAATGTTATGAGTCTAGAGTTTATGTATGTCTTTGAAAATCATAATTATGTAGGGCGGGCATCATTTAACATGAGTAGTATTTTTAGAATATAAAATTGATTAGATCAACAACTTTACCTTTTATTAAATTAAATATATTAAATATTATAAATTAAAAATATAACAAATGTTATTATAATTTAATTAATGTTACATTTAGAAATCATAATATTAGCATCACACAATAAAAGCAATTGCCATTAAATAAACTACTTTTCCTAAACTGATATCAAGTTTTGTCGATGTTAGACAAGTGCTCTGCATTCATAAATTACCCTAGTCTAGAAACACTATTAATCAATTTTTTAAAGGTTATACAAATAATCAAATAGTTTCTTTGTGTGTAAATTGTACATGCAAATTCTTTTATGCCCAAGTTGCAGCTCCCAAAATCTGGACATATTTTCATTTATCTCATCAAATAGGCACAGTTACACGTGATGATCAGAACAGTCCCTGTCACATCCTTTTTTATTTTGACATACTGAACTTGCTCATTCTTCCACCTTGGGTGTCTAGAGACATTAGCTTTATTGAACTCAACGCAAAAAGTCTTTGCCCTTTGCAATGGAACTTTTCATATCTAAAAACCATGTTTGTTCCTCTTATGTTACCATTACTTTATTTTTTCTGCTACCTCTCAGTTTATTTCTTTTTATATTCAATAGTTTTCTGGTGTAAACAATTGAGTTTTCTTTTATAATATCAGCATGCAGCAATACTTTGACTTAATGATAAAAAAAAAACAAAAATTTCCTCTACAAGTATATACTCTCTGGAATGAGTTTTTATTGGGTATGCATTAATTAGTTTAAATTTTGGAAATCAATTTTGAGATTTGTCTCATATGAAAATATATTGTTCACTATCAGAATAGTTGGGAATGTTATATTTCTGATACTGAGGACTGAGAGTTTGTTGTATCTTTTGTTATGGTGGCTCCTTTCTGATTTTGTTAATTATTTTCTCATTTTTTCTTAAATATCTTTGAAAATTACTGATACTATTGATATTATCAAAGAAATAGTTTTGTTATGGTCATATTGCTCTTTGTTTAATATTTCATTGATTACTGTAATAATTTTATTCCAATTTGTAGCTTTCAATTTAACTGATTCTATATTTAAAATTTTATGCAACTTTTGTTTTCCACATCACATGGTTCAACATTTTCCTTTAGAAATTTCCCCCCACCATTATCCCAGTTGTGTGTATATGATATGATTTCTAAATAGATATGTAGTTCAGTTTATGTCTAAAAAGTAAGTTCTGGCTTAAAGTTTTATTTATAATAAGTTTATTAAGACATGTTTCATAACCATGACTATGAATTTTCTTGGTGATATTTATTTTGTGTCTGAAAAGAATATAAGATCTGCTATTATGTCAGAAAGTCAGTGGCAAAAATAAATCACTTTTTTCTTGAATGTCCCTACTTTATCCTTTCTATCTCTGAAAAGGCTGCGCTAAAGTGTCTGCCAGAGTGGCTGGAGCAATGATGCAGTCATGAACATCATTTGCTGTTCTTGCCAAAGAATCTGGTTTGATGTCTAATAGCAACAACAGGTGTCACACAAACATGTCACACCAGTTTCAGTGAACCCAAATGCCCTCTTCTCACCTGTACCAGCACCTGCATGCAAATTAAACACATATAGACCACCAAGTATGCATATGCAAGTATGTGTACACATACAGAGAGAGGGACAGACACAAGGAAACAGAGACAAAGACAGGGACAGAGAGAGAAAGAGAGACAGAAAAATTAGAGGAGGAGGGAGGGAATGGGAAGAGACAAAGAAAATTTAAGGATTTAAAAAAAATATATATATATATATATATTCATCTATTTTCACTTTCAGTTTGCCAATACTTTTTTCATGTAGACATTTGGCACATGTAAGAGTGTTACTTATTTATAAATATTGACCCTTTAACACTATAAAATAATTCTCTTCCCTTTCTTTAATTTTTCATGGTTTGAAATCCATACTATCTGAAGCTAATTCTGATATTATTTATATTTAAATTTAACATTGATTTCTGTGGATACTGTTCACTTTCTTTCAACACACCAAAGAGGAGGAAAAGAAAGAAAAGCTACTCAAGAGGTAGATTATCTGTAATGTTTTCCAAGCCTCAGTATTTTAGCTTTATAAACAGTGATGTCATTTGGGATTTTGCAGTTCCTCAAAAATCCTGTAGTCCTGATGTTGTCAGTTCGCCTATAAAGAAGGAAGGGGGATAAGAATGAAGCTTGAGGTGAGGTAGAGCATTCTCGAGCTGTCTGGACTCTGCTTAAATTACACCACACTGTTTACTTTTCTTTACCCAATATTGACTCATAAATAAAATCTCAAATTTAAAAACATCAAAAGCATAAAAAAGCTGAAATAGATTAAGCTATAGACATTTTTGGCATCTTCCCTTCTACTACTCTATATGAAAGCTAGCTGCACATGTGAGATCTGTTGGAGAAGGCCCAGAATGCTTGCAGTCTTAATCTTAGTGGAGCTCTTGATCAGTGGGAAATAGCCAGTTCATAGCAGACATTTGGAGTTTCTATATATTTACTGAATAAATCATTTCAATGAATTGCATAAGGACTTATTGCAAAACAACAATATTCCGGTACTTCAATCTTAGAGGTTCTATACTGTATAATTAAAGGCAAACAGTATTTTGCCTTAATTTCATTTGAACAAATGCTAGGGTTTGACAGGAGTCAAAAATTTTTATCTTATTGAGTGTGATTTTATGTCTCCTCATATTGAGTCTGTGAATATATTTACTGAAATCTAGAAAGTCCTCAATAAGCTGAGAATGACCCAAAACAAAAGATTTTCTACTTCATTTTCTTGTTGGAAACATATTTTTCTGAAACTCCAAATAATTGCTTGGTAAGGTTCCTTGAATCCTGATCTAATGCTTGTGTATCATATTTTTTATGACACTAAATGCTGACTAATTCCATTGACTCACATTTACATGGCGAACCTTTGTCCTTTTAACCCTTTGTGACTTGAACAAGTTCATTCTTCCAATTTTTTAAACAACAATTCAGTCACACCAATGTTTACTATAATATGAACTTTCGATAAAATGCAGTAAAGGCTAACCATAACCATGCAAAGTTCTATATACATACAACAGATATTTCTTTTTTATGAAAAACAAAACAAAATAAGTACTGATCTTTAGTGTACCCCCCCCCCTCTTTAAGTTTCTATTCTATTATGGCTAGTTTTTTTTTCTCTACCTCCCATTCTTCTAAATGTTTCTCCTTACTTGATGAAAGTTGTGTTGTTCTATTTTATTGAATATATGGTTGCTTTGTTCACAGGTCTGTCTGTGTATATCATGAAGTCCAAGGGAAGGCACCTGACCCTATAAATATGGAATTACAGAAGTCATGATATGCTATGGGTGAAGGGATAAAACGCATAGGAAGTCCTCTGAAAAAGCAAACTTGTCCTCTTAACTACTGAGCAATCTTTGAGTCCCCAAAGATTGTTTTTCAGACAAAATCTCTTCATGCTATCCTGAAATATTCTTCAAACAGATAGTTCTTTAAATTTGAAATTCATCTCTGATTTTATTCATAATAAACTAAGACGTACCAGTTAAGTCAATCTTTAAGAACATTTAATATAACAGGTACATTTTAATTAGAGGTTATAAAAAGCCTTAAGCAGTTTATAATTATGGTAATGTCTCTAATTTATTGTAAAGATGCTGAGTCATCAAATGGCTTAACTCAACCACAAGAACAATTCAACTACAGTTAAACATCTGGTAAACGGAGTCCAGATTCACACCCAGATAAGGGTAGCTCTCTCACCTGAACTCCTAGATAAGATCCCTGGTTGCTGTTTTCTTCCTCAGAGCTTACCAAGAAAGAAGCCTTACAAACAAAGGGCTTGAGTCTCTTCCACTTCAGTTATTTCAGTCAACGTCTCTTGATGTTTTGGTCCTGGTTTCTGAAGGACACAGCAAAGTATTCAAATTTAAGTGTGTGAAGACATGGGCTTTCTAGTGAAAGCAGTCTGTCAAACATTTTGTATGGCTAGTTTTGTATGGCTATAGAAGATAGAATGGGGCTTCTTGGCAGGCTTCTTAGGTGGGAGTTCCAATCAATAGAGGAGTATAAGAATATAGAAGAAAGCAAATGTAGCTGAAAGCAAAGTTAAAATGTTAAGACAAAGAGTTTGACATGGAAGTAAATAAACTATGGCAGTTGGGAAGCATTTTTCAAAGTAGAGAAGGGTAGGACAGAAAACAGAAAAGGAAAGATTAGACTGTGAAACCCAGTGTGGCCCAAGCAGCTGGTAGCAAGCAGAATAAGGAATAAGTTATGGGAGTGAGGGGGGACCCAAGCTGGCAATTGGGTTTAACTCATAAAATCCAGGAAATCTCTTTTGCTTTCATCTCTCATAGACCCTATAGGCTTTTTACTAAAACCCGTTGACTTTGTAAGTGTCTAAGTTTCTGTGGCCTTTACGTCAATGAACTCCTTATTATCTCTCATGACTGAATGCCTGCTGTGGAGTGAGTAGTTTATGTTTTGGCCATGGCAACATCCTTACTAAGCAAGGAAATGGCTCATGGATGTATGCCAAAGAGCAATAGTGACAAATGGCAGGAGTAAATCTCAGCCGGATTATTAGTCTGCTCTCATGAAACATGATAGGGCTTCCTTTCATTTGGTAGACATGGTCACAGGCATACGACAGGGACACATGTTTGGACCTTTACTGAAGCAGAAATTTGGAAAACATTGAGAAGTTGGAACTTCCTAAAGCCTGTCATGATTTATAAAGTTGTTAATTAAGTCACTGCATATAAGATGTTCGTGAATTTTGCTAACAAAGAGGAGCCCATAGTGCAACATAGGAGCAATTGCCACATGAAGATTTATCTTTGATTTTAAATGCATGTGTTTAAAAGCATGTAAACTGCTTTTCTTATTGACAACAGGTTGGTCTTAATTTTTGCTTTAGTTGTTCAAGACAATTTTAAATAACATTGAATATACAAATGCATGAATGCTAGCTGGGTAATATGCATAGCATACAGGTAAAGATCAGAAAAAAAAATTATTGATTCTCTACTTCCATCCTTCTGTGGCTTCCAAAAATAAAATTCAGACTGGCAACTTCATAAAGCAAGCACATTTCCTACTAAACCTTATCTTGCAGGCCTTTAAATAGAATCTATAAGGTGACTCATTTTGCATTATTTGGTAACTATGTATTATATTTGATACTCTTAGTGATTTCTTCTCCTGTGGTATATTAGTATTTTATCATAATTCTCTTATGTTTGTGTTGATTGTGTTATATAACATATTTACCATATATGGTATGTTATGGCATCAATTATAGGTTACTTTTGTGATAATATCTTATATTATCAATTATCAATTGCTTTCACTGTGAACATTTTAGTTCTTTCCATAAGTTCCAACAAAGGGTAAATTTGAGTCTAAATGTCATGTTAAACTCTATTCACTTGATGTGAGTAAAACATGGTATTAGCAAAATATTCTATTTGAAATTTACAGAATTACTTCATCTTCAATCTTCAGTATTTTCTGTCTCAGCCAATTATATTTCACCAAGAAAATAAATATAACATATGTATACACATGTATATATAAAATATTTATTTTTTAAATATATATCTTATATTATATATTTACATCATCATTCTTCACCTATTTGCCTTTTTATGTCTTATGAAATATTCTTAAGCACTTAGCTTTGGGAGCATGGTATAATTGCAGATACCTCTCACTCAGTGTCACTAACTACTCTGAATACATGACGTATATCCATGGTACTTCCATTTTATGGTGAGGAAAGTGAATTGTAAAAAGGCTAAAACATATCTATAACCAACAGCACATGTAACTGGAGTCCAGATCCACACTTAGGCAGCTCTGTTCTTAGAGCACTGCCTTATTTCAGAAAATTTAGATTGTTTTTAAATTACATCCTAGAACAAAAGTATTAACTAACGAAACTCACTACAGCTCCCATGGACTAAAACACCAATGCGTTCGCATGGAGAGACCCATGGCTCTAGGTGCATATGCAGCAGAGGATGGCATTGTCTGGCTTCCGTGGGAGGAGGGGCCTTTGGTCCAGCAAAGGCTGTTTTCCCAGTGTAGGGGAACGCCAGGGCACTGAGCAGGGAGAGCGTGGCTGGGAGAGGGGGTGCCTTCATTGAGGTAATGGGAGGGTGAAAATTGAGGGAAAAGGGATAACATCTGAAATACAGAGAATATCCAGTAAAGAAAAATCTTTATCTAAAAAAATAAAGTCAAATCAAATGCCAATGCCAAATTGGTCCAGGCTGTAAACTGAGTACTTTCGCTCTCACTGTTCACAAAAAGTTTTCAGCGACTCTTACTAAGTACATTTCTGAAATGACCCATTTACAGGAAAGCTCATATCCTCCTTTGAGACTTTAGACTTACAGTTTTCCTGAAAGTCGCCAGCTTTTTGGTGAGGGCGAATAACAAGGGAACCGGTCAGTGGGGGACTTTTCTCAGAAAGAGGGGTATCTGTGATGGGGGAAAAATGGGCAGGAGGTTCGAAAGGAATATGGTACTTCAAGGAAAGTTTAGTAAGACAGGAAGAGCTGGGCATGGAGATCATCAATGTGGGATAGAAGGAAGTATTCTTCAGAGGGGGGAAAGAGATAGGGCAGAAGGCAGAAAGAGGGTTGGCCTGGTGACAAGCCTGAATGTACGCAGGTTGAGAAGGCAGGAGATGAATGCGAGGACCAGATGGGACAAACCCCTGGGCAACAGGATGGGGTTGAAGGAAAAGAACGCTAGGAAAATGTCTTCTCATCTTTCTCGATGCCCATCAAAGATGTTACTCCACCGATATCAGCCAGCGACTGAGCTGGTGCTTGGCCAGCTCGACCAGTTATTTCTCGGGTCAGTCCTCACCTCATCCAACGTCTGAATACCCATTATGAAGCCAATATTCACTGCGCAATGGGAGCTCAGCCTTGTCACCCTGCAGATACAACCAGGATGTCACAGTCATCATGGTTAAAAGAACACTGAGCAAAAAACGAGTTTGAAACCTGTGCCAGTGTTTAAGGTTACCTGGCGTTTTCTTTCTATCAGCAAAGCGCAGGCAGGTTTAAACAACAGGCCTGAGAGGAGACCCTAAGCAGGTACTGGGGAGGCATAGAGAAGTCAGCTCAGCTTCCACCTGTCACTTAGTGAAAAACCGATTATTTGAGAATTGATTTTCTTTCCATTTTAACAAAGAAGGAAAACACTTGACTCTAGGAAAGAAACCATCATAGGTAGAGAAACTCTCCCTTTGCATGCATGTTGAACACATACCATGTTTCTCCATTCTTACATTCTTACAAACTGCTCTTCCTATTTTTTTCAAGTTTCATTGGAGTCTCTAGATCAGCTAATACACATAAAATTAATCGAAGTTTACTTTCAAATACCAGTATGTTACTCCATGTGTAGGGAAAAACATTAGAGAGTGTTGGCATTTTATATAAACTGCCCACACATGTTAATTATACAGAGAAATGGGTTTCTCTGACATCCTTCAAATTTGTCGTTTATTTATGAATCTCCTCTTCCGCAATCTTGACCTTCCTTCCTTTTTATGTATTCTTTTCTTCCTGGCACTTATACCTTGGTAAAATATATTTCAATTATCCAAGATGATGAATATTTTACACACACACACACACACACACACACACACACACACACACACACATGTATATGCATATGCCATTATGATCACTCTTGCATACTCTTCAAATATAAGTGTACCCAAAGCCTTATGTATAATTCACTATTCAGTATGTGGTTATCATTTTTGTGCTGTACATTTTTATTAGAACTTTTACTGAAATTATGCACTTGGAATCTTTTTAGTCATTTTGTATATTTTCAGTCGTATATTCATGCTGGTTTAATCTTTCTTCTTTTCCTCATTCTATTCAAGGTTCCACGTTTCATCTACAGACAAGAAAGATTTTTTAGTGTTTTTTTTTTTTTAACGTATGGCTGTGTTTATTATTTTGTTTTACACAGGATGCCATCCTTCATGGTCGAGTTTTATGTCTGTGACTACTAAATATCTTTCTCATTCTTCCCTTGATCTCTGTAACACTTCCCTTGAGTTAAGGTAATGTGCCCAATCTGAATTTTCTCTGTTGATGATTTCTTAGGTTAGAGTTTGACTTGTTTTGCTTTAGGTTTTCAGCTTTTTTTTTTTTTTTTTTTTTTTTTTTTGGTCTCACATCAGTGATCACCCTGAAATGGTGGTCAGATGTTCAGATGTTTAACCAATGTTACATTAATACTGGAGGAATTTCCTTCAAACATTGAGGTGGTCCATGTTTATGCCTTCTCATGGCCTCTCATCTGCTCTGCACTTGGCCTCTGGTTTATTCTCTATTTGTCTTTCTATTTCAGTCTTTTCTTTGCCTTCTGCCTGGTTTCCTTTTCTTTCTCTTTTTTCTTTGTTTTCCTCCCTTTTATCCTCTCTTCTCTCCATATCCTCTCCCCTTAGCTTCTCCTCTTTCCTCCTTCACTTTCCTCCCCATTGCTCTCTTCTACCTCCCCTCTTTATTCCCCATTCTCTCTCTTCTGCAATTTTCCTTCTTTGTTTGAAGGTTTATTATTTTATTTTTTATACTTTAGAAAGTCTTAGTGGTGATATCAAGATAAGAGTTGTTGTTATAGTTGTCTATTTCACTTTACTATGATATCCATGATACTCTGATATTTTACAGGAGTATTCTTCTTTTTGCCTGCTTCTTAGTTTCAATGTCTCCACTTCTTTTGGGATGATCATGCCTTTTTGTTCTCAATGTCTTTATTTGAAAGGCCTAACTTTAAAAATCATTTGCTTTGCTTGTCTATCTACTTTGGGCATTTTCTGATTGTTTTTCCTACCACATTTAACTGTAATGCTGTAAATTTTCTTCAATTTGATTTTATCTTTTTCCTTCACTACCATACTTACCTGTTGTTAAAATATGGGCATTTCTATCTGAGTGTTGACTGATACTCTTTGTACCAAGATGAGATAAAATGTTTACTCACTCCAGACAGTGAAACAATATGACAGGCTAAAACACAAACATTGCCCAAATCCTTCTTGGTTAACTAATGAAGTTAATGGGTAACTTAAAAAGTGAGGGTGGGTGTTCACTTATAGGATTAGGAATGATGCAGCTATATCCCTGAAATCCTATTTCAGCAAGGCTGATGGTTTTTACCAATCTTGGAACCCTTAATCTCACAGGAGAGTTTGCAGTTATCTCCTTAGGAAAGAGAAATACAAGGGGAATGACTGGTCTGAACCTGTTCCAGGAAGCTTAGCTGGTCTCTCTCTCCTCTAAGTACCTATTTCTTCCATTCAGGTAGTTGGTCTTTCTCTTCAATACATCTTGGCTCATCTTTCTTGGTCATGCAGCTAATCCAGTCTCTGTTTCTTTACATGACTTCCACTTCCTCTTCTTCTCTAGTTCATGTCCTAGCTTTTTGAGCTTCTCTTTAAAATTTCCTTAATCTTAATAAACATTGCTAAGAATGTATGTCTTAAAGGCATCTGACTTCAGATGAAATTGCCACAGTATTGAATAAAGTGAATCAGACTCTCCGTAAGTCTTCAGTGATGTTTTCTCGGGATGCTATTTTGGCATCAAAATCATCCTTTACTTCTCTGAAGAACCCCTCAGGGTTTTAGTGAGACTGTTCTGACAAACTAAGTGTACTTCATATTGCAATAGAGGCTTTAGTGAGAGGGAAGCCGGGCTGGAGTTGGATAGATTTCTCTTACTTGAAGCTTATACTAGGACGAAAGCTCATCTGGTTATGCTCTGGTAGAAGTACTTCCATTGAGCACAGAGTAAAGACGAGTCAGCTGGGCTTTGGAAAGGATTTTGTTCATTTGGGTGTTTGCTCTTTGCCTGCTCTCTCTGATAGAACATGAGTAGGCGTTGCTTTATTCTTCAGAAGGAGGAGGACACAGTAGTAATCCTAGAACTGAAACTTGTGTGAGTTTCATTGCCTCTACCAGGGCTCTGTCCTCTAGGTTCTGCACACTCAGATTTGTTCTGACTGATTTCCAGGAGCTCTCAGCTAAGCCACCAGCTTTCCAGAGATGGCTCCAAGCTCCAAGCCAAGGAGGTTCTACTTCCAGCTTTCTATTCAAATGAACTTTTTGTCTATCTCTGCTATACCAAGTGCAGAAATTTGTACTGTGATTTGTATCATCTGATGAATGCAACATTATTTTGTTGATGTCATACTCTGTCTAGCTTTTTTACTTGTTGTTAATACTTGTACCTTTTTGTCCCCATGTGCATGTGCCACACTACAATTTGAATTCAAAAGTGAATGTTTTAAGATGAATGAAAATTTTTTTCAATTTTTTTAAGCTGGATCAGTACAAATGTCTAGAGTATGAGGAATTTATTCATATATTAATTACATCCTGACTGAAGTTTCCCTCCCTCATCTCTCTGCCTCACCCCTTTTATCTCCAATATATATTCCTCCTTTCCTTTCATAACAGAGCATGCCTCCAGGGATATCATTCAAGCATGGCATATAAAGTTATCCCTAATCTTATTCTAAAAGTAGAAAACAGAAAAAATTGGCAAGGCATTAAAACGATTAACTGATAGTTAAGGTCCTACTCTTTCCCCCATTGGGAAGGTACTACTTGCATTATTCTTGCTATTTATAAGGTTGTTTTTTAGTGTTTAATTGGACTGCAGTCAGTTTTGAAAACAGAGTTGAAGAGAAGTAAAGGTGCAAAACCTCAGCCAATTAATCTATCTTCTTTTAATTTAAAGAGAGGCAAAGGCACAGATCTTCCTCAGTTTGCCCAGCTAATGAACACTGACTTATCTGGAGTGTTTAGGTATCAGAAGGAAAACAGTGGGAAAACTTATGTTATGCTATGACAGGGAACATATTGGGAACAGACCACACTCCAAGAGAGTGTGCCATGTGAATATTCACCAGTTTTGACATACAGGTGGAAAATTTTGATGAATCAAGAGAATAAGATAACTTAATCTATGCATATTAATCAGAGTCTTTATTAAATCTTTAATAATTTATTAGAAATATACCTCTATCTGTGCTGATGATTTTTAAGCATTATTCACAAAGAAGTATGAATTACAATAAGAGAAATACACAATGGTATTAATATTAAGTTCATGAATGTCATCTTGTCTCTTCATACCTTTTAACTAATAAGCTAAAAAGACTCAGGATATGGACAGAGTAAGGAAGACTATCAAAATGAAAATGAGTTGTTTTAATCCAAATTTATAATGTTATCCAGAGATGAGCCCTTTTATTGGATGTCTGATGCAGACTGTTTAGCTTTAGAACAATATGCACACAAACAATTGAAGTGTGTGTGTGTGTGTGTGTGTGTGTGTGTGTGTGTATACATTGTTTGTAAATTATCAACTTAAGAATAGGATGGGTTTAAGTAGGAACAGCTAGGAATAAATGGAAGGAGGAAAGCAGAGAAATTACAGAATTCTATTTCAATTCAATACATTTAAATGTAAAGTTTTAGTAATTGGAAAAGGAGCTTCTGTGAAATTCAGGTTGAACTCAGATTTTTAAGTAGCGAACTTATATTAAATCAAGTCAAGTTTGTGGCCTATATTCTCTACAGATAAATGTTTTCTATACCTGTATGTGGAGTAAATTATTGTGCCAATTAATGTGGAATAGAATTTGACAAAGTACTTATACATATCAGATCTGATACATAAAAATTTCTAGAAACTAATGTTATTGTTAATTTTTAACTTTTATTTAGTGGGTATATATGTTTAATAAATATTCTTAATTATAATTATTGACACAATTGTTACTTTCTCACATTTATTCTTTAAAATATAATGTGTTAGTGAAATAATACATACTGTTTTTATTATTTGTGTTAAAAAATCAACTGCAAATAAATATTTTCCTTCAAGAATTTAGTATCACTTTCTGAAAATGGAATTCAATGTAATCTATGAAAAATTATTAATACTGTCTTTATTTGATTATATGTATAGCTAAATAAATAAATGTATGCACATACAATATTGTCAGAAACTTAGTGAAAAAGGTTTGGCCTTTATGTATGTATTGACTACTTTACCCAAAATGGATACTAATTTATGAGAATTTGCACTGAGGGTAAGATGTAACAGTTTGCTTAATGAGCAGTAAAATACATTGGCCAGAAAGGATCCACATGTTACTTTTATATACAATTCTTATCAATGCATACTCCAAAACTTCAATGGATGTTACTATGAATAATTTGCATATGTAATTAATTTATTAAAGAGTAAATTCTAAATTAATTAAGGCAGATATTATTCCAATTATATTTTAACTTTTTCACAAGAGATAAGGATTCAAATAACAGTAAGAACTTCGTTGTTTTCCTTTTCTTAGATCTGCTCTTTATGGTAGCAATGGCTGTATAAATGGGGTTGTTTTAGTTTGCAATCCAACTCTGAAAGTCAATATATGCATACACTCACAGACACACACACAAACACACACAGCTCTGAAGATTAAATATAGGGCTTTGTGCTTGGACTCTACATTCATCTATATGTCCATCTATCCATGAATCTATCTATATGTCTGTCTTTCTGTCAATTTGTCTGTCTGTCTCTCTATCAATCTATCTATCTTTCCATCCATCCATCCATCCATGTATGTATGTATGTATGTATCTATCTATCTATCTATCTATCTATCTTTCTTTCTATCTATGTACCTAACTATCATCTATGTATGAACTATCTGTTTATATCTCTATGTATACATGCTTTGAATTATTAGCTCTAAGAAAGATTTTGTCACATAATTGTCATAGAAAATGTTTATCATAGTATACATATGAAAATATATAGTTTTCCTTATGAGTATAAAACTGTGAATCACAAAATAGCAACACATCATATTCTAATTAACTTTCCCATGGTAATTTTTTGAGTGCAGAATGATGCAATTATGTGGAGACACGGGGTTTAAAGATAACATCATGTCAGCTTTCCTTCACCGCTTTGTGGTGGAAATATTGGGTTTATTTCCAAAGCATATATTTTGGGGAGCAATAAAATAATTCATGAAAGCAAATAGAATTTACAGGAAATCTGAAAGTAAATGTGGCTACTGCTAAGAATGTATTACAGAAGCATAAAATATGTATGAAATTATGTAAATAGGCTGGAAAAAGTATTCCAGCTAAACTTGACCACTAGTTTTCAGAAGGCCTGCCAAATTCCAAATAAAGGTTCATTGAGGAGAATGTTTTGACATTTGGATACGTATTCTATAGGTGCATTCCATATAGAGTCTGAGATGTGGTCACCTAAGATGCTGTTTTCACTGTAGTAAATTTGTTATCTTTAGTAATTTCCTGTTTGTTGTCTTCTTTTTAACAACTGAAGATCAAAGATACAGTATTTTTTCCAAATGGTTTTCCTTCCTAATTTTCTAGTTAGTGTCTTAGCAGGCTTGCCTTGGCAAGCAAGGTTCCTCTTTGACCTATTCATGCTTTCAATCTTTAATCTTTGTCTTGCCAGAGCTATGTAAGTTATTAAAATTAAATCAAACACTGTGAAAAATATTAATAGACTTAAGCAGTTCACTGAATTTAATGTTTATAATTACTTTTCCAGTCATGACGATGTCACAGGAGACTCTTGGAATACAGGATAAATCTTATGCAAGTTCAATCTGTAATAAAACCAGGAAGTTGGCATTCTAATCTATGTAACCATCTTTTACAAATCTTGTATGCTAGTCTGTGTAGGACAAAATGTACTTTGCTCAGTTCTATTATGTAAGTCACATTTGGTGTCCTTATTATTTCACTGGGAATCTTCCAGGCTGATCAGAGCTCAGTCAACATTTACTTAATCACATATTAATAAAATGCAGACAGTTAGGACAGGATTTGAGACATGGATTTACACAGCTAATGCAACTTCTACATAAAGAAATTGGAATTCACACAAGTTAAACATATGTTCCATGGAAATTGATGTGTTTCCACAACTGTGTTCAATCTCCTGCCATGTTGTTTCTCACTTGTTTTTCAATGACAATCAACATGTATGTAAGCATATGGTAAATATAAGGCCACACACCACCACAAAACAGAAATGCCTGTGCATAAACTTTGAAAATGATTCAAAACTTGAATTCACAAATGATCTTTGTCTGGTAACACATAGAGGAACATTTTGCCCTCAGTTATATCATACAGTATTTTCTGCATGTAGACTCAAAAGGAATTCTAAGACCTGCATAATTATTTGTCACAGTGATGTCATATATTAGCAGACACTCTGGTTATTTTATTTATATTTTGTTTATGGGCAATTAGAAACTATAATTTTATATGCTCATTGTTATAAAGATTATGTTTAAAGCAGATATATATCACATAGAATTTGTATTTAACTTTGATTCCTCAGAATTGCTTAATGATAAAATATATGTAAATAAATAACTATAATATGTCTCTAATTTTCAAACTATTGGTGTTAAGAAAAGATGATAAATGGAAACAGTTTGACAAAAAGTTACTACTCAAAATAATTTGTTATAGATATTAATAATAGAAAAAATTATGTAAGTTATATATTATATTATATTATTGTATTATATTATATTATAGATTCTCTTCGTAGCTTACATTTCTTGCCAGATGTGAAAACTGAGTATACAAAGGCAAACATAAACTCTAAGAAGCTACCTGAAAATTATAGAATTTCATAGATTTGAATTTTGGAAAATGTATTATTGCATAAGCACACTTACTATTGTGAAAAGATAGAGTAGCCTATGTTCCATATAATATGTTACATTATTATCCCAGAAGTCTATTCATTCTGAAGCCAAATAGATATACTGTTAAGTTATTGAAGTACATGTCGATGGATTTCTCTGTCTTCCCTTGCTCAGCCTTTCTTCTCGACCATTAGGTCTCCCTGAAGAAATCCTTGCTAACACTCTGCAGGACATCAGTGTTCTCACTGCATTTTCTCTGCCACAGTTACAGATCAGTGCTGAAAATCCATAAGCTCAGGTGGATGAACTTTTAAACACAAAAGATTTCCCTCCTGATCTTAGGTTAGACACAGCAAACATAGCCTAAACCAAACAAGTATCAAGTAAAATATATATTTGAAAGCAATTGCTTTTCTTAACATATTCCCATTACAAAAATAGAGGCATATATCTTTAAAAAATATGAATTGGGTTTAAACATCTCCTTTGGTTTCTTAACAGACAACAAAAAAAGCTTCAAAAGAACCCTAAGAATTAAAAACCGGTGATGCCTTTAAAGAACTGAGGGGATGGAAAATAGCTCTATTAAAAGAATCCTATAATATCAACAAATACTTAATCAAAAGAGAGTCCCATAAAGGAATCTTTAATTCACCAAAAGTGTACATTGCAGATATAGTTTTTAGTTACTGTTGAGTCAATTTCTTGGTTTATTGTCTAGGGTTACCTCACATGAATTTTTTTCTGACAAATTTTCTGTTTTGCTTAGATAAAATTTTATCTGCACAAGAAAAAGTGTTTAAAAAATCTAATAAAGCTGAAAAAAAGAAAAAAAAATACAAAAAAATCTAATAAAAATATATGAAAGAGCAGAATAAAGTGATATAAAATTATATTTCTTCCTTGAGAAATCTTGTTGGGAACATATTATAACAGGAAGTACCCACCATTATAAATACACTAGACTAAATACATCTGAAATTGTTTAATCTGTATTACACAATATGGAGAGGAGGTTATAATGCAGAAGGTCTGGAATTGCTATAAAATGTCTATTTTTTTGTGTTTGTTTCTGTTTTGTTTTTATAAATATAGACTCATATTCTATTTTTGTTCATAAAAATTCTCTAAAAAGCATTTTCTGAAGTCTTGCTTTCATAAACTCTCATTCATGTCTTTGGAGACCAAAATTATGAAAGCCAATGATTACTCGAGGAAAATATCTCATAAAGTTACTAGTCATTATAATTTTAATCATATGAGAACCAATAAATGAAAATAATGCCTTCAAAAGTTAACTATTTATATGAAGAAAAGATGCATTCTTGCAGGAGAAAGATCATGTCATCAAACAATTTTCTGACGTTTATAGAAGATGGGACATCTAAAAAATTAACTATTTATATGAAGAAAAGATGCATTCTTGCAGGAGAAAGATCATGTCATTAAACAATTTTCTGATGTTTATAGAAGATGGGACATCTAAAAAGTTAACTATTTATATGAAGAAAAAATGCATTCTTGCAGGAGAAAGATCATGTCATCAAACAATTTTCTGACATTTATAGAAGATGGGACATCTAATGTCATCTAAAATTCAGATGGTATATCAAAAAAAGGCACACATCACACAGACCAACATCTCTACCCAAAACATATGTACACAACATGGAAAAGCTTTTTAAAATATTCAACTTTAGGAAAGAAATCTAAAAACAATTACAAAATAACTGAAAAACATTGCCCTAACTAGTTGTCTTTCATGACCAACAAATTTTTAGAACCAGAAATTAAATATAATTAAGTTCTTAGTGAAAGAGCCCTCCTGAACACACGTCCCAAAACTCAGATCGAATTATTTCTGTAAATTGATGGGAAAAACCTGTTGGTGAAGACAATGCTTGCATCATTAGACACAGAAAAGATGAAATAATGCCCAACTAGATTCTTCACTAGACCCTTCATCCCCCTGACTAATGTTCATTGTAATGAAAGGTTCTCTGCAACAGGACCTAAGTTGAAAGTTAATATCAACACAGCTACACACCCTCTGATCCACAGTGATGAAATCCCTGCATGATCTCTGTAGTAACAATGGCACAAATGTGGGAGTAACCAAGTACTACTTGGTGGAATTTGAAGGCCCCCTAGATGAAATAGAATCCATTACTGGCATTACTCAGGTATCTAGATAGAACATGGGTCTAAGGATATCAAATACAATTGATTCTCTAAAAGGACATAACAATTAATTTACATTCTCCTTTACCCACAGAGCAGTTCTTATTAAACTATCATCAGAGGAGCTAGCCCTTGATGCAGATGAAAACTTACAAAGACCTACAACTGGACAATGTGCAAAGTATGAGAAACCATTGAATGCTCAGTCCTAAATAGAAATTTTTCAATAAATCCCATCCCTCTGGGATTAGAGAACTCTGTAGAAAAAGAACAAAATGTGAATTTATAGTGTGTGGCTTCACGAAGGAAACTCCTGCAGACCTTGCTGCAGGAGTTCAAAACAGATGGCATCTTAGAGCTGAGAGTGGGAAGCAAGAACTCAAACAATACCTGTGGACAGAAATGACTGCAAACAGCAGCTAGAAAAACATCACAAACACTACAAATTCAGTTTTTTGCATGTGTGTCTTCTCTCTCTCTCTCTCTCTCTCTCTCTCTCTCTCTCTCTCTCTCTCTCTCTCTTTCTCTCTCTCTCTCTCTCTCTCTGTCTAGGTCTCTGTCTCTCTCTAAAACACACACACACAGACATACACACACACACACACACACACACACACACACACACACACACACACACACACAATTTTTGTTGTTGATATAGCATAAAGTTTGGGACTACAAAATAACTCTTTGCCCAGGGTTCAGAGACCACTGTGGTAGAAAGAGAAATTCAGAGCTTTCTGTGAGTTTCTCCCATAAAATATCAGAAGCTACAGATATACAATCTCACTGGTATTACTCCCTAAATATGAACAGAGAAAGAAAAGACAATAGACATGCAAACATGACATTAGAAAACACAAAAGTGAGACTTAAAAGAAAGAGAAATCTTATGGGACTTCAGCCTTACATGAAGTAATAAAGAACACTAAAGAATTCTGACAGTGAGAGGAAGGCTGATCAATTGGTTAAGAAATACCAAATAGTCAAACTAAAACACATATCTAAAGAAAAAATAGATCTTCTCAGGAGACAGATCATCTCATAAATCATTTCTCATCCATTACTAAAATATTTCTCTAAAACACAGACTATATTTTGAATTTCATATTCATTTACATATAAGTAGCACAATAAAGGCTAAGCAAGGTATACTTATCTATTTAGGAATATGTATAAACATATTTGAATGTCTCAACAACCAATTCAAAAAGAGAGTATGTATTTGAAAGACAATAATGAGGTACATATCATATGGGAGTGTGTTATTATATAACTATATTAATGTCAAAGACTAAATAGAAATTTATATTGTCAGGTAGGAATTGTCAAAAGAAAGAGAATCAATTAAATCATTGGATTGGAATTTAGTTAGTGATAGAATCTCTTTTTACCATGAGTGAGACATTGTGATAAGTTGTAAATTTATATAATGGTCTGTCTATGTTAATAAGAAATATTTATGTGAAGAGAAATGATATTTGCAATGATTATTGTTTTTTTTTTTTTTTTGGCTTGTACACTTTCATGTTTTTATTACAGGATATTTTCTTCACTTACATTTCAAATGTAATTTTCTTTTCTTGTTTTCCTTCTGGAATACCACTATCACTCCCCCTCTCTCACTGCTGCTATGAGAGTGTTCACCCACCCAGAAATCCACTATCTCCCATCTCCCTGCCCTGGCATTCCCAGGCACTTGGGAATTGAGCCATCACATGGTTAAGGGCTCTCTTCTCATTGATGCCTGATAAGGTCATCCTTTGCTACGTATGTAGTTAGAGCAATGGCCCACTCCATGTGTAATTTTTGGTTGGTGCTTTAGTTTCTGGGAGATCTGGAGGATCTAGTTGGTTGATATTGCTATTCTTTCTATGGGGTGAAAATCCCCTCAACTCTTTCAAACCTTTATCCAACTCCTTCATTGGGGACCACATTTTCAGTCCAATGGTTGGTTGAGAGCATCTAACTCCATATTTCTTAGGTTCTGGGTGACCCTCTCAGAAGACAGCTATACCAGGTACCTATCAGCATGCACTTCTTGGCAACAGCAATATTGGCTGGGTTTGATGACTGTATATGGGATAGATCCTGGGATTTGGCTGTCTCTGAATAACATTTCTTTTTCATTTCTGCTACACATTTTGTCTCTGTATTTCCTACTGTGAATATTTTGTTCCTCCTGCTAAGAAAGAGTAAAGAAAACATTCTTTCATCTTTAAACTTCTCAAGCTTCATGTGGTATGGATTGTAGCTTGGGTATTCCAAGGTTTCGGACTAATATCCACTTATCAGTGAGTACACACCACCTGTGATTTGTGATTGGATCACATCACTCACCATGATATTTATTAGTTCCATCCATTTGCCTAAAAATTTCATGAAGTCAATGGTTTTTTTTAACAACTTTATTTTACAAAATAAAGATTAATGTATAGATTTTAAGCATTTTTGGCATAAAATTATACAATATATTTTTGTCAGTACTTGTTTTTTTTTTTTTCTTTTAAAGGTTTGATAGTGTGATAAAGATCCACCAGTAACAATGACCATAAAAACATGTAAAAAAGATGAAACCTGGAAATAGTCAAAGTTTTCTTGGTATGTAAAGATTTTTTTTTTTTTTACAATGAGCAGACAGTACATGTAATACAGGCTACACCCCGGAATCTGTCAATGTGTTCTTGGTGGGTAAGGATTGAGCATGAATATTTTTTTTGTTTGGTTTTGTTTTCTTTTTTTCTTGGACTTCATACAGTTTGTGAGTTGTTTCTGGGGGAGTGCAAGCCTCTGGGGTTAGCATCCCACTATCAGTGACTGCATATTATGTCTGTTCTTTTGTGACTGAGTTATCTCACTCAGGATGATATTCTCTAGATGCAGCCATTTTCTTAAGAGTTGGGTTAAGTCATTGTTTCTGGTGGCTGAGTAGTATTTCATTGTGTAAATGTACCACAATTTTTGTATCCATTCATCTTCTAAAGGACATCTGGGTTATTCCAGCTTCTGGCTATTATAAATAGAGCTGCTATGAACATTGCGGTGCATATATCTTTGTTGTGTATTAAAATGTCTCTGGGGTATATGCCCAGAAGTGGAATAGCTGGGACTTCAGGTAGTACTATGTCCAATTTTCTGAGGTATCACCAGACTGATTTCCAGAGTGGTTGTATTAGTTTGCAACCCCATCAACAGTGGAGAAGTGTTTCTCTTTCTCTGCAACCTCTCCAGCATCTGTTGTCATCTGAGTTTTGGATCTTGGCCAATCTGACTGGTGTGAGGTGGAATCTCAGGGTTGTTTTGATTTGCATTTCCCTGATGGCTAAGGATGTCGAGCACTTCCTCAGATGTTTCTCAGCCATTCGATATTCCACAACTGAGAATGTTTTGTTTAGCTCTGTACCCGATTTTTTAATAGGGTTATTTGATTCTCTGGTGTCTAGATTTTGAGTTCTTTGTATAACTTGGATATTAGGCCTCTTTCTTATGTGGAGTTGGTAAATATCTTTTCCCATTCTGTTGGCTGCCGTTTTGTTTTCTTTACAATGTCCTTAGCCTTACAGAAACTTTGCAATCACATTAAGTCCCATTTGTTAATCTTTCACCTTAGAGCTTGAGCCTTTGATGTTTTGTTCAGAAAATTTTCTCCTGAGACTATGTGTTCTAAGGTTTTCCCTACTTTCTCATCTAGTAGTTTCAGTGTATCTGGTTTAATGTGGAGATCTTTGAACCACTTACACTTGAGCTTTGTACAAGGAGATAAGAAAGGGTCTATTTTTATTCTTTTGCATGCTGAGTGCCAGTTGGACCAGCACCATTTGTTGAATAGGCTGTCCTTTTTCCATTGAATGTTTACTGCTCCTTTGTCAAAAATCAGGTGACCATATACCTGAGGGCTCATTTCTGGATCTTCTATTCTATTCCATTGATCCACATGCCATATCTGTACCAGTACCATGCAATTATCAGCACAATTGCCTCGTAATATAGCTTGAGGTCAGGGATAGTGATTCCTGCAGATGTTGTTGAGGATGGATTTCGCTATTCTAGGTCTTTTGTTATTCCATATGAAATTTCACATTGATCTTTCCAATTCCATGAAGAACTGGGTTGGAATTTTGATGGGGATTGCATTGAATTTGTAGATTGCATTTGGTAGGATGGCCATTTTTAAAATGTTGTACCTTCCAATCCATGAGCATGGGAGATCTTTACATTTTCTGAAATCATCCTCATATTCTTTTTCTTTAGAGGTTTGAAGTTCTTGTCATACAGGTTCTTCACTTGCTTAGTTAGAGTCACACCAAGGTATTTCATAGTTTTTGTGATGATTGTGAAGGGTAACTTTTCCCTAATTTCTTTCTCCACATTTTTGTCCTTTGAGTATAGGAAGGCTACTGATTTGTTTGAGTTAATTTTGTATCCAGCCACTTTGCTGAACTTGTTTATCAGCTGTAGGAGTTCTCTGGTGGAATTTTTGGGGTCACTTAAGTACACTATCATGTCATTGGCAAAGAGTGATGTCTTTATCTCTTCCTTTCCAATTTGTATCCCCTTGATTTCCTTTTGTTGTCTAATTTCTCCAGCCAGGACTTCCAGTACTATGTTGAATAGGTAGGGAGAGAGTGGGCAGCCTTGTCGAGTCCCTGATTTTAGTGGGATTGCTTCAAGTTTCCCACCTTTAAGTTTGATGTTGGCTGTTGGTTTACTGTATATTGCTTTTATTATGTTTAAGTATGGACCTTGAATTCCTTTTCTTTCCAGGACTTTTTACATGAAGGGGTGTTGGATTTTGTCAAATGCTTTCTCAGCATCTAGTGAGATGACCATGTGATTTTGTTCTTTAAGTTTGTTTATATGGTGTATTACATTGATGGATTTCCTTATATTAAATCATCCCTGCATCCCAGGGATGAAGCCTACATGATCATGATGAATGATCGTTTTGATGTGTTCTTGGATTCAGCTTTCAAGGTTTTTGTTGAGTATTTTTGTGTCAATGTTCATAAGTGAGATTGTCCTGAAGTTCTCTTTCCTTGTAGGGTCTTTGTGTGGTTTAGGTACGTCTGGACCTGGGCTTTTTTTGGTTGGGAGGCTTTTGATGACTTCTTCTATTTCTTTAGGTGTTATAGGGTTATTTAGATGGTTTACTTGGTCCTGGTTAAACTTTGGGACCTTGTATCTGTCTAGGAATTCGTCCATTTCCTCCAGATTTTCCAATTTTGTGGAGTATAAGTTTTTGTAGTAGGATCTGATGATTTCTTGAATTTCCTCAGTTTCATTTGTTATGTCTCCACTTTCCTTTCTGATTTTGTTAATTTGTATACTCTCTCTTTGCCCTCTAATTAGTCTGGCTAGGGGATTATCAATCTTGTTGATTTTCTCAAAGAACCAACTCTTTGTTTTGTTGATTTTTTCAATGGTTTTTTTTTTTTTTGTTTCTATTTGGTCTATTTCTGCCCTAATTTTGATTATTTCTTGCCGTCTACTCTTTTTGGGTAAATCTGCTTCCTTTTGTTCTAGGGCTTTTAGCTGTGCTGTCAGGTTGCTGATGTAAGCTCTCTCCAGTTTCTTTTTGGAAGCACTTAGGGCTATGAGTTTTCCTCTCAGTACTGCTTTCATTGCATCCCATAGGTTTTGGTATGTTGTATTTTCATTTTCTTGAATTCTAGAAAATCCTTAATTTCTTTCTTTAATTCTTCTTTGACCCTGCTATCGTTTAACAGAGCTTTGTTTTGTTGTCTTTGTTGTTGTTAAAGACTAGCCGTAGACCATGGTGATCCTAGAGGATGCATGGGAGTATTTCAATTTTCTAATATCAATTGAGGTTTGTTCTGTGTCCAATTATGTGGTCAATTTTCAAAAAGGTGCCATGGGGTAATGAGAAGAAGGTGTACTGTTTTACTTTAGGACGATATGTTCTGTAGATATCTATTAATTCTAGTTGGTTCAAAGTCTCTGCTAGTTTTGCAGTGTCCTTGTCCAGTTTCTGTTTTCTTGATCTCTCCATTGGTGAGAGTGGGGTATTAAAGTCTCCCACTATTATTGTGTGGGGTGAAATGTATTTTTTGAGCTTTAATAGGATTTCTTTTATGAATATGTGTGCTTTTTTATTTCGAGCATATATGTTAAGGATTGAGAGTTCCTCCTGACAGATTTCCCCGGTAATGAGTAAAAAGTTTCCTTCCTTATCTTTTTTGATAACCTTTGGTTGGAAATTTACTTTATTCTATATTAGAATAGCCAATCCAGCTTGCTTCTTGGGGCTGTTTGCTTGGAAGTTTTTTTCCCACCCTTTTACTCTGAAATAGTGTCTGTCTTTGTCTCTGAGATGAGTTTCCTGTATGCAGCAAAATGCTGGATTTTTTTAATGTATCAAGTCTGATAGCCTATGTCTCTTTATGGGGAGTTGCGTCCATTTATGTTAATGGATATCAAGGAATAGTGGTTCCTGTTTCCTGCTATTATTGCTTTTGTGGGTTGAGTTGTGTCTGTGTCTTTTTCTTCTTTTGGTTTTCTTGTTTAGGAGTTTTCTTCTTTTTACTAGGATGTATTTTCCCTCATTGTATTGGGTTTTCCACTTATAATTTGTTGTAGTGCTGGGTTTGTGGTCAGATATTGTGTAAATTTTGATTTTTCTTGAAATATCTTCATCTCTCCATCTATGGTGATTGATAGTTTTGCTGGGTTTAGCTGATTGGACTCGCACTTTTGCTCTCTTTGTCCAGGCTTTTCTAGCTTTCATAGTCTCTGTTGAGAAATCAGGTGTGATTCTGATTGGTCTGCCTTTATATGTTACCTGACCTTTTTCCCTTACTGCTTTTAGTATTCTTTCTTTGCTTTGGGCACTTGGTGTTTTGACTATTATGTGTTGGGAGGTATTTCGTTTCTAGTCCAACCTTTTTGGAGTTCTGAAGGTTTCTTTTATGCTCCTGGTCATCTCATTCTTGGGGGTAGGGAAGTTTTCTTCTACAATTTTTTTGAAGATATTTACTGTGCCTCTTAGTTGATACTCTTCTCCCTCTTCTATTCCTATTATCCTTAGGTTCGGTCTTCTCATTGTGTCCTGGATTTCCTGGACATTTTGGGTTAGGAGCTTTTTGGTTTTTGCATGTTCTCTGGCTGTTTTGTCTATGTTTACAATGTTGTCTTCTTCTCCCGAGATTCTCTCTTCGATCTCTTGTAATCTATTGGAAATACTTGCTTCTGTGACTCATTTTTTTTTTTAGGTGTTCTACCTCTAGGGTTATCTCTTTTAGTGTTTTCTTTATTGTGTCAATTTCCATTTTAAATTCCCTCTTCCATTCCTTCATATCTTTGGTTCTGTTTTCCTCTAGTTCTTTGAGTTCTTTGAGTGGTTTTTTTTTTTTTTTTTTTTTTTTTTTTTTTTGTTTAGTTTTCTCTTTAAAAGCTTCTGAATCTTTTTGCTTTTCCTCCCGTTCTTGTTTAAGTATCTCTATCAGCATCTTGAGGTATGATTTCAGGTCTGTGTCTTATTTTTCTGGCGTGTTTGGCATTCCAATGTTTGCTGTTATGGGAGAGCTGGGTTCTGATGTTGCCAGGTTGTCTTGGTTTCCTTGGGATATACTCTTTCACTTTCCTCTTGCCATTTTGTTTTCAATAATATATATGTTTTTGCCTTTCCCTTGTATCTGGTCTGTGTCCCTGGATGTCCACTGGTCCAGGTGGCAGATGATCCGAGTCCTGTTCTGTGCCTCAGAGTTGCCGGGTGGGAACAGAAGTTCCAATGTTGTTTTCCTGGTCCCTGGATAGGGCAGGGCAGGGGCGCTCTTTCCATGCACACTCTGCACAGAACTCTCTGCTCCCTGGCTGCCTAGATCTCCTACTCACCACTCTTTAAACCTTTAGGAACTGCTGGTCCGGGAGGCAGATGGGCTGAGCTCTGTTCTGCACCCTGAAGTCGCCGCTGGGTGGAAACAGAAGCTCCAAAGGTGTGTTCTTGGTCCCTGGATTAGGCAGGGTGGGGGGGTGCACATTCTGTGCGCACTACGCAGAGATCTCTCTGCTACCTGGATGCCCAGATACCCTACTCACCGGTCTTTAAACCTTTAGGAACTGTTGGCATTGTGTGTGTGTGTGTGTGTGTGTGTGTGTGTGTGTGTTTTTAATAGAAGAATAGTACTCCATTGTGTGAATGTATCACATTTTCTGGATCCATTCCTCTGTTGAAGGACATCTGAGTTCATTCCAGCCTCTGGCAATTATAAATAAGGTTGCTACAAACATAGTGAAGCATGTATTCTTGTTATATTTTGGAGCATCTTTTGGTTATATGGCCAGAAAAGGTATATCTAAGTCCTCAGGTAGTACTGTGTTCAATTTTCTGAGGAACCACCAGACTGCTTTCCAGAGTGGTTGTCCCAGCTTGTAATCATACCAACAATGAAGGTTTGTTCCTCTTTTTCCACATCCTCTCCAGCATGGACTGTCACTAGGGTATTGTATCATAGCCATTCTGACTGATGTGCAGTGGAGTCTCAGGGTTGTTTGGATTTTCATTCCCCTAATTCCTAAGGACGTTGAACAATCATTTCTTTAGGTGCTTCTTGGGCATTGAATATTCTTTAGTTGAGAATTCTTTTATAGCTCTGTTCCCCAATATTAACTAAGGTTATTTGATTCTCTGAAGTCCAACTTCTTGAGTTCTTTGTATATATTGGATAAGAGCCCTCTCTACAATGTCTATCCACAAATCCATCCCTCCAAAGGTGAATAGATGGATATGCCCAAGACAAGAACAGAAACCACACTCTAGCAAAAGCAAGAAAGCATTCTTGTAACAAACCCCCCAAAAGATAGACACAAAAACATAATTCTACCTCTAAAAACAAAAAAAAAAAAATCAGAAAACAATTACTACTACTTAATATCTCATAACATCAATGGACTCAATTCTCAAATAAAAACATATAGACTAACATACTGAATACATAAATAAAACCAGCATTTTGCTGATAACAGGAAATGCACCTCAGTGAGAAAGGAAGACAGTACCTTAGCGTAAAAGGCTGAAAAATGGTTACAAAAAAATAGTTTTAAGAAACAAGCTGGAGCAGCCATTCCAATATTAAATAAAATAAAATTTCAGCCAAAAGTTATCAAAAAAGATAAGAAAAGGGCATTTTACACTAATTAAACAAACACCAAGATGAACTCTCAATTCTGAACATTTATGCTCCAAATGCAAGGGCACCCACATTCATTAAAGAAACTTTACTAATGTTCAAAGCATATTTGACACCAGACACAATAAGAGTGAAGAGTTTAATACCTTATTCTCATTAATGGACAGATCATGAAAACAGAAACTGGACAGAGACACAGTGAAACTAAAAGAAGTTAAGAACCAAATGGATTTGACAGATATCTAAAGGACATTTCATCCTAAAACTAGAACATGCCTTCTTCTCAGCACCTCATGATACCTTCTCCAAAACTGACATTATAATCAGTCAAAAACCCACACATAAAAAAATGCAAGAAGAAAATAGTCCCATGCATCACATCAGATCACCGTGGACTAATGTTAGTCTTCAAGATCAACATAAACAACAGAAGACCATATGCACATAAAAGCTGAACTATGTTTTACTCAATGATAACTGGATCAAGGAAGAAATAAAGAAAGAAATTAAAAATTTCCAGAATTTAGTGAAAATGAAGGCACAACATACCCGAACTTAGAGGACAGGATGAAAACAGTGCTAATTAGAAAACACATAGCTGTGTGTGACTCCAAAAAAATAAATAAATAAATAACAGAAAAACAAAAAAAAAAACCAACTAAAAACATGCAGTAGTTTAACAGCATATCTGAAAGCCCTAAAACAAAAAGAAGCAGATCCACCCTAGAGGAGTACATGGCAGGAAACAGTCAACTACAGGGTTAAAATCAACTGTGTAGAAACAAAAAGAACTGTACAAAGATTCAGCAAAGCCAGGAGCTGGTTCTTTGGGAAAAAAAGCAACAAGATAGATAAACCCTTAACCAGACTAACCAGAGGGCACATGGACAGTATCCAAATTAATAAGATCAGAAATGAAAGAGGAGGAGGCATAACAACAGAAATTGAGGAAGTTCAATCAATTATTAATCCTACTCCAAAAGCCTATACTCAAGAAAACTGAAAAATATGGAGAAAATGGGTAATTTTCCAGACAGATACCAGGTACCAAAGTAAAATCAGCTTTAGACAAACCACCTAAACTGTCCCATAAGCCCTAAAGAAATAAAAGCAGTCATTAAGAGTCTCCAAAACAAAACAAAACAAAACAAAAAAACCAAAAAACAAAAAACACAAGTAAAAATAGCCAAAGTCAAGAAATAGGACCTAACACAATTCAAATTATTCCACAAAATAGAAACAGAAGGGACACTACCCAGTTCCTTCTATGAAGCCATAATTATGCTCAGACATAAACCACACAAAGACCCAACAAAGAAAGAGAACTTCAGACCAATCTTCCTTATGAACATTGATCCAATGTACTCAAGAAAATTCTCAAAAAACAAATCCAAAAACACCTCAAAATGATTATCCATCTCGATCAAGTATGCTTCATCCTAGTGATGCTTCATTTTAGGGGTGCAGGGGTGCTTTAATATATGGAAATCTATCAATGTATTCTATTATATAAACAAACAAAAAAAAAACGACATGATCACCTCCTTAGATGCTGAGAAAGCATTTGGCAAGTTTCAATGCCCCTTCATCTTAAAAGTATTGGAAAGATCAGGAATTCAAGGCCCATATCTAACAACAGTAAAGGCAACATACTGCAAACTAGGAGCCAACATCAAGCTAAATGAAGAGAAATTTGAAGCAATCTCATTAAAATCAGTGAGTAGACAAAGATGCCCACTCTCTCCCTGATACATTATAAGACTTCAAGTTATAGCCAGAACAATAACACAACCAAAACAGGTCAAAGGGATACAAATTGGAAAGAATTTGTAGATGGTATGATAGTATACTAACATAACCCCCAAAATTTTACCAGAGAATTGCTAAAGCTAAGAAACAACTTCAGCTAAGTGGCTGTATATAAAATTAACTCAAACAAATCAGTAGTCTTCCTCTACTCAAAGGATAAACAGGCTGATAAATAAAGTAGGGAAAGTCACTGTTTCTGATAGCTGAGTAGTACTCCATTGTGTAAATATACCACAATTTTTGTATCCTTTCATTTACTGAAGAACATCTGGGTTCTTTCCAGCTTCTGGTTATTATAAATAAGGCTGCTATTAACATAGTGGAGCATGTGTCCTTAAAACAGTGACTTTATGAAATTCTTAGAAAAATAGGTGTATATAGAGAATATCATCCTGAGTGAGGTAACCCAGTCACAATAGAACAGAGATAATATGCAGTCACTGATAATTGGATACTAGCCCTAGAAAGCTCTGAATATCCAAGAAACAACTCAGAGATCTTATGAAGCTCAAAAAAAGAAAGGCCTAAATGTGGAAGCCTCAGTCCTTCTTAGAAAAAAAATGGAAATTTTTGGTATTTAAAAATCACTATGTTTAATCTATATACACCAAGAAAACTTAAAGTATTTCCATGTTATGTTTTGTTTTACATGTACTTTATGCTTATGGTAACTATTAAGATTTCAATACATACTATCAAACCTTTAAAAAAAATCAAGTACTGACAAAAATATACTCATATGATTTTATGCCAAAATGCTTTTAAAAATCTGTACATATATCTCTCTTTTTATTTAAATAAAGTTGTAAGAAAAAAAGAATTAAAATATATAGAAGAGAAGAAACACCCTTCACTATAGTTACAAACAATATAAAATACCTGGTGTAATTTTAACCAAGCAAGTGAAATATCTGTATGTCAGAAGCTTCAAGTTTCTGAAGAAAGGAACTTAGGATCTCAGAAGATAGAAAGATCTCCCATGATCATGGATTGGCAGTATTAATATAGAAAAAAATGGCCATCTTAACAAAAGTCATCTGAAGATTCAATAAAACCCCTTACTCTTTTATTCATAGAGTTGGAAAGAGCAATTTGCAAATTCATTTGAAATAAAATAAGACCCAGAATACTGAAAAATCTTCTCAACAATAAATAAAACTACCAGGGCAATCATGATCCCCAACCTCAAGTGGTATTACAGAGCAATTGTAATAACAACGGTATGGTATTGGTACAAAGACAGATGTGTAGATTAATAGAATATAATTAAAGATCCAGAAATGAATCTACACACATATGGGTACCTGATCTTTGACAAAGGAGCTAAAACCATCCAGTGGAAGAACAACATTTACAGAAAAATGGTGCTTGTTTAACTGGATATCATCAGGTAGAAGATTGAAAATCTATCTAATTTTTATTGGATAGTCTCTATGTTTATATTTCAAATGTTATTCATTTTCCCCCACTACCATCCCTCAAATTGATCCATTCTTATCACCTTATGCAAACCTCAAGTCCAAGTAGATAAAGGATCTTCTTATAAAACCTACTACTCTGAAACTAATAGAAGATATATGGAGGAAGAGCTTAAACACAGGCATGGGGGAAATTTTCCTGAACATAACACCAATGATCAAGATTCAACAAATGGGACCTCATAAAACTCCAAAACTTCTTAAGGCAAAGGACATTGTAAATAGGACAAAACAGCAACCAACAGATTGAGAAAATATCTTTTCCAGTCCTACATCTGATACTTGCACTTATATAAAGGAATAAGTATAAGGATTTAGAAAGCAATTAGAAACAATACAAGTTTAATAATTTGCCGTAGTAGTTTCTCTGCTAGGGTGCACGATTTTGCCAACCACAGGTAATTAGCTAAGTTTCCACTGGCAGATACAAGGTCCCCATTTGAATGGGATTTAAGTCCTACTTGATGACTATCAGTTACCTCCAAGATGTCATGCCACTTATGTGCCCTTTGCAGTCTCTTGATATGCTGGTTTTGGTTGTGGTTCATGGGCTTTGCAGATAAGTATATTTATTGGTTGTTTGTCCCCCTTGATATCACCTTTGAAAGCTAGTCCTCAGAGAGGAGTCTTCTGGATGATTTCTCTAGTCAATATATGTAATGTCTTTATCCACAGTGCTTCAAGTTCTGAGAAAAGGCAACTGCTCTAACCTATATTATTTTTACAAGTTTCTTTACCTCCACTGACTAACAACTTGGAGAGACTTTCATGTCTGACATTATGGTGGTCCACCTCACCTGATTCACCTATATTGTAACTTTTATACATAAGGCTAAGGAAATATGGTAAAGGGGGAGCAGAAGAATGGTAAGAGCCAGAGAAAAAGAAGTGCACTGTAAGATACTTCCTTCTCTATAGGACTAGAAATCTACAACCATGAAATCTTAAAAAGATGGATGCCTAAACAAAGCCTTTACATTGAACCCATCAGTAGATATATAAACATGACAGGAGTAATCTCACAGTGCCTTACTTCTAGATGAAGACCTACAGTCACATATTAAATGCTACAAAATAGAATCAGTCTTCTTTATTTACAAACAAAACACTTTGAAAGGTCATCCATTCTTAAGTGGTCAACCCTAAACACATATACATATGGCCAACACTAAGTGAACTTAAATGATGTACCTATGTGACAATAGATTAGATTGCAGTGTAAATAAATAATTTTAAAAGTCAACAAATATATATTAAATATTTTAATTATATATCACATTAATTAAAGCAGATGAGAGAGTGGCCATCCCTGAAATCCTAAATATTTTCATGATATTACAGGGACTAATTTTAGGATTATATTTATATATTCATCACATATATACACAAACACACATACACAAACACACACATATGCAAACACACACTTCATATATGGTAACAATTAAAAAAATTCATGAATCTGAGAGAACAAGGGGCTACATATAGGTAGAGTTGTAAGGAAGAATTGGAAAGGACAGAAATAGCTTAATTAGATTATAGTTTCAAAAAACTAAAACTTTAAAGAAAAAAGAATCTGGACACATGGGTGGGGAACACAAGGGGCAAAGATAATATAATTACAGGATTAATACATCAAAAATCTAAGAAAAATAAAAAAAAATAAGAGTACAGGATAAAGAATTTTTTTTAAAAAATAACAGAATGTAAAATAACCTAAGAATGTGAGGCATAGAAAAATCAGATTAGACAGCTGCAAAGGGGTTGGGGTGAGAATTTATGTAGGGATGGATACAGAGCAAAAACAAGAAGTGCATGAGGGACCCTGAAAAATGACATGTGTAAATGAGCTTGAAGGAAGGACAAAGACAAGGAGGCAAAGCTGTGTTAGAGATCAAAGTTTTTGAAAATGCTTGAAAACCATGAAACTCCATATTGAGTAATCTCCTGAAATTATAAACTTAATCAATGAACACATGTATAAATGGTGTAACAGGTCTTTGTCTTGAAAGGCAGTAGCCATGACAAGTTCCTGGCTTCTCCAGAGTATTAATATTATCTAGATATAAACCATACTATTATGAAACATAATTAAGTGCCCACCTTAAAGCATCTCAAAATGGGTAAAATCAATGGGACCAAAAGGAAGACTCAACTATAAAACACTGGGGAAAATCGACATTATTTAATTTATGTTTGATAATATATTGTAATGCCATCTTTCATGGTACCTCATAGATGCTACAAGCAAAACATTGTAACATTTTTAGAAAATATATCCTTTAGTTTGGTCTTCAGAACAAGAAAACATCTACCTGGTAGAGGCTAAATTTTCACTGTGATAATATTTACCTGTACATAGTTTTCAGAAACATGGCTAATAGATATCTTTAGCATCTTAGGGAGCACTTCTTCAATGAGGGACGGCAGAGCTTGATGGATTTCTTTCCTACATTTACTCGATGTTCTTGACATAGAAAGTTTAGGCCCAGTACATGTTTCTGCCATGCAGCATTTCCACAAAAGAAATAGGACCAGACAAACGATCATGAACTAAAGTTTTGCACTAAAATTATGTCACAGAAAAAAAATTCTTTACAAATTGATTACCTTAATATTTGTCATGTTAATGCAAAATCATCAATACATTGGCATACTCACTAGACCAATTTAATCACAGCTGGAGAACATAAAAATTAACCAGCTAAAGTTTTATACAGATATTAGTTTCTGAGATCAGTGAATAAAGGGTATTTAAACCAGTATTCATAGTCTGAGGTGGAAAAAACCTTGAAAATCAGAATGATATTTTATTGATTATTGCTTGTTAAAATTTTGATACTTAGGTGGAAGAGAAATTGCTAGCAGTTCAGGGCTGATTGTAAATGCTGGAGAGAAAGTAGTAAGACACATGTTTTGAAATTAGTCCCTAATTCAGAGAGTATACCATTCCATTTTTAATGTCCCTGGCAAATTAAAACTAGTAGCTTTAATTTGTAAAGTTTCTCACTATGTACTTAAAGGAATCAGACACTGCTGT
Organism: Micromys minutus; assembly: GCF_963924665.1. Lineage (NCBI taxonomy): Eukaryota > Metazoa > Chordata > Mammalia > Rodentia > Muridae > Micromys > Micromys minutus. The sequence goes on from NC_137984.1 coordinate 11,724,925, forward strand.
GAGTTTAATCTGATGTACATCCTGCAGGCTTATGGCTTATACTACTTTTCTACGATGTGAAACTGATTTGGAAGGTGCTGGAATCCTTAGTGTGTATGGTTTCTATACTGCTCGGGATCTAGGATAGGATATTGAAAGTTATACCTACTAGCTTGGATCTTGCCTTGATCTCTGCTTCCTATCCACCTTAACATGAACCCCATCTACTACATGCCAAGGCCACCATTCTTCCCCATTCTTGATTATTACCTAACCCCTCAGAAACCATTGGCCACAATAAATCTTCCTACCTTCATCCCCAAAATGAATATAATAGAGAAAATTAGTAACAAAATATAGGGTTATTGCTATAGCTACATCGGACTGTTATCCAAACATTTGGAAAGAGTTTCTAGAAGAATTTTGGAAAAATTAGAAGATAAAGTCCTATTAAATATTTTAAAGAGCTTAATGGGTGAATATGATAAGATTCTGCCATCATGCCAGAACAATAAAAAAAGATAGTAAAGATGGTGTTCATGAATGCCACATGTTGACAAAAACACTTTTTTTTTTTTGTCCCAGTAGAGGATTTGTTTACATTTTGGCCATGTGTTCAAAATTTGAGTGGAGCTAAGTTATAAAAAAAAAAAAAGGAATTAATTTAGTAGAAGAAATTAAAATGGAATACTATTTAAACAGTGGTGTGATAATTGATGGCTGCTTTTGGGTAAGTTTTATTGAGAATCAGGGAACAATGGTATAAAGTACAGTGTCCTGCCAAGTAGTTTAAGTAAACTTAAAGGCTGGTGACAAAGTGAATGGAGGGGATAAAGGAATTAGTAACAGGGAGAAGGCCAGCAAATTGCATTGGGAAAGTAAGAAGTGTGTCCCCAGGGCATTTCCTGAGTTGGTGACAGTGCCCTCCGTCTGCCACCATGGCTGTCATCAGGGTACTAAACTAAAACCTCATTTCCATGACTACCCTTTAAAAGGGTACTGCCCCTTTAAGTGCTACACTTGCTCATTGTGAACTGGATAGGTGCTCCCCTAGTCTAGCCACACAGGTATCTGACACTCACTGTATATTTGGTCTAAGGGAGCACAAATACTACTGAAAGTGGTGACAAACTGGGTGTTAACTACACGCTATTAGGCACTTTCATGGCCATGCAAAAGGTGTCCTGATAAAAGGGCATAAAATTACAAGATGCAAACTTCATTCTTGAATTTGGAGCCTTTTAAAACTGAAATGTTTATCTTTAAGAAAAAGGACATTAGTTTTTGTAGATTGACAGTGTTCACTCTTTCCAGTTGTGATTTTTTTCCTTTTAATGGACTCACAGCCAAGAAATCATTGTAGGTTTCAGTAGAAACTATGGATACCTAGACTTTTAGATGATGATAATAGAATTGCTAAGATTTTTTAAACTCTTAAAGAGAAAGTAAATTCATTTTGGATTCTTTGATGGACATGAGTCCTTATGGGTCCTGGCCATAGGGTTAAGGTTTAGACATGAAATGTTCATCATAGGCTTATATTTCCAATATTTCTTCTCTACCCTTTGGCACAATCTTTTCAACCCATGGAATCTTTAGGAGGTGGGTACCAGCTAATGGAACTAGATCACTGGAGCAGACCTTCATAATTACTTTTTGGTATCCTGCAGCTCTGTGTGCAACATTTACCACCACAGCTTTCTACTGTCATGAACTGAATTGCTCCATGTGTCTCTCCAGCCAAGGAAAACCGTACTCATCTAAGACTGTGGCAAAATGAATGTTGGCTTCCTCAAATTATGTCTGTCAATACTGTGATCACAGTGATGTACAATGAGCTAAGAATACCACATAATGGAGATACTCTTTCACTTATTCTTATGGTCGTATGATATGCAATTGTCAAGTTATAGAATATTAGAAAGTTTTGGATGCAGGAATCGATAAGGAAAAAAATGTAAGCATATGTGTGTTTATTGTATTTATTGTGTATATATATATATATATATATATATATATATATATATATATATATATACACACACATGTTATAATGAAGTTATATAATTTGTAGAAAATGATAGAAACTATCAAATTTTTAAAAGTAAGCAAGACTCTGAGTAACAAATGCTATTTATTTTCTTTCATAGTAATCTAAATTTTTAAATATTTCATAAAAGTAATCTTGAAAACTTAACCACAGTGAGCAGTAGAGAAATTCTTGTTTACCAACAGCATCAAATCAAGTCCTGTGAGATACACACACACACACACACACACACACACACAAAGAAGTTTCTATATTTAACTAAAATAGTATTCTAGTTCTAACCTGGCATTATTTATTATTTATTCACTATAAAGTTTACATGTCTTATGTTAATTTCATAACCTAAGTACAATTTATGAACATTATACATTTGTATGCTGTGCTAACAAGGACTAGATAAAATATCAATATATATTTTCAGATAATTGAGAAATGACTATCATTCTTAAGAGTTGCCTTAAGCAGCTCCGCTAGACTAAATAGAAACTTTTGACTATAATGTTCAGTGCCCTAAGGGAATCTTCCCAAGGTGGTATTAGTGGGAGAGTCCTACATACCTGTGTTATCACTATTCTCATAGTAATAGGATAATCACATGCCCTTTAAGTGGGCAATCATATTTCTAGAGTCTTTGCCTTAAGTTAACCCAGCATGACTGCAAGTTAGATATTCCATTATCATTCTGGAATGAAGGACTATGACATTTGCATTCAAACAGACTCTGCAGGCTTATTTTGTCAAATCTCATTTAGCTAGTGTTTCATTACACAGTCAACAGGACAGAACATACAGGAGCATTGCCTTAATCTGACTTAATCTGAAGCCATATTGTCCTCACTTTAAAACCTGGTTCTGCCCTAGTTGTTACTGGATCATAAGGATCACTTATTCCTAATCTTTGTTCATGAATTTCACAGCACTGAATTGAGGAATTGTTATTAAATACTTTGTAACCTCAAATAAAGACAAATATTTGCCACTTGCTGACAAGAATCTGTCCACTAACTACATCACTTGGTATTTTTTATTATGTTAACGTGATAACTAACAACAATGTACTGAAATACTTAAAAATGCCAGGTACTGTGATTTTAGTTTGAAATGTCCTGTATAAGTTTGTGTTTTGGGGGTCTTTTACAAGCTTATAATGCCAAGGCTAAGGGTGAAGACAGGTCCAGAGATGGGAAATTGATGGTGAAAATGAATCCCTGGAACTGGGTCTTTGAGGATTGGCCAGCATCTTCATCTACTTTGCTTTATTCTTCTCTGGACTGCCATTGCATCATGGTCCTGGCCATGGCCAGCTTCTGCAGTAATCACTGCCCTGCCTTCCCCACCGTGCTGGATGAAACATTTAGGGGTTTTGAATTAAAAATTATTTTCTTTTCCTAAGTTGTTGCTGACACATGTTGGATCACAGCAACTCATAAGTAAGTAATAATGAAAATTGACAGATATAGGGTTATTTGGATGAGAAATCTGATTATGTAGTTGTTAGGTCTTTGAGCCTCATTTGTGGGAGAAATTTTAAAGCATTTGGGAATGTAGGTTACACAAGGCACAGAATCAAGAATACTGCATTTAATTGGCTATTCTGGTGCTTCACACACAACATCATGAGTTCAATTCTTTAACTGTTTACATAAAAGAAAAAAACATTGTGATTGTTGTTTACTGTCTCAACACTGGGGGGGATAGAGACAGGAGACCAGGAGTCCACATTCTAACCATTCTAGCCTAATTGTAGATGCCCAGAACTACAAGATACCACTTTTAAAAAATAAGTTTGACTACGATTTAATTATAAAAATATATGTAAGTTTATTACACTTTGAAACAATTTCTTTTGGGGTAAATATGATATCCAATGTGTAATATTTAACATCCCCTAACAGACTTTTCTGCTACCATGAACTGAATTGCTCTTTGTACCCTTTTTTCAATATAAACTGTACTCATCTGAGACTGTGGCAAAAAGAATGTTTTCTTCCTTAAGTTACATCTGTTTGACATACATATACAGATACCTACATACCTACATACATATATACAAACATACATAAATATTTTACTAATAAACAAGTAGGATACTCCTATTTCAGAACCTCTCAGTTTGCTAGCAACACTGCATATCTTGGACACAGTGGGCAATTTCAGTATGTGAATAGCCCTCTTTAGACATCCTGAACTCTACTTAGCTAAATATGTGTGTTCACTTGTCATCAGCATTGAACTTTTCATGTGAAGTCTCTCATTTACTAAAAACTTAGTTTTTCTTCACATTAATTGAAGAAACAGTGACTCAGAAATTCTTCTTTTAAAATGAAACCACACTCCTTTTTATCAAATCAGGTAGCAAATAGACCATGGAAGAAACAAACTGTTCATTCTGTCAAAGAATTTTATTTTCTCTTTCTTTTTCTTTCTTTTTTTGAATGTATTATATACTCCACGCTGCATGTATAAGCAGGTTAATATGCTGTAAAGTTGGAATTTATGATTATATAAGCAAAATGTTTCAGAAATAGATTGAAGAAAATGAAAATTATGTTATTATTTTTTTATTGTAGCAATGGTGTAATAAATTGACTTCACCTGTTCTTTGGGAATCTACTTAGCCCCACAGAGGAGGATGCCTGTCTACAGGACACTGGTCAGAAAGAGTTAATTGAGTCCCTATGGTGAAGCACTTTCCTTTCAAAAAACATCCATCCATTCTCTCCTGTTCTCCACAGGAACTAGTCAATTGATGATGATATGCATTGCTGAAACTGCTGTAATGAATAAACCTTTCTCAAAATTACTCAAATTACTTTCAGCAGGTTGCAACATTTTCTACTTACCAACTTGTTTCAATCCATTTTTGTTCAAATGAGATATTTTCAGAGACAAATCCTTTCCTTTAAACTTGACAACTGAAACCGAGGTAAATGCAGAAATGGTGCCTTTAAAGCTCAATAGATTCACCATATACATATATTCACGTTACCAGAATCTACCAATAGTCTCTCTCCGGTATTAAAGATTCTCAGTATTATCTTACTCATCCATTCATAATAGAGGTCATAGTTAAAAACCACTGATTTATTATTGATCTCTGATATCTATAAGTGAGATTCTGGAAAAATATTGTCTCAATTCTGTCACTTGGTTCTTATATACTGGTTTCAATATTTTTACCTTATGAGAATTTGAACCCAGCTCCAATGGAGGAAGAGCCAGTGCTCTTTATCCCTGAGCCATCTTTCAAGCCCACTTATTACCTTCCTTAATTATGTTCAAATTTTTTTAATATCCAATGTTTTAGCAGCTATTCCTCTCTATGAAACTTTAAGTATTTAGAGTATGATTTCTTTAGGGAAACTTGCTGTGAACACTAGGAATAGGGCTGCTTAAGAATTCTAAGTCCCTGTGGAAATATTATTCCAAGAATTGTAAAGATGTAGTTTCATCAAAAGATTTACAAGAAAGTAAGCAGGTGTGAGGCATAAAATGCCCCCTTTAAAATCATATAGAATGACTGTGTGTTAACAATCAAATCCATTTCCTGGCTTATTTTGAAGTTTGCGTTTAAAATATAAGGTCATTTTTATTCAAATCTTTAAGTAATGAAGATATCAAGAAAAACCATGGTGTTTGTGTGTGTGTGTGTGTGTGTGTGTGTGTGTGTGTGTGTGTGTGTGTGTGTGTATGTGTGTGTGTGTGTGCTCATGTGCACTGAGTGTGAGTACATACATATTTTGAATTGTTTTGGATACACAGATCAAAAGCTCAGAGTGAATTACATAGAAAACTGTACTAATGGAAATTAACACAAAAGATTAACAATGTTTGTCTTTAAACCCTTTGTGAAGTTAAAAACGCTGTAAGAAATCAAATATTCTAGAATTCAAAGTTTCACTGTATGTCCAGGATATGGAGCTCTCTATAAGCCTTTCCATTTTGGAAAATCACAGTGGCAATATTGGTAGCAGTATTAGGAAACACGGGTGCAACTATTTCACTCCTAGATCTATGACAGAGGCATCAGCTAGAAAAATTGCAATAAAGAAAACACCATGACTTCAGTACAAGTATAAACACTGCTCAGTGGTAGGACACTTACACTAGCATGAACAAACCCTGGGTTCAATTTACAGTACCAGAAAAATATCACTCACTGCAGCTGATGTATATTAAGTGCTTTCCAAATTTAGAGCCATGTGTACAACATAGTAGGTAGTGAACAGGCAAGACTATATCCTTGAAACTGGAACTTCTGATGAAAATCTTAGAGGAAAAGAAATGTTATTGAAAGAAGACTTCAAAAAGGATATTGAAAAGAATTTTATAAGACGAATAAGCAGTTGGGGTCTTTAGGGGTTGATGGGGGAAACAAACCTAGTGCATTGGAAACTTCTGGACCCTATAATGGTGACATATGGTAGAGTTCTATAGTGGAGAATACGTAGCCTGAATTGGCCATCCTCTCTAACCAAGAAGGGTTCCAGTGGTGGGACTAAGACACCAAATGAGTCACAAAACCATTCACCCACAAACTGTCCTGCCTGCAAGATATGCTGGAGCAAGGGAGGAGCTGAGGTTGTTTTATTAGCAAGTCACTGACTGATCTGCCTTGAAACCCAAGCCAAGAAACAGAGCTCATGCCAGCCACTACCTGATGGTCAGGAACTGGATGCCAGAGGTAGAAGCAAATATGCCTGGCTAAAAAACAAACAATCTAATAAAAAAAGTGTACCAATTCTTTTTGGCTTCTTTATCAAAATTAGGTGTCCATAGGTGTACACATTTATGATACTATCCATAAGCTACTACAAAATTTCTACCAGGTAACTCCTATAGCTGATAAGCACAAAATAACTAACAAAACAATAAATCAGTAGCCCTCCTATGTTCAAATGACAAATAGACCTAGGAAGAAATCATGGAAACAACATCCTTTGCAATAGCTACAAAACTTAGAAAATGATCTTGAAGTATCTCCAACCAAGGAAGTGAATGAAAGATTCGTATGACATAAACTTCAAGTCTTTGGAGAAATAAATTGAAGAAGATATCAAAAGATGGAAAATTGTTCATGTCCATGGATCAGAAGAATTAATATAGTAAAAATGTCTATCCTACAAAAATCCATCTGTAGATTCAACACAAACCCTATCAACCTTTCAGCACATCTCTATAGACCTTGAAAGGAACTCTGAAATCAAATCTGATAATCTCTGGGGAGAATGTATGACACAAACAAGAGAATCAGCAGCATCATGGCAGCAGCACAGCAGCAGGACCTCTTCCTTTTTGTATCATCTACAGTTCTCTCCATTTGGCAAGGTGGAGAGGGTGTTCTCACACTGTTATTCTAGCTGCATTGGTAAACCATTTGTATCCTAGACTACATTCAAAATCAAACAACCCTTCTTCATGAATTTCCTGAGCCTAGAGACCCTTTAAGTTCAAATGTAGAACAACAAAAAGAAAAGATGCCAAAGGCCATGTTGGTGTGCAGAGCCTCTTGCAGTATCCTACAAGGTTAACTCTTAGAAAAGAGTCAAGCTTTAAATGAAGAGATTGAGAAGGAGACAGTGGAACTTTGCAGTGACTGAATGAGGCAAGTGTGTGCTAGCCCAATGATTGGCTTACCATCTATCAGGGTGAAAAACCAGGCCTTATATGTCAGCCCTGCATATGCATATGTATTGTTACGGAGTAACAAATTATTGTTACATGTATCAAATGCATATGAATTGTTATGGAGGTTGCTGAGCCGCATCCAAAGCCAATAGAGTAAAATGTGACACAGAGTCCATTCAAAGTTTGGATCTAACTTTCATTATTTGGGGAATACAGGGGCCAGGAGAAATGCACCATGAGTAAAACAGGAGTTGATATATAATGTAGCTAATTTGACAATGTATGCACCCAACTTTATCTACAAATTAGAGAATAATTGTATAAAGAGGCAGTTAAAAAACTGTCCTACATTTAAAATATTCTAATAGTCAGGTCATACATAGGCTTTGTTTGGATACAAATAGAAGACAGCCAAAATTATAAAGAAATCAGAGATTTTGATAGCATTAATATTACTGTATACCAATAATTTTAATTTATGAACATTAAATGAGAATTTTCATCAATACTACATAAATATTTCATTTTTTAGAAAATATATTAAATGTATAAAAATAAAATTTGCAGTTGACTTGTAAAACTACAGAAATTAAAGGCACAGAGAAACTGAAGCTATTTTAAAAATTTGAATGGTAGTGTCATCCAAATTTCTTATTAAAACTCATATAAATATATGGAAAAGTCAAGACGTGTCAATCACTCCGCATACAAAGGACAAGGCAAACATGGGGATAACTTCTTTCAAATTAAAAATTAGTTGGACTGGTGGAGGAAATGCAAACTAATGTACCTGAAATCAGATAACATGTATCAGATAATATGTAAAAATATTTTTAATTTGGTTCCCTTAATACTGCTTAATCCAGATTATATAGTACTTTAATGAACAGTAAATTCTCTGCAGTCATAAAGATGCCTGAAATTAACTGCAGAAACTGCTTGAGTAATGATTTCTCTCCTTTTCTGCTTGTTCATCAGATAGACCCTTTGTAAAATGCTTTAGAATATGTATCTATCAAAATACAGCATTGTTGAGGGATATGTAATCTGCTTAGGAAATGTGTTGAGGATTAAGAAATTGTACAGGAACTATATTAAAGTATTGTGTTTGAACAAAAACCAATCTTAAACTACAGCACTTGAACAAAGAAGAACATGGTGCACCAAATGCTTAATATATGACTGCGAAGAAGGAAATGAAAGGTGGCTGTACTTAATGCTGGCTACTGGCCATGGATATTTTCTTGTCTACCTAGTCTGACGATCAAATATAAACCCTTAATAACAAAGCATGTAAAAGGGGAATAGTTTCCAACTAATTCCTTATGCCTAAATATGCAGGAGAAAATTCATATAACTAAAATTTTTGTATCATGTATAAACAAACAATATATATGTATATAACATATATATATATACATATACATATATATATATATATACATATGTAATATATTCCCATATTAAAGTTTAACCAAGTAACATACCTTTGAACTTTGCTGACTGAAGAACCCATAAAAAATGTATTAGTAGTATATGTACTATATACTACAAAAGACTTTTAGGTAGCCAGCCATTATGTCTTAGAGGGAGCATTGTCCATTAACTTATTTACATTATACAAATTTTAATGAAAACTGATAACTGTATGATTTCTTCTGAGTTTCCAATCACCCTTGCTGTTATCTTAACCTCTTCCCTTTGTATTCCCTTGCCCTCCATAACTAGAGCCCACGCCTTTCTCCCATATTTTCACCATCTCCTGAGTTTCAGTGATGTGCGTATTTTAATGTACAGGTAGCTATGGGGGGGTGAGTCATGCGGTGCACAATTAGGGAAGACTGCTGATGACTTTTCTCCCTTATACACTGGCATACTATCTTCTTGCACTACCAAAGCTACTCAAAAGGGGAAAAAAGCCCTTTTAATTCATATCTGTATATTTTTCAATATGTTATTGTCCAAGATTATGGTGTTTTCAAAAAAAAGGGGTATGATGATCTTTTTGGGTAGGCAACCAAAAACATTGCAATAGCTTGTAATGTTTAGAACATTCTGGGGTCTCTATGGTCTTCTAGGATTCTCATTCTATAACCGCAGTTTCTGAGAAAAACATGACCAACCTATGCATGGTGCCTTCTTTCAACAAATTAAGTTATACCAAACTTATTAAACTCGAAGAAATATAACCCTTTCTTGAAACACGATAGTTAATATCAATCTATACTTTTATAATGATGTTGAATTAAGGCAGATTTTTAGTTTCATTTGTTGTTTATCACATATTTATAATTTGTATTTTGCATATATTTTAAAGTGTTAGCAATTACAGCTGTATTTAAATCTTTACCTTCTAATGCAGCAAACAATACAGTAAAGAGAGAGAGAGAGAGAGAGAGAGAGAGAGAGAGAGAGAGAGAGAGAGAGAGAGAGAGAGCCATAAATGCAAAAATAAAAACCCAAACAAACAAATAGAAACATTTTAAAAGTATGTACAGGAGATAAAACCAATATGCAAACAGACCGTTCAGGCAAATGAAAGCAATATTAAAAGACTAAAATAAAAATTCATCTGAATTCTTGTCCCATATTTTCACTATGTATTCCTCAGCTCAGAGACATTCAGACTGCTTTCCTGGGCGTCCATTTCTAGTCATTTTATTAGAACAATTTTCTTGAGAAACTCCTTGAACTGGTTTAATAAGAGGCTCCCCTACAGTCCTGCCAACAGGCTGACAGAGCTACATGTTCCCTCTTAGACACAAGCATCTGCGGTCCTTGACTTACTTGTTCTTGGTTATCATGACTTAAACTACAAAGAATCCTAAAGGAGTTGAAATCTGCATTTCCCTGCTTACTAATATATTGAATACATCTTCAAGTGATTATCAGTCATTTTTTTAATGCTCTTTGAGACTTTCTTTAGTTCAATAACTCATATCATTTTTGTGTTGTTTATTTAATTTTTTTTCTCTACTAGAATTTTTTTCTAGACACTAAGCTCTGTGTAATAGCCTGCAAGGATTTTCTCTGATTTTGTGTCTCATCACTCAAAGCTTGTGATTCTCAACCTTCCCAGTGAGTTGACCCTTAAATACAACTCCTCAGGTCGTGGTGACCTCCGACCATAAAACTTATTTTCATTGATACTTTCTTGTTGCAATTTTGCTGCTGTTATAAGTTATAATTCAAATATTTTGGAGATAGAGGGTGGCTGAAGGGGCCATGAACCACAGGTTGAGAGCTGATGTTTATGGCAGTTTCTTCTCCTGTGCACAGACTTTATTTTTCTGAGGTCTGTTCATTATTTTAGGCTTATTTCCTATGTGACTGAGTCCCATTTAGGAAATCTCCTATGCCTGTACATTGAAGTCCACTCCTGACATTTTTTTTGGTCTTTAGTAGCTTCTGAATATTAGGTTTTATCATTTTGCTTCATTCTTTTGCATGGTGTAATGTAGTTTCCCAGTGCTATGTGTGAAAGATGTAGTGTTTTGTGAAATGCATGCTTATGGCATATTTGTCCAAAAATAAAACCTATTTGATTTAGCAGTTTATTCTGCATTTTATATATCCGGTTCTGTTCCAGTATCATGCTATTTATGGTATTATAGCTCTATGGCATATCTGATGTTCCCAGATCCACTAAAGTATTCTGTTAGCTGCACGAAAGCGTAATGGAACTTTATTCAGCTGTAAATAAAACTCTAGTTACAAAATTTCCAGAAAAAAAAATGACTGGACCTGGAAAATAGTATGTTGAGTGAGATAAACATAGACTTGGACAACAAATACCACATGTTCTCTCTTATGTGTTGATCCTAGCTTCTGCTCTTTGTGTTTTTGTTGTTTATCCACGATTACCTACAGAATTTAGAAAACTAGGTGGGAGAAAATGAAGTTATACACAAAATGTATCTTAAGTAAGGGAGGCAGCAGAATACAAAGTGAAAGAAAGAAGAAAAGAAAAGGAAAAAGGGAAAGGGAGGAAAGAGAGGAAGGTAGGGGTGAAATGGTTTAAATAGGAATGAGGTTAAGATACGGCAGATGTTGACCAAATAAGAATGTCCAAAAGAGACACATAAAACCACATTATTTGTAATCAATTTAGAAGAGAAAGAATATAAGGAATGAAGGGAAAATCATCTATCTGCATGGGTAGATAATTCTACTCCTGGTAGTAATGAGGTTTTAACAAAATTCCAAATACAGACTTGGGAAATTTTGTAATAGGTTTGGGTTATGGTTAAGCCCCTAAAACAATACAAGGTTACACACCAAGATTGGAGTCAAAGAACCTAATGCTGAAGACAGTATAAATGTATATTAAATGTTATAACTCAGTTAGATTTGGATAAAGGATTAGACAGAGAAAACTATGTGTGAATGAGCAAAGGTGTTAGTTAGGACAGTACTATCGTACTCAATCAGAATTCAGAAAATTAGGTGGAAGCTAGTGAAAATGGCAACAGAAATACATGGTAGCATGTGCTTTTAGTTCCAGCACTCAGAGGGTAGAGCAAAGCAAATCTCTGAGTCTGACTACAACCTGGTCTTCAAATTGAGACCCTGCCACAGAAAGAGAGGAAGAAGGAAGGGGGAGAGGGGGAACGGGAGTGGGGGAGAAGAGTAGGGAGGAAAAGAGGAGGGTGGAAGGAGGGGGAGAAGGAGGGGAGGAGGAAAGGGGAGGAGAAAGGGAGAGGAGTGAGGGGGAGACTAAGACAGAGAGGGAGAGGAAGGAGAGGAGGAGGGAGAGGGAGAGAGAGGAGAGGGAGAGAAAGGAGGAGGGAGAGGGAGAGAGAGGAGAGGGAGAGGAGAACCAAGGACATCAGTATGTACAATCCTATTCAAATATTTGAAAACATATACAATTTGGGGTAATATAAGGCACAGGGACTTGCATTATCTTTTTGGCTTATCTTTGACTCACTGTTATCTTGTCTCTGCCTTTTAAATCCAGGTATTAAAGGAGTCTACCATGGTGCCTGGCTAGGAATTACTCTTATTTATATTTTTAAATATACTTTTAGTAATAATCTAGATATCTACTGGATCATTTTATAATAGGTATTGATACTGAGAGTAAAATAATTTTAATATCACTTAATATTTATCTTGAGTTTTGTCTCCCATTAAGTTTCTACATTTACATTCAGTTTTCCATGTTTTTTGTTGTTATTGTTGTGGCTCTTATTCAAGGCTTTTCAGTGGTCCTTGTTTTCTAAAACTGTGCAAGGTCTGGGCCATTGGTTCAGTCAGTTAAGTGACTGCTGCACAATCACATGACCCTGAGTCTGGATCTTCCACTCTCCAAGGACTTAAGGGGCAATTGCAAAATCCATGCTTGTGATATTCATGCTTATGGAGTAGAGATGGGCAGATGCTTAAGGCCTGGCAAACGTCCAGACTAGCTCATCAGTTAACTCCAGTTTGTGAGAATATTTCTCCCCAAAATAAAGTAGAGGGATGAGGAATGCCTCATGGTTAAGAGACCTGGCTGATCTTCCAGAGGGTCCTGAGTTGGGCTGCCAGAACTCACAGTTACTCATAAACATCTGTATAAACATGTGGCACATAGACATACATATATGAAAAATGTCTATATACATAAAATAATAAATATTTTTAAAGTATAAAGAAGAGTGCTTAAGGAAAACACCAGCCTTTGATCTCTGGTCTCCATGAGCACATGACTCACACACATTCTCCCCTCATGCTCGTAATCCAATAGTAACACACATGTACACATACACAGTGCACTCATGCATGCACACACACATAGGACCCATGATTGACAGAGACTAATTTTTCAAAAAGGGAAGATACTTGTTTTTCAAATGTTTCAATATATTTATTTATTCTCTGCATTCTCCCCAAATAATTATAGATACTAGATAGCTGGTACCTTTAAAAAATGTAAAGAAATAAGTCAAAGAAGAAAATATTACTAAAGCATATCAGCAAAGGAAGAAACTACATTTGTTGTCATTTCTTCTTTATGCCCTTTGCTGATTCCTATATGATTATGCCAACAAAAACACTAGACTTTGCTTCATAAGAGCTATTAAAAATTTTGTGTTAAATAAGGTCTACATTACTTCTACATTTAGGTTAAATAAGGCTCTCATTCTTTCTATCTGTCTTTCTGTATCTCTGTTTCTGTCTCTCTCTCTCTCTCTGTTTGTATGTGTGTGCATGTGTGTGTGTGATTGTGTTTTCTCTACTCTCTGAATTGAATCCAGAGCCTTGTGCATAGAAAACATGTCTTCTTACTCTTTTTGTGCTTTCAATTTCACTTTAAGGTAGTATATAGTCAAGGTTGCCATTTTTAACATCAGTCCATACATTCATTTGTTATCAGATATATGATACTATCTTAAAAAATACTACAGTTTGTATGCAGTGCACACATTCTGAATTTGATTACACAGAGCTCATAGGCATTAGTTTTTGTGCCTCAACTGATCAAATTATTGTAGCATGAAGTACCCGGTGATTTTTAGTGTAATAAGTGCTTTTGAATATGTGTTTATTCTAATTGACATTTGGCAATAACTGTATTTGGGGGACATAATGGTGTTTTGGAAGGTATATATAATATAGTAGAGTGAATTATTTTATTCCCTAATATTAATTATTTTTTCATGTGATAGAAAAGAAACAAAAAGGGGATAATGTCATCACTCTTTCTCACTCAGAAAAGCATTGCAGCTGCAGTATCAGTAACAGTAATATATAAATGCTTTCCACCCAAAGGTCCACGTGCCAGATGTTAAACTCTATACAGAGAGTAGTACTGACATCTGTAAACACACTCAAGGAAAATACTGGAGCTTAGCTCACCAGTGAATTTTAAATAGTACTGTTACTTTATAACAATCTCTTGCCTTCATATATCCTTGATTAAAGATAAAACTATTTAACATTTTCTTAAGGGCTCAGTCCATACATTATGTCTGTCTCTATATTCCTCTAAATTATAGGAAATGTGTGTGTGTGCATGTTTATGTATAAGTCTTCAGTGTTAATGTTACATAATCTTTTGGGGACATTGGGCTGCTTTTCTAAAATTAATCCAAATGATAAGAAAGAAGATGGAGGAGAGAGGGCACTAATCAGACACTGTGAATTTGCAAAGTGCCAGTAATGAAACTCTTAAGGCTATTTTATAAGGATCAGTTAAATATAAAGCACATATTTTGAATACTTGGAGGAGGAGGGTAATATTTTTGGAAAGTGCTCTCCAAGGAAGAAGGTAAGACCCCCGCCCCCCCCCACACACACAGAGAGAGAAAGAGAGAGAGAGAGAGAGAGAGAGAGAGAGAGAGAGAGACAGAGACAGAGACAGAGACAGAGACAGAGACAGAGACAGAGAAACCTCTTAATCCTTGTAATGGGAGAGGGGAGTCAATATTAGACAATGCATGGGAAATGGGCAAACCAGTCAGCCTAATCAGGAACTCTAAGTTCCCTGAGATACCTGGCCTCCCAGATTCATTTAGAAAACTATAAATAAATACATGGCCAGCATTTATTTCTAGGCTCCATGTCGGTCACACACCCACACAAGTATATATATATATATATATACATCATATTTTACTACACAATGTGATTTAGAGTTTTATCATTTATTCTTACATTATCAAATATTTATATAAATTTTAAATGATATTATGATACAATGATATATATATATATATATATGTGTGTGCATGTGCATATGGATGCATATGTATATATTGAAACAAAGGTTTCTGCTGATTTACTGGAAATGATTTTCTGTCGGAGAATGAGAGGGGCAATGACTGCTAGGCTGTAATATCCAGGCACAACTCTGTATAGCATTTTCTACAAACTTGATCTATCCCATGAATGTCTTTTAACTGGGAAGCTTAATTAATTCTTAAATAATGGGCATCTTTTGCCTGCATGTTAGCTGCCATGAAGATTAAAAAAAAAGAGAGAGAAAGAAAAAACAGAAAAGGGAATAGAAAAAAGTCATCAGATGTTGTAGCAAACGTCTTTAATTCTCGTTTGAAGTCACCGAATACTGTTTAAAATGGAAGCCTCTTCTTTGCACAAAGGAGGAAGGTTAGAAGAAAACACATCATTCCCCATCACTGATGCACAAAGCCTGCTCCATGCGTTTGTCCTGTAGCTCCCCCACATGCCCCAGTTGGATATTGCTGAGTCTCTGCAGTGATAATGGAAGGAGCTTTCCCATAATGTCCCTGCTGCAGCTCAGAGCCAGTTTGATAAGCCTCACACCCAACCTATGCTCTTTCACTTAGCATCTTTTGTTCACCTTATCTTAGAAGCAAGAAAAGGCCAGGTAAATTACAATATTAAAAATGAAACAAAGTTAATTACCACTGCTTGTTCTTTTTCTTCTCTCAGTGCAGAGAGAGAGAGAGAGAGAGAGAGAGAGAGAGAGAGAGAGAGAGAGAGTATTCAAGTGTATATCTATGGATCTAAGGAATTTCTATTTTCTTGCACTCTATCATAGCTCCTAAGGAAATGAGTGTTTTCAACTTTAGTGTCGCTTTCTCACCCCTCTTTTCTCTTTACCCATTATCCCTGTGCTTTCTTTATCAATTTCTCACATCCATGGTTCACTCCCATAAAAATGGAGTCCGGGGGATGCTTGTCAAATGAAGACAGACTTCTGATAGAGCAAAATCCACAATCTTGGTTTAAAGGGGACAGCATGAAGGACATAGCAATGGTTTTAAATAAATAGAATGATTTCCCCCAGTGAGTTACTGCTTACAACCAAGTAATGTTTATTTATTATATTCTAGTATTATATAGTTAGAAATTTACCCCCTCCCCATAGCCACTCCCTTCGATTTGGATAGCACCACAATAAGAGTAACCAATTTACGATTTCTTAGCTTATCAGGAGCCATCACAATTACCCCCTACCCATCTGCACTAGACACTGACAAGGAAGGCATGAGAGTATTTGCCTCTTTCTATTTTCGACACATATACACACACTCACAGTCTTTTGCATGTCACTGTTCATTCTTAAGCATATTTGTCTACATTTTGTTAATTGCAATTTACAGTTTCATCTTAAAAGATGTGGATTTGTACCATAATAATTTTAAATGTGAGCAGCCATTTCATTGGGCTGTCACTCTTTCCAGAAATCACACCCTCCCTGTCACATAGAAATAGATTGTTTGATACACATGCAATATCCTGTCTGCGCCACACACTCCTTTCTTTAATCTGAGTGGCACGGCACATAATAAAATGTTCACTTCAATATATGTCTCTTGCATTTTGCCTAATTTTGGGCTTAGTTTAAGATTAGTCATGAATATTTCTTTCCAGCGAGACATGAATTTGAATATCTATAAGCCACAGTTTATGTTCATATTAAAGTGTGAGCTTCAACCTTATTTTTTATTGCTTACCCTGTTTGTGAAAAATTAAGTCATCTCAAGGAATGAACATAAAGCAACAGGGACCAGAACTGTTATCTTTTTGTACAAGTCAGGTAGAGTGTGAGGGGCTGAGGTTCAACTGTGGTGCTTCCGTCTCCTTGAACTCCAGAGCAGAGGTGTTGGGGAGTTTTGCAGGGTGGGTGAAAATGGAGACTGACATGTTCCTTCTCTGTATCCCTTTCATGTTATGTATGAGCCAGACGGGTTTCTGAAGCCCCAATACCATTTTTTTAGGTTTTCTTTTGATTTGGATAGTAATAATTCCATTAGTATTACCGGTTTTGTTTTAAATCTTTTCAAACTAAACTTATTGAGAGGAGACGATGTATGTGCAGGTGCACACACCTATAGAATTATAGGTGCATATAGGTTTCTTACATTTGTATCTGGTATATTTATTGTTATCAATTTGATTTCTAGCAATTTGAATATATTTTCCTCTCAGTTTAAGAAAACCATAAAACTTTGGAGCATTTATTTGATCTAACTGACCTATAAAAGAAAAAAGAATAATCCACAAATATTTTTTGTAAATTTTATTATGTTTTCATTCATATCCTCATATATCTATATAACACTGATAATAATGTTCATCAACATTTGTGATTTTTATGAAATCTGTAGCATTTTCTATCTATAATACAATACCTTGATGTCACATAAAATGAGGACTTACTCATGGTTGACTTGTATTTGTAACTGTGACATTATTACCTAGGTATCTATGTAGGAATATACTTAATAAAAACAGTATTCTAAAACAACTTTTTATTATGTGCCTTACAAGAAAAAAATATTTTTTCTCATGAACATTGCAAAATGTATTAAGTACCCGTGAACAGAAAGTACAACTATGAAACTTCTAGTCCCTACAGCCTAATTTTCAATGCTGTTTCTTCTCCTGTTAAGGTATCATGAGTTTTCATTTGTTTGTTTATCTTTGTCTGGGAGAACCCTTTCCTCCAAAGAGATTTATCTAGTATACTAGTTTAATGTAAATATTTATTGTAGTGTACTCATTTTATATTAAAATGTGAATATTTTATTTAAGGTTTCGCATTTGTATCAAATTTTTACATCATTCCCAGGAAGAAATGAAGCACATATCACTATCATGATGGGAAGTTAAACCCATGGGAGTTACACAATGAATAAAATGAACTACACACTAAAACAGATTAGACGACAAACTCAGTTAGTCCTTGACTAATTCTATAAAAGTATGACAGTTAGGGACTTTCTTGACCCAAGGAAAACAATAAATCTCTGAACAGTATCTTACTTGATTACTTATCTAAAAGATTGTGCTTTGCAAATAAAATGAAGCCATGTAAGCCTCATTGTTTTGGCCAACATGCATAATGAAGAGACTCTTATACCTTATACATCATTTCATCCAATGATGCTAGTAGCCTAAATAGGCTAATTATGAAAGAAATCACTGAGACAAAATTATGCTCCTGCTACACACAATTCTGTGCTTCATGTTGCTCCAGATGTGTCTTTGCAAAAGGTTTGACATTTTTGTGACAAAATTGCTTGTAGAGTTGACATCTAAAACTGTTTGTAGCATAAGGTTCATCATGTGACTACTTACGACACTAAGTGATAGAAGACTTTGCAGAATTAAAAAATAAAAATAAAAAGCCAAACATTTGGAAAAATGAAGAATATATCCATTCTGCAACCGGAATCTTTGTGCCTTTGAACAGAGTCCATCGGATATACATGCTGGAGTCAGGACACTAGGAAGATGTTTTAATGCTCAAGTTAAATGATTCAAAAGGAGTGAGAGCAGAGCTTAGAATTGAAAATGGCACTTTAATGAATGAGTTTGGGTCAAGTCTTCTATGAGCACTAACGTGACTATGGAGTATATACAGCGACCTGTTTTCTCAAAAGCCAGACACAGTGGACGGGAAGCCTATTGTTCCCCGAAGGCCACTCACAGTGATTGTTAACATATCTTTCTGCCTTCAGCACAGCCTTCAGGAGCATCAGGACAGTGCTTGCAAATGTGATACTCATGACATGTGTGTCTGCTTCTTAAGCAGGCCAAGGAAGCTGAACATTATTTTAAAAAAATTAAAAAAAAACTAATGAATAGATTTTCTTTATCTCAGATTATTTTTTGCCTTGGAAAATAAAAGGGGAGGTTAGTTTAAAAAAAAAAAACAGGAAGCAATGGCTCCTCTTTGAAGAAGATGTTCTTTTCCTTTTGAAGTTTGCTGCTTAATTAAAATACATTTAGTTAGTCAAATGTAAACTCTTTGCTGGTATGAAGAGTTTCAAAGACATAAAGCATAACCGTAATAAATATCACCAGTAATCATTTGCCTGGGGAGGAGAGCATTTGCAGGCCTGGGTGGACAAAGGGACCATTGTCCAATTATAAGGTAACCATGAAAGACACAGCTCTGCAGCAGCCTTTGGCTGGCCCAGCTGCACTTCTGTATCTTTCCTGTCCAGGAAGGTCCTTCAGTCACCAACTTTGCAGAATAATTGTAAAAATCTTGGCAGAAGAATATAAAAGCAGAATGTTAAGAGACCGCTGGGGAGTATAGAAGATAAATAAATATGTTTTAAAACATAAATATGCTATGACTTTGACAGGCCAGTATACACTACCTTTAAGAAACACACAGGACTGATTAGGGCACATATGCAAAACTAGAGACAAAGCCTAAATCTTTTTCACAAACAGCTTTTTAGTTTCTATTTACCAGTTTCCACTCAGTCTCTAAATTGAAAGGATTTTCCGTGGTACACAGAGGATGTCACATGAAGTTACTATTTAAAGGACTTCAAAGTTCCTTATGTAATTACCTTTCAAATCCTTAAAGCTGTTTTGTTTTCATTGTAAAACAACAAAATTCATTTATTTGCCTCTCTCCTCCCTCTCCCTTCTGTCCCCCCCTTCTCCCTCTCCCTCACTTCCCTCTTCCCTCCCTCCCTCCATCAGCTTCCCCCTCCCCCAATGTTTTTCAAAGGTAAAATCTGAACAAATCAAAATATAAGATAAAAGCAGGAAGATGAACTCCAACTCATCTTCCTTCTTCTAGAATGCTTGCTCTCGGACCTTGTTAGTTTTCTAAGCCTGTTGGCACCCTGACTGCTTTTCTCTTTTGTCATGGATTTCAGCTAGAATGGGAGTTTGCCTTTAAAACTCAGTCAGACTCAGTGTCTCATGTGTTCAACCCTGCTCCGCACAGCCCGCTCAACACAACTTATCACAACCTGACAGCTAATATTTAAAAGAGAACACACACGTATTTTGAGGTTTGATAACTGCTATCAATCTCGATAATGGGTACCCAATCCAAAATTGTGACAGATATCTAGTGGATTGAGCAGCCACCACAAGCAGCTAATGCTGAAGTAATGAATCAGTGAAGCAGCTATTCCACACCTGTAATTAAAACTGAAACAAATAAATGCTGTACAAGGAACAGAAGGACGAACCGCCATGAAATGGCCACAAAACTGCACCAGAAAAAATGAAAGTTAAAACAGCCAATTTCTAATTTATACTTTTTCACTCTTAGATACTTGAAATAAAAACTGGTAAGATGTATCCTAAAGGTTCACTTAATGACAAGTCTCAGGACTTTTCAGTTCAAGGAATCGGTGAGTCCTGTTTTCATGGAAGCTGCCAACAAAAGAAAAAGACAGTGGAGCTTGAAATCACATGGCTCAGAGTCAATCAAAGCTCTGCGGCTCCAAAATCTACACTGAAGCCCAGGAAGAATGGGTGAAGTAAATTGCTATGTGAGGAATAAGAGTGCTATTAGACAAAGACTAAATAAACAGTAGATGCTAATGACCTTGGCATTTGATTTCTAGGAGAATTTTATTTTATTTTTCCATTCACTTGAAGATGTGTCTCAGAAAGTGGTCTGAACAAACTGATGACATTATATCAAAAGGGAAAATTTCTTCATGATCCCTATTGCACATTAAAGCAAGCAAAAGTAGCCATGACACCTTTCAGCTGGCTCTAATTGGGTTGATATATAAATCACGGCAATATCGAATTTTCATCTTCAATTGAAAGGCATACTTCCTTACAAATTTCTCCCCAAGAAAATGACTTGTAGAATATTTGACTTTTTAATAGACATATATTTAGAAACATCAAAGAGAAAGAGAGTAAACATGCACATCTATTCGGCCTCCTAGCACACCCTCCACATTTAGCAGGAAATTATTCAGGGAGGGAGAGGACGGTTCTAATAGTTCTAATAGTCATTTGTTTTTTTTTTGTTTTTTTTGTTTGTTTGTTTGTTTTTTTTTTTTTTGTTGTTCAGCCATTGAATATCACACCATCATTTTTACACTGAAATGAGTTTGGGTCCCGAGCTGGTGCATTTCTCTTTTGAGGAGAAATGAAATGAAAATGTTTCACTATGAAGTATTCCCATAACTCTGGTTAGAAATTTAGAAGTAAATCATAAGAAGAACACCAAGAAAATATATATTGTTCTTCACAAGCATTAGGAAAAATACTTCTTTGAAATTGTCACTCAGAGTGAAACAAAAAAAAAAAAAAAAAAGACAAAACACTCTTCAGTCATTGAAGGATTTGCTGAGGCTTTGTGAAGAATAAAATCAGGAATGGAAGTTCCCTCCCACTGTCTTGATTGACTAACAATTTAGGGTATTTAGGATATATTGATAAAATTAACATGGAAGTACGGCTTTATTATGCTGAATATCAGCTTTAAATTGGCTTAAATAATTTTTACTGTCATATAATTTCTCAGAAGATTGCACATGTCACAGTGAACCTCTCTATAAATGACATTGTAATTTGTGTGGCTTTTCATTAAAAATAGTGTCCTTCTGCTTCCTCAGAAATTGATCTCATATAGGGATAACAATATATTGTGCCTGATTTTAATGTCTTTTGCTTATATCTTATATTAGGACAATCAAATTGCTTAAAGTCACCCAAATGACATATCATATTTTCTCCTTGTTAAATTGTCATACAAAAGAAGGTCTTTTCTTTTGGTAACTATAATCTATAGGTAGAATTTTATTGATAGAAGTCTTGCCCTTTTCCTATATAGATTACTAAACCCCAGGTATGCTCACTTTGATTTATCTTATATCCCATTATTGGTTTAGTTCAAGAAAAAAATTAAACAATGAATAGGCTATGGATATTTCCCATGGGAATAGGCACTTGATTTTATTTCTCTCTCTTCCTACCTAATATTGCAATAAATGTCTTTTCAAACATGTGACAAGCAGTCTTCATTCTATTTCTTTTATTTTAAGACACAATATATACACTACTAATGTTTCTATGAAGATTTTTCATGCTATTATATATTTACACATTCAAATTGCTGCAGTAGAATTTTTAAACAGACATTGGTTAACACGAGCCATGTCTGTTTCCTGTAGCACAGATAATCTCCCTGCACATGTTCTTGGAGAGATTGTCACAAAGGCACAGCAATACAAACCAGAGAACAATTCTACTTGATTTGCCTCTGCAGTCATTTTATC
This sequence comes from Micromys minutus, assembly GCF_963924665.1. Lineage (NCBI taxonomy): Eukaryota > Metazoa > Chordata > Mammalia > Rodentia > Muridae > Micromys > Micromys minutus. The sequence goes on from NC_137984.1 coordinate 11,747,557, forward strand.
AGGGACAGGGAATATTGCACAGTGCTGCCCAGATGAAGGCTGCGTGCATTCGGCAGCACTGCATCGTGGAAGAAAATGAAAAACCTAATAGCATTTTGATGTATTCCAGTTAGGTTTTCCATTAGGAGAAAAAGGTGATATGTTCACAGCATTTGTCAGAAAAAGAAGAAATGAAGAAAATGTTGACAATTTCATTACCCTCTGGTTATGGGGTGATCAGAACTTACCTGCTACCAGATAAAAAAGTTCCAGATATTTTTAGTTGAAAACACTTGTTTGTAGTTGCTTTAACCTGTCCTACAACAATAGAGTAATAAAACTCCATAATCCCATATTCAAAAGGAGATAGGTTACATCATTTACATTTTCCCCGAAAACTGTGTACTCTTAGATGTTGCAGTTGCATAATGGTAGACATTTCTTATCGTCTAGACCTGAACTGAGGATACTTGCATACCAGAAAGATGTAATACATAGGTCATTCCTTTGTTGACCTCTGTGTTTATTCAGAATATCTTTTCCCCATTTCTCACACTTTTCCCTTTATTATTGACTATATCCCAGATTTTCTGCTGAGAATATTTTCCTAGGGACAATTGTGGCTATCCATTTAAAATCAAAAGTTTAAAAATGAAACAAAAATTTCAGGATATCAGAGAGACATGTTAGTCGAGTAAACAGAAAATATATATATATATATATTCTTGTTTTTCCTATATAATTCTTACACTCATATTCAATTCTGAGAATAGGAGTTTTGTAGCAACTGTATTCAATGCACGCATATAAAGACACATCCAGTAAAATATTGCTTGCTTAAGTGGTTTTTAATTTTTCAAAATGTATAAAGTATATTGCAATTTACATTCAATGTTCTTACCTGTAAAATTCTATGAGCATAAAAAACTTTACTCTGTTTATTAATAGTATGAGTAGAGTATCACCTAAAAATAAACACATGATACAAACTTCTGTTAAAAGATGGCAGCCATGCACAGAAATTACCTCTTATGAAAAGTACTGTAATAAAATTGCTGTTCAAGAGGATGTAGGCTAATGTAGGAACCAGGAGAAAGGGCAAAAAGCAGTCACCTGCTCCTGTCTGATGCATAGAAAATTGCATATGCAGTGTAAAACAAAGTGTATAGCAGTAGGCAGAGACAGAGAGAGGACTGTCAAGGGAATGAGGCTGACTGAAACCATTTTTATGAGTCAGAAATATTTGGGCCACTCACATGAACATATTCATTCATCCTATATTTTGCAGAGAATCATTCTAGAATATTTGAATTATACTTGGTCCGGTGTTTCTTATGCAATAAGCAGAGACTCACAGATTTTTAATTGGAAACAAACCTCTAAAGCACTTTCGGTGGATCCACAATATTTGGGTTCAACCCAGAGAAAATGAACTTCAGTGAAAGAGGATCCTGCTAAACAAAGCATCAGCATCAGTTTCCTATACTTTGGGAAATACTTTCTTTGTTACAAAGTTTCAAATACATCTCAATCAGAAGTGTTATAAAATACTGGCTTACATATACCAACAAGATGAATATAAAATATTGGTTTTATCACAAGTAATAATATGGATCATGTCTATATTTTTGAGTTGGAAAAACACCATTCTAATACATGATGCAATTTTATTCTAAACACTGTGTTAATTAGGAGCATTTACAAATATCCTTTTTCCTTTACAAAAATATGATGAAGTTTCTCTGTTCTCAACATTAAATTGTTAGAGAAAGCCATTTCTATTTTTACCTTCTAGGAAATGGGATCCACAGGCTTTGACTCATCCCAAGGGCATGTTCTGGGAGTGTACACATTTCTAAATGTATTTGACTCTCTGTACGTTTATTTTGCTTTGGTGACCACCAGTGACTTTGATGATAGCTGGTTAATCTTCAGAGATCCCTAGTTAAGGACAGTGATAACACGAAGTAGAACAAAGTGAGAATGAGTCATTCATTGTTTTGAGATCTGGAAGATTCTATGAGGTAGAGATTAGTACTATAATGGCTGTAACACTTGTCATATTTTTACGATTACCATTTGTATTTTACATTCAGGGAAATTAATATTCTATCAATATGGCTGGCATTTTGACAAGTATATGGAGCCATGAAAATTTAAATTATGTGCTTTCCTATAACAAAACAACTGAGACAACTGTGATCATGCAGTGTGTTCAAGGAGAGCACAGAGAATTATAAACAATACTAATATCTTGATAGTCATTTGACACTCTGACTATATTCATTTCCCAAATTGAAAGATGAAATTTACAGAACTTGCTTGGAACAATAAAAATGATCAATTGCTAGGAAACCCTTCTACTTAAGGTTCTGATCATCCATGTCCTGATAACTCCTCTGAGCTCTCTGCAAAATGGAGCACTCCTTTTTCCAGTGGGGCTTCCCCTTCTCAGACCTTATCTGGAGAGTCTTAATGCCACCCTCTACCAGAAGAAGGTCACACAGTTCTTGGAAGACCTACAAATTCAACTCCCTCGTTCCTGAAAAGAACCTGCCCTGAAAGCTGAAATTTCTGTAATACCTCTCCATATAAATAAGGCATCCTCAGTCCTTTAAACTCTAGCCAATGATTTTCATTACTGTGATAACTCCTTTGTTCACCCTCAATAAAGTGTATGTGCCCAAGCGGTTTCACTGAAGATATTCTCAGAGAGCTGTTTCGTCGAATACTGTCTAAGAAAAGAGTAACACTAAAATTCTCAGAGAAGGCTGAATCCTAGAGACACCACCCAATCTACACTGTGTCTTCTTTATAGCCTGGTGTGCAGCAGGGCCTGGTTTAAAGTCAATTAGATAGTGAAGTTCGGGTCCTAACAAAGCATAGTTTATTTACCATCACAGCAAAGCTGGTGTCCAACTGTGACAATTTTAACAGGCTTTTCCCTAGCAATTTGTTGTAATGAACTTTTCACCATCAAACTTAAATATTATTGATGTTGACAATGGTAATGCTCTCATTACTCTTTCTAGAAGCCTACTATCACCAGTAAAAATAGCTCCTCATACATTTTAGTGTATGCAGTTCCATGAAGTTTGCAGTTGTGACACTTTTAAAACTATTTGTTTTGTTATGTTTGAGAGCTATGAGAGAGATTGAGATTCTAGTAAATCATTCAATGCCTTTTGCAAAAACAAACAAATAACTTACTAGTTTACAAAACAATATTCACTTACAAGAACAAAAATATGAGGTCTGAATGTGCTAAGTGAATTTAGCAAGGGTACATCTTTACAGGTTGCTATTTTGAGGAGTGCTCTAGTTTAGAGTATTTCTTTCTCATTTCTGATGCATACAGCAAGGGTGAACAAGTTTAAAAACTGTAGAGCCTGGAGTCAGAACAAGTATGTTAAACCAGGAACACCCCACAACAACCTAAAGCATCAATAGTATTTGTTTGGCACTCAATATTCAGAGAATTTTCTAGCACATTATTATTTTTTTCTTTGAAAAAGTAAGTCAATGACTGTATCATTATTTTGCAAATACTGGAACTGGGTTTCAAAGAATCGATAAATCTAACTTTGAATTGCTTCATCTTTCTACATCACAACTAACTATTATTTACTATACACTGGTCATGAGTAATGCCTCCTGAGAATAATTTTTTTGCTGTTGACACTATCAACAAGATATAGTATAGTCCTTGGAAAATAACCTTAAAACAGTACTTAAAAATCTGTAAAGAACAATAGGGTATGATTTATTTAAAAGTAACCAGAAGACAGATTCAGTGCTTTGAAACATTTCTATCATGCTACAAACTCATTTCAATTATATGAGCTCCAATATCAATGTGCTAATAACCTTTGCGATCCATGTGATTTAAATAGTTTTATTATTTCAATATCTGAAGAGATGGCATAAACATAGAATTGCTAAAGAGAGATCATGAGAGTTAAAGTGGTCCATTTAGCCATCCTAAACTGTAAATTAAATGGTAAGCAACACAAAAAGATCTGTTGTTACAACCTTCAGGTGTTTGCCACTCAATAAACAGTAAGGCTACAAGTACGAATAAGATGAGCAGCAGCTGGGAAGCCATCTATATCATCCCTTAATTAAATTTCCCCCAGATCAGTAACAGGAAATCCTACTGCAGCCTCAAGGAAAGAGAAGCAGTGCTCACAGCAGAACGTTTCCAGTAAAAGAAAGAGTTGATGTGTAACATGAAGGAGGTGTATTGCATGCTACCCCATGAGCAGAGTTGCATGATGGTTAAGGAAAGGTCAGACATTGCTCTAGAGAAATCTATGAAAACCTAGAAAAAATCATATTTGTGAATGAGGCCATATGTATTTGTATACATAAAAGTACATAATTTTATTTAATATTTACATGTAGGTGTGTAGAATGCATGTTTGCATGTATGTCAGACTGTCTGTTTGTATGTGTGTATACATGTGTGGAAATGCATGTTTCAGGGGATAAAACATATCTGATATCTTTCTTGATCATTGTCTTCTTGGAAGCAAAGTTTCTTCTTGAACTTGAACTTCTTGGCTAAACACTTGTACCAAGTCTTGAGTGTCTCTTTTTATATGATGATATTAGAGGCAGATACTAAACCTGACTACTTGTTATATGAGAATTAAAACTTTGGACAGCACTTCATCAACTGAGCTATCTTACATCTCACCCAAAATGTGTGTGTGTGTGTGTGTGTGTGCGTGTGTGTGTGTGTGTGTGTGTAAAAATACGTGATGAAAGAACATATATAATAAGTCTATGTGACTGTAACCCTGGGCGTTTCTATGCCCACCACATTTCCTAAATAATGACATGGAGACTTATATTTATTTATAATGGTTTTGCTGGTAGGTCAGAATGTTATGACCCCTTGGTTGAGATAGGGCTATGTCTGCTTCTGAAGTACATAATATTGTATAAAAATGGGTTTGTTTTGCTTTTCTATGTTTTAGGTTTGCCTTTACAGGAGAGTCTCTCTTTTACAAGCAGCTCTTGACTGCATTTTGAGGCTAAAAAATGCCTGCTCTCATGGGAGATAAGTAACAGCACCTCCTTCAAGTAAACAACTTTACTCTGTGCTGTGTTATGTATGATATGGCTATTAATATCATTAATTAATATCAAAATAAAATAGCCTGCCCTGACTTTGAAGACCTTACCAAAATAGCTGTGATTATTAGTCAACCTTCCACTGAACGTACTGAACATTCTTCGGTGATATTTTCTTCAGTATTATCAGAAAGTACTTGGTTACTCCCAGGTCGCTCGCACTATGTTGCGATGCTTGTCTTGCCGGGCCAGATATTACTGTATGCCTCACAAGTCACAGCTAAGTAAAAGTTATACTTATTTTTAATTTTTGAAGGCTACATATCACCTACCACTACTACAAAAGATAATAAGAATGAATGTTTTCAGTGAGTACAGGCTTGGTTTCTCCAATGCTCTGTGACTGAAAGATGTTCCGTCTTCATAAATAGAATCTAATCAATAAGTTCTGATCAATGGCACTGACAAGGACTTATAATGTTAGGTGTCAATGGGACCTTACTGGTCAACAAAGTAGAATGAGGTAATATATTCCTACATTGACTTTTTTATCTGATACTCTGAAATAGTAGGTGCTTAAAACTTGTTATGCTTTTTCTCCATTTTAAGTTTTTAATGTATGTATATGTTTATGAAGTTTCTAAAATAGTAGTGTACCATATGACTTTTTTCAAAAGGTTCAATATCAGGGCCTCTAAATTACAAGGTAGGTCATAAGTCCTGGAAGGGACTCTAGTTCTATTATTCTGCTGAACTGTCATAGTACTAAACACACTCTTCATAACTTATCATTATACTATAGAATAATGCATGTCTTAATAAAATCAAAGTATCATTTATTTATAGTAAGTGATGATTGACACATAAAATCTCAGCATGTCAAGGTGTAGAGAATAAAGTACTAATAATATTGAACATTCAATAGGACACCAATATCATACCCTCTTCTCCTAAGGTACCAGAATCATTGCAAAAGAGGATGAAGACTGTAATGGCTCAAATGGTAAATAACTACAAACAGACTGTTTTCCAGATACTCATAACAGCTGTAGCAGCATGCACAAACCAGACAGAATACAAGTGTAGAAAAAATAGTTTAACTCAAAGGAGCTATTGCAATTAATAACTGCTGGGAGAGGGTGGGCCTGTCATCGATATGAGTACAACTCTTGGCAGGTCAACCATACCTCAGGGAAGGCCACACATCCAAGAATACATCAACAGCACAAAAGAAACTTGCTCAGTTTAAAAACAAAATAAGGAGAAAGTTGGGTGTGTCAGGAAATAGGGAGTGGTTCTGAGAGAAGTTGGGGAGGAATAAATAAGATCAAAACTTGAAATTCTCCAAATTAAAGCATAAAATGAGAAAGAAAGAATAAAAAACATTAAAACTGCTTTATACAATAAAAGAAACATTTACACTTTGTGATTTTACTCTCATTCAGTAAATTCTGCTATTGTGAAAAGACAGTGTATTTATCTATATTACTGGAATAGTATCTTCATTACAGATTTACAAGCCTTGTGGAAATTTTAGGGGAGGAAAAGTAAGTGTCAGTAAGCCAAATATTTTCTTAGAGTGCAGTCCAGTAGTTCTCAAGTGTCCTAATTCTGTGAAACCTTTTTACAGTTCCACACATTGTAGTAACTGACTCCCATCAATGGAATTATTTTTGCTGTTACTTCTTAATGGAATTTTACTATTATTGTGAATCATAATCTAAATATTGGATGGGCAGAATATACGATATGAGGTCCCCAAAGTGTTCATGACTCAGAGGATATAAACAGTTGCTGTAGACAGTAACCACTAAACATCCAAACACTCTATTAATTCAAAAGTTGTTTGCATTGGGAATTAGATACAGATATTTCTTAAGAATATACATTTTGATAGAAAAAAACAAAATAAACTCTAATATTATATTAGTTGGAGTTCTCTTGATTAACAGAACTGATAAAAACCTATATATGAGTGGCTTAACAGTTTGTGATTTAATTATTACAACAAAGATTGTTTCCCCTTGAGAAGTTCAAGAATACAATAGTCATAAAATACAGGAACCTAGATATATCAGATGACCTTTAGTGTACACTAAGATCCCAAAGAAGTTGGCTCAAATACCAGTGAAACAGTGAGTTAGGGCAAAGAGCAAAGAGCAAATGCTTCATTTCTACTTTGTATAGGCTTGCACCAGGGTGTGTAGCCTAGACTGAGAGTAAGTCTTCACACCTTAAATGATATCTATTCAGGGTGGGTCTTTTCACCTCATATTTTCCAATCAAGAAAAAGAAAACCCTGAAAAACTTAGCTCTTTTGGGTTTTTGTTAATTCCAGATATGGTCAAATTGGCAACCAAAAATAGCCAAGACTACTACTTACAGAACTTGCTAAGGCCTTGGGCAGAAGCATTTTGGATACTGAAATATATGCTTCTTCTTTGTATAGCAAGTTATTCATGTAAATACTGCATCATGTGAGGTATAATACAGTAGAAAAACACCATTATTAGGCACTGATTTATTGATTTATTAGTGATTTACTTAAAGTGACATTTGTACTGCCTGTTTGCCAAACATATGTCATGTGCAACCTAAAATTATGACCCAGAGAGATAGCTAAAAGAAATGGGACAGTATCATTAACAGCCCTTGACTGCTTCTGATGGCCTGTTCGAGCTTGTGGTTTTAGAGTATAAAATGATGATGTGAACCGGACCTGAGACCAAGGCCTTTCAGTGACTATCTTGGCTTTGGTAGACCAATGACATCTCTCCTCCAAGCTCATTGGTGTCATAATATTTATTCCAGAAAGACTCCCACAAAAACAAGCAGTTAATTTGGGGTATTGGTTATTGCTCTCTATAATAAATTCCAGCATTGGGGAATTTACTAGAATGATTTACAGGCTTTGGTCCAGTTAATACAACAATGGCTGTCAAATCTAGTAGTTGATTAGTGCAAGAGGCTAGATGTCTTAGCTGGTGCCATTTTATGATTTTATGTCAAAATCCCAGTGAAGTAGTATCTAATACTTATTAAGAAATGAACTTGCAAAAGAGGAGGAGAGCAAGCAGGAAAAGAGTTTCCTTTCTCCTTATATTTCCTTTATATAGGCTCCCAGTAGAAGATGGGAACACACTAAAGTTAGATCATCTCACTTCAAAAGTTCTGGATTAAAGGTTTGTCTTCTTACCTCAAAGATGTGATTTAGAAGTGAGTCTTCTGACTTCAAAAGATTTCATTAAGAAAAAAAGTTCCTCATAGGTTTGCTCAGTCATTTTGTTTTTGTCAGGATGTCAAGTGGACATCCTGACAAATGGAAATCCTTTCCAGATGTCAAGTAGACAACCAGAAATAGTCAATCACATCCCCTTATGTCATGCTGAATATTCAAATGACAACGCTAACCATGTGATAATTACACCTAAACATAAGATATCAATTATATATAATTGCAATTATAATCACAAATTCATTACACCTTTTACCAGGTCTTATGCATTCTCAAACACACTATACATTCAGAACATGTAGCAATGTTTCCTGAGGGATATTCTTTTAGTATTTCAATCTTAAATATGTTAGCCATTGATACTCTCTTAACTGATGTTGTATCACATAATAAAAACAATTGAGGAAACATAATACTAATGTCTGTAAGAACACATTATTAACAAAATATGAGAAAAACAGGCTTGTTAAATATAATTCTCTTTTGTGTAACTGGTCACATGACCTTAGCTTGTATTGATAACTTCCATCCTCTACTGCTCATTCTGTATTTCTCCACTCCTGACAAGAACCAAAACAAGTCTTGACTCTTTTCCTAGATAAGTAACTCATACCTTCATTCCCTGTAGGTCACTTCCTATCTGGATTAGGTTTTTGCTGCTTCCCTTTGACTCTAATCAAAGAACACGATAGGACCAAAAAAAATTACATCAAATTGTCCCCTGTACTACAGATATATATTTTTTATCTGCATTGTGGAGAAGCAATCCAATTTCTCCTTGCTAAAGTGCATCAGTCTCTTAACACTGTTATTCATTTCATAGCCTATTGGCTTAAGGGCATCAGATGTCCAAAGTAACCAGAGGGCAGTCTGAGTTTCCAGTTCGATGAAATTGACTCTGTAGCTCCTGGCCAAAGCCCTCACTTCTCTGGTACCAATACTTCTAGGCCAGAAAAAACTTAAGGTCTTGGGAAGAGGAAGCAAACATTTCCCTAGCAGGTCAGGAAGGGTGATAGTGAGTGTTAATTCCTCTTTCCCTTGATTCCTGAACCTGTGAATTTTGTCTAAGGCAAAACCTGTACCATATGAAGGACTCATTCAAAGCATATATTGCATTCTTTAGAACTTTGGCTTAGCCTTTCAGGATGTTGCCACCTAATTGGTGCTATAACAATCCCTTTAAAAGAATATTCCATCTTTCTACCAGGCAAGCTGCTTTAGGATGGTGAAAATCATCAGAAGACCAATGGGTTGTTCTCCTGTAGTTCCATTATCTCATGTCTTTGCTTGCAAACTCAATTCCTTTGTTAGAGAAGGGCTGGGAGGTATACCAAGAAGGGCATTAAGGCAATCTGTCAGTCTATGTGTTGGTCAGAAATGCACTGGCAGGAAAGGTTAACTCATAAACAGAATAAGTAACTCCTTCCACTTTCAAACTGAAGTGGTCCAATATTCAACCTGCTACCATGTCACTAGTAAATAACCCCAGAGAAATGTGCCATATGTGGGGTTGAATGTGGCATATCTGGTGCTCAGTGGCAGCTGTAGCTAGGTTGGTCTTGGTGAGTGGGGGACTATGTTGTCAAGTTATGCATTCCCAATATCATACTATCATGGCCACTTTTCATAAGCCAACTGGGGAATGACAGGAATAACTGGGCAATGAGGTTGACAGCGCAGCACACAGGAAGAGTCATTCTATCTACTTGATGATTGAATGCTTCCCTTTTCATGAGCATTTTCATGGTACAAAGTATCTTCATGTCATTTGCCCATTTGAAGAGAGTGATTCACATATTTTTCCATATGTTCCTCTCAACAATTTTTCAATTATCCTCTCTCCAAGTCCTTACCAGTACATTAGCTACAGCCCATGAATCATTAAATAATTTCTCCTTCAAAACAAAATGTTTAATCATGTGTTCTGCCTGGAGTTCTTTCCACTGGGCAGAATTCCTTTGGCCAGTGTCTCAGTTAGAGTTTTACTGTTGGGAATATAGAGAATATGGCCTAGGCAGGTCTTATAATGAAGAACATTTTGCTATATGCCAGCATCTAGGCAGGCATGATGCTGAGATGCAGAGCTGAGAGTTCTACATGATTGTTTGAAGGCTACTAGTGGAAGACTGGCTTCCAGGCAGCTAGAGCAAGGATATTAAAGCCCATGCACAAAGTGACACACCTACTCCCACAAGGCTACACTTCTTAATAGTGCCACTCCCTTGACCAAGCCTATACAAACCATCATATCCAGTGTCTTGCCTGATTCTTCTAATGTAAAAGCTATTCACTTCTGGAGGGTTCCTGCATAGCATATAGAATCAGCAATAAACCAAGCTCTAGTCTTCTCTTTCTCAGTCAACCAACCATAAGGAACATCCCATGAGGCTGCAGGTGTATTTTTAAAATTAATCTACTCTAAACTGGCAAAGCACCGGGAACAGCTTTCGTGCTCTATTTTTAGCCTGGTGCATAGCCAAAGACTGAGACTGTGTGTTTCTCCTACCCAACTCCTCTCCCACAAATGCTGGCTCTGCTTCTCCAGAGCTCTGAGACCACTCTCTTAATCCCTGAGGCGAGCAACTATTCTATATGGAAATCTTCCAGTGGCTGACTTTGCCACCAACCCTAACAGTCCCAGGTCTAGATCTTGCCTCCTATCACTCCTGCCTTGTCTTACAAAATTCGGTTTCTTCCTTCTGCATCTCCTCTTCCTCTCTCAGACCTGGAAGGCCCACCTTCTCCTTTGTGCCTAGTAAGGCTTGTCACCTTTATTAACCAATCAATTAATTAGGGGAAATTTCTCTACAGGGGAATATGTGACAGCAGATAATTTCGTAATGTGAATAGAAACCAAAAGGCATTTCAGGAACTTTATGTGACTTGCTTATGCCTTCAGTACCTTCTCGGGCCCATAATGTATAAAAAGTCTTCCATTAGATAACACATTGCTGCTTTGTATGTCCTACTTTGTGGCTTTGTGACTTGGTGATTCAGATAACAGGATGGACAGCTCAGGTAAGATGGTCACTGGTTGGCCTGTGGCCAAGTGTTTAGTTTTCACAAAAGCTCAATAACAGGACAAGAGCTGTCTTTCAAAGGGAGAATAGTTGTCTGCATGTGGTGATAGAGCCTTTTCCCAATATCCCAAAGGTTTCACCCATAGGGATCTTCCTAACAGCATCTTTATTTGCCACTGACACCCCAAGTATCACTGGGTCTGCTGGTTTGCATAGTTTATATACTCATGTGTACAACACTATCCATTGATGTGGTATCTATCTACCAGGAGTCATACCTTCAAAGACTGAGTAAGATATTTGATATCATTTTCCCCTGTTAGGCTGTATAGCAATTTCTGATAGTATGGAACTAGCCACCAGGAGGAACTTTCTGGTTTCTTCATGTCTTATGACTGAAGGATGTAGTACTTTCTTTGATAAGATCTTAATATAGAATTATGATGTGCAATCAAGAATTGTAATCACAGTACCCTTATTCTGTAACCACTGGCTCTTTTGACCCACACCCTAGATCCCAAATAATGACTCAGAGGTTTGTTATTTAATATTAAATGTCTGCCTTAGGCTTTGGCTTGTTCCCCCTTGCTTATATCTCAACTTTGTAGTTTAAACTAGTTTAAATTCTGACATCTAGCTGGTTACCACTCCTTAGCTCCATAAGTTTCACTTCCTAGAGTCAGGGTGGTAGGTAGACCCACATCTGACTAACTCCCAAAGTTCCAATCTCTCTACTAGAACACTTACCTTCTATTCCCTGCCTTTTGCTAATAGGCTATCAGCTTTGTAATGCCAGGAGATAGTTCTACACAACCCACAAGAGATGCTGTCTACATTTCTTGGGATAGAATTTTATAACTATGTCCCCACCCATGTGTTTATGGTGATTGCCTTGATCTTATGCACATTTTATGCATGAATCTACAGGAACTATTAATTCATGAGCACAGTAGTTCAGTTGTATCTAGAATATATTGTTTTCCTAATCTTCCTTGACCACTGTATAAGAAAAATTTTTATCTACCTCATTCACCATGATCCCTGAGGATGAAAGTGGTGTGTGTGTGTGTGTGTGTGTGTGTGTGTCTGTGTGTGTGTATTTGTGTGTGTATGTGTGTGTGTGTGTGTATGTGTATGTGTATGTGTATGTGTGTGTGTGTGTATGTGTGTGTGTGTGTGTGTGTGTATGTGTGTGTGAAATACTCCATTTGAACAGTAAACTGGACAGTCTTTGTGAAATTATCTATTATGTACATCTCCAATAACTATAGCCCACTATACTAATGTATAAGCTTAGGGATAGAGTTTAGAGGTCAGTTTGATAGTGTGTTCACAAAATTAGTAAATTCAGTCCTGGGAACAGTAAACCCCCTACCATAGATTCCTGCCCAGATTTACCAAACTAGGCATGTGCTTCCTCCTATAAAGAGTGCTGTAAGTCACATCAGAAAATTATTGGTTACCTTTTCAACATTTCTGTCACTATTATACTCTTGGACTCTATTCATGTCATTATTGCAGTTCACAGGGCTCCTAACTGAATTAGATTTTTACATCATTTCCTCCTAGCAGGCTGTGTTGTACTTTGTGATTGTATGGAACTAGCCACCAGGAAGAACTTTCTGGTTCTTAACTAACAGGATTTCTTCATGTCTGTGACTAAAGAATGGGGTACTTTCTTTAATATGGTCTTATTATAGAATTATCATGTGCAACCAAGAACTGTTTTGTTCTTGACACTTTCCAGGATAGTTCTCTCTCACCATAAGTCAAGGGAATATATACTACTTCCAGCACTGGGACTTTCATTGAGCAACTAATACATTATTGGAGAAAGTATTATCTTCCATGTAAAATAACTTCAAGTGAATTAATTACTTTACAATGTAACATAAATATATAATTCATAATAAATGTTAGGTCTATTAAGATAAGTCAATTTTTACAGATGAAGCTTATAAAACACTACAATTTCATATTCTCCATCAAATATCCATATTTTTAATTATTCCTTTCCCCATCCACTTCTCTTTCCTACCTTATTAAACTTTTCACATAAATATTTTTTCCCTCATATCACCTGTCCATTGGAGAGATAGGGTCACCCACCCACCTTCAAAATTTTGACCCAGATTTATTTTTTTCTAAAAGAAATGCAGGGATAAAGTTGGAGCATAGACTAAAGGAAAGTACATCCAGAGACAAGCCCAACTTGGGATGCATTCCCTGGACTGCTACCAAACACTGACACCATTACTAATGCCAACCCTCTGTTCTCAGAAGAAGCCTAGTATGGCTGTTCTCTGAGAGGCTGTACCAGCAGCTGAATGGGACAGATTCAGATACTCTATCCAATGATTAGACTGAAGTCACAGACCCCTATGGAAAAGATAGGGGAGGACTGAAGAAGCTGGACTGGATGGCAACTCTATATGATCAGCAGCATCAACTAAACTGGACCCCTGGGAGTTCCCAGTGTCTGAGCCAACAGCCCAAAAAAATAGATAGGCTAGTCCGTGACCCCAGCACACATGTAGCAGAGGACTGCCTTGTCTCTCCTCAGTGGGAGAGGATGTGTCCAATCCTATAGAGACTAGATGCCCCAGGGAAGGAGGATGCTTAAGGGTAGGTAGATAGTTGATGGATAGTGGAGGGGGGGCTAGGTGGGTGAAAAAAAGAAATATCTTTTAAGTAAATAGTATAGAATTAGTAATAAAGACTTCAAAGATATCATCATAAAAATGTATTAAAGGATACCTTAACTTTCTCCCTGAGGTACTACATACTCCAATTCTATTAATTTAAACAATTGTAATTATAAATTGAAAAGAAAATAGGATAGCTTAAACAAAAATCAAATAAATTATGAATGACTTATATAATTAGATTTCATAAAAGATACTGAAAAGTCAGAATTTTAACGTGATGAAAATGAAAAATCAAATATTATACTGCCATTATTAATATATTAGAATGTAGAAAGTGGAATCTACTGATTCCTTTTTTCATTTTGGGTTGTGAGTAGCAGAAACTTTACTTTACCTACAGCAAGTCAAGTACATATTAAATTTCTTTTCTTCTAGAAAATATTCTTTCACAGAAAATTCCAAAATTGCCCTCAGGGATGTCTATTTCCTAGGATTAATATTCTGAATTGGTACACCCTCTGGAGAAAGAGATTAGTGTTGAACCAGAGGACCTTGTGAAATGATGTTATTTGGATTTTCTTCTTTTTATTACTTTGTTAAGGATGTCATATATTTTATTTAGAGCATATTTATTTCCCTCCCCCACTTCTTTTTTTAGTTACAACCCTCATCCCATATTGCAGAACTTTCTGTCCTCAATTTAAAAACCCACTGAGTTCTATTAAGGCTGCCCTCTGTTAGGATTTTGTCTAACCCCAGCTTGGACAGTTCTTCTCCATACTGCCATAGCTGCTGTGAGTTCAGACACACTCCTGTCCTGTTATGAAACACCATTTGTTTGTATTCAACACAAACTCTAGGTTTGCAATCTTTTTCCACCCTCTTCCACAGTGATGCCACTTGAGAGGAGAAACTTATGGATGAAATAGATGTTACAGTTAGGTGTGAATATACCAGACTCATGTGCTCCCTGATTGCCTGTGGGTCTTTGAGTTAATTGCCTTTGATGGGAAAAAGGGAGATTCACTGATTAATTCTAAGACTCACTGACCAATATGTATAACAAGAAGCTGGTAGAGGTTGACTTAACATTTTGTTCATTAGCAAGTCCTTGAGGCCCCATGGTTTGTTCAGCCACACGTTTTTGGCCCTAGTAACTGTGCAATGTATTTTTTTATTAAATGGATATACATTCAGTAAGAAAGTAATTGGTTATCCCCCTTATATCATGACACTATTGCATGTCACAATCCTGTCAAGCAGTTTTCTATTGTAGCTCACAGGGTTAGCTATTGGATAAGACCGATGGTTGCCTTTCTCCTCTGATAATGTACTTAGGATCTCTGATAATATACTTAGCAGCCTGAAAAATAACCAATAAGGATGAAGCTTGTGCCAGATTAATTTCTATATGATCTGTGGATCCAACGTATGCTATCTATAACAAGAATTTTAAAAAATATTTCATACATTTTAGGCATGGGGTTTTCACTACCAATGCCTCCAAGACATAACCCCCTACTCACCCAAATTAGTGTTTTTTTTTTCTAGCCCAATGAACACACAAACAAACAAACAAACAAGCAAACAAAACCCAAAGAACAAAATTATGTCCATATTGTTTTGGCTAATATGAACATGAGGCTTGCCCTGAATATAGTAATAAACACAGTATCACTCCATTGATGATAGCTTTTTCACCCTCCTAGCAGCTGTTAGCAATAGTTTCTTGATTGGAGGTACTATGTACCTACTTTCCTTTCTCTTTACTGTGTATTTTACTAGTTTGAACTTGTGTAGATTTCATGTCTAATGTCATATTTTCTGTGAATTCTAATATATCTCAGCTTCCTTGTGTCTGGAAAATTGTGCTAGCTATCTTTCTGTCTCCTGCATCGACCCCTGAGCCTTATGGGGTAAGGATGTGATGAAAATATTTCATTTAGGGCTGGAGGTTTCTAATTCTCTCATTCTGTACACACTGTTCAGTTGAGGGTCTCTGTGTTAATACCATCTAAAAAGAAGCTTCTCTGAAAAGGGTTAGACAATGTATTGATATGACTATAACAACATGTCGCTAGGAGGCATTTCATTGTTACGTTTACTTTGTTGGATATTAACAGAAAATTTCCATCAACAGGCTCTTACTGCCTAGTTCTAGATACCCAAGAGCAATGAAAGCAAGGCTATATTTTGGTGTCCATGTGAATTCACTGGCCAACTGCCACTATAAGGTCACCATTGCTGACACTGGACTATGTACCTA
This sequence comes from Micromys minutus, assembly GCF_963924665.1. Taxonomy (NCBI): domain Eukaryota; kingdom Metazoa; phylum Chordata; class Mammalia; order Rodentia; family Muridae; genus Micromys; species Micromys minutus. Next base: position 11,763,784 of record NC_137984.1, read on the forward strand.
TTTAATTAGTGTGCCGCCTCTGGTAGGGGAATTTATCTGACACTATATGGTAATTCCATTCAAATACTTTTTTTTTTAAACGACTTTATTTTGCAAAACAAAGATAAATGTAAAGATTTTAAACATTTTTTGCTTAAAATTATACATTTTTGTCAGTACTGTTTTTTTCAGACATTAAAATAAATTTTACATAAAACCATGTGAATATGTTTTTTAGTCAGTACTTGATTTTTTTTAAGGGCTTGACAGTATGCATTGAAAACGTACTAGTTGCAATAAGCGTAAAGTACATGCAAAACAAAACGCAACATGGAAATAGTCAAAGTCTTCTTGTTTTGTGAATATATGTATATTTTTTGTTTTCTTTATTTCTTGGACTTCATACAGTCTGTGAGTTGTTTCTGGGGGAGTGCAAGCCTCTGGGGTTAGCATCCCACTATCAGTGACTGCATATTATGTCTGTTCTTTTGTGACTGGGTTATCTCACTCAGGATGATCTTCTCTAGATGCAGCCATTTTCTTAAGAATTTGGTTAAGTCATTGTTTCTGGTGGCTGAGTAGTATTCCATTGTGTATATGTACCACAATTTTTGTATCCATTCGTCTTCTGAAGGACATCTGGATTCCTTCCAGCTTCTGGCTATTATAAATAGAGCCGCTATGAACATTGTGGTGCATATATCTTTGTTGTGTATTAAAGTGTCTCTGGGGTATATGCTCAGAAGTAGAATAGCTGGGTCTTCAGGTAGTACTATATCCAATTTTCTGAGGTATCGCCAGACAGATTTCCAGAGTGGTTGTATTAGCTTGCAACCCCACCAACAGTGGAGAAGTGTTCCTCTTTCTCCGCAGCCTCGCCAGCATCTGCTGTCATCTGAGTTTTGGATCTTGGCCAATCTGACTGGTGTGAGGTGGAATCTTAGGGTTGTTTTGATTTGCATTTCCCTGATGGCTAAGGATGTCGAGCACTTCCTCAGATGTTTTTCGGCCATTCGGTGTTCCTCAACTGAAAATGATTTGTTTAGCTCTGTACCCCATTTTTTAATAGGGTTATTTGATTCTCTGGTGTCTAGCTTTTTGAGTTCCTTGTACACCTTGGATATTAGGCCTCTATCTGATGTGGTGTTGGTAAAGATCTTTTCCCATTCTGTTGGTTGCTGTTTTGTTTTCTTGACGATGTCCTTAGCCTTACAGAAACTTTGCAATCTCATTAAGTCCCCCATTCTCTAAGGATAAAGCATACTACTGAAAAACTTCCTCCTTCGAGGTAGTTTTCAGAAAGCCCAAAGCCATACTCCATGGCAAATAGAGCTTAAAGCCACAGGAGCCAGGTGATAAAAGTCTAAACAGTGTCTTGAAGACCCATGAGTAATATCTCTGACACAGGCCCCGGCCAAGTTAACAATTCCAACATTTCTGTCTCACAAGCTTAAAAATGTAAAAAAGTTTTCCTGTCTTAAATCCGATGCATTAATCAGTAATGTTAATGCAGTGATAGGACACTCAAGCAGGATTCAATGTGTAATGTCCTTAAAAGTTCTGAAACTCTGATCTTGACTTCCAAACACAGGCATGGTGGCAAATCCAATTGACCTGAGGGGAGAAATAGTAAAATCTTAGAGCATATGAGTGAGTGACTGTTGACTTCTAAACAAAGCCTTTTATGTTTGTTTCAGTGAGCAGAGAACGAAGGTAAAATCGCCTACTAGAAACTATGTAGCATAATATCTTTTCAATGTAGCAGCAAAAAATTAGCAACATTGTTTCCTAGGAGGATACAGTAATCATCTAATCAAGAAAAAAATATATACCCAGGCATGTGTTTTTGGAATAATAATTCACAGTTCAATTAAAACATTAGATATAGAGATTTGATGAGGAACAAAGATGGAGACAGTTGTTTATGTTTCTCTGTGTGCATCTCTAGCTTAACGGGGTTGTTATTATTATTATTTCTAAGGCTTTCTTTGGGTCTTTTTATCTCATATAGAAGGGGGATTTGTATCTTTGTTCATTTGTTTTAAGCTTACTGTGTAGAGGGATTTGCGGATTGAGAATTTAATATATAAACCTGCTGATAAGCTACAGGGTTTTGGAGTCATGTTTGTGCCGGTCGGTGGAGAAAAGGAACACACCAGAGCACCACCTGGGACAGAAGCAGTAGCGGGCCAGTAGAGTGAACCTCGCCAGAGTTCTTAGAGTTGGTCTGGAGTGCCAAGTGGTGTGGGGACTGCACGAGTTTGGGCGTGGCACCGCACTGGAGTGGCTTCCATGGAGTGAGACCTCGGGGGGAGGGGGGCGGTAAAAGCCTTCTTTTTAATATTTACTGCACCAAAGCAAAAGAAGAATAAAGGGAGAAAAGAATAAATTAAGGGCTGAAGCTGTGGCTGTGTGCTACAGCACTAGCCTAACATGAAGGAGGCTGTGAGTTTAGTTCCCTGAACTTCAAGCAGGAGGTCAAAGCTGGCTGAAGTGGAAACTTAGGGCTTTGCTGGGGCAAACGCATGAAGGAACGCCGAAGCAGACAAGGGTGAAAGGCTAAGGCAGACTCATGAAGAATGTTTGGATGAAAGCAGACACAGGAAAAGGGATGTTCTGCTAAAACAAGCACGGGAAAAGACGTGGTGGAGGATTCTTAGCTAACAACAGGCATGTATTGTTCTGCCTTGCACTGCGTTATTGAGCTCCATTTGTCAGGACTCCTTAGAGAGAAACGCACTAAGACACTTCTGGTGGTGAGCTGCAGTTTCTTGCCGATTTCTTAGACTTGGCTGATTGGCCAAGTGATCTCAGATTAAGGGAAGATACACACGTTTGGAGGCAAGACCATGGAGGGTATGGAATGTTTCAAGGGAGTATTGAAAGGACTCCGTGGACTGTGATGGAGGCTGAGCTTGGCTTGCTTGCTTGCAGGGATAAGCGCTTGTAGGTCTGTACTCTTCATTTATCTTTATTTTTGTTGAGAGAGGCACAGCTTTTCCTGGAATTCCTACTACTCCTGCTGACTTGTGCCAAGGGCAAGGTCTGGCTATCTCTGCTAGGGATTACCACCGCTGCTGATCTGAGTTCGCTCTCCCACTGTATCTCACTAGACTACCCGTATTTCTCTGAAGTGTTGCTCTTGTTTGTTTGTTTGTTTGTTTGTTTGTTTTGTGACTCAGGCTGCTGCTGCTGACCTGTGAACTGAACAGGTCAACAGAGATGGAAGTTGCTCCAAAGAACCTTTGTTTTTCATGACCTCTGGTGGGTGGTGGGCTAGAAGGGAGGCTAAAGTGTTTAAGAATCATCATTATAAATAGGCATTGAAACATTATAAAAAAAAAAAAAAGAACATGAGATATAAGTGATTGGCTAAAGAAAACTTGACACATACAAGAAAACTTGAAGGAAAGGAGGAAATGTTCCATGATTACTCGATGAAATAGATGAAAGTGAGGAATTAATACTTCAGGTAAAAGAACAAACAGAGGATGGTAATAATTGGGGAAAGTATATAGCTATGTGTTAATAGCTTGTCAGAAATATCAGAAACATGTGAGATAGAGATAAGTCAGGGGTTTCAAGCTTGAAAGGTTAAAACACTTATCTCTCACTTTGCATAAAGCTCCAATCCAAGTGGATGAAACACCTCAACATAAAATCAGGTACGCTGAATCTAATAGAAGAGAAAGTAGGAAAGAAGCTCAAACTCATTGGCACAGGGAAACATTTCCTAAACAGAACTCTAATGGCTCAGGTCCTAAGATAAAGAGTTGGTAAATGGGATCTCATGAAACTGAAACGTGTTTGTAAGGCAAAAGGCATAGCCAATAGAACAAATCGGCAACCTACAGAGTGAGAAAAAAATGTCTTCACTAACCCCACATCCAATAGAGGGCTAGTATCCAAAATATATAAAGAACTAACCATCAAAAAAACACACAAACAACAACAAAAATGGGCTTTAGAATTAAACAGAATTTACAACAGAGGATCTCCAATGGCTGAGAAGCACTTAAAGAATTGTTCAAAGTTCTTAATGATCATGAAAATATAAATCAAATGATATCTCACCTTACACCAAACAGAATGGTTAAGGTAAAAAATTCAGGTGACAGTACGTGGTGGTGGGGATTTAGAGAAAGAGGAGCACTCACTCCTCCATTGCTGGCAGTGCAGGTTTTAATGCTTCGCCAGCAATGTCATGCATTAAGGGACTTCAAAGAAACTAAAATTCCTGTGTTCTAAGATTAGAACTAACCACTAAAAGAAGTGGGGAATGAAAGAGTTAAAGTTCAAGTTAGCCCCCACAAACGCTGCCTTGAGGACAAGTATGTCTCAAGGCTGAGAACAAAAACCGCAGACCATGACGTGGTCTCGTTAAGGTCTGACTCTGCAGTCCTGAGAAAAACTAGTGTGAAGGTCAGTGTGCCCCAAAACAGAGTGGTCTAGAGTTGAATCATATCCAAAAGCGGACAGAGTGTGCCAATTTGAATGAACCAATGAAATTGCTAAGTGCCTGTTGCTAACTGCTTATGTAATTTTCCCTATAAATACGTCCCCCTAGTTGACTTGGGGTCGACTCCTCTGTCTCCTTCTTGAGATATGTGTCGTCCCCAGAGCTCTGGCCTCCCCCCACCCTGAATAAATCTCTTGCCTGATTGCAGCAAGATAGGTTCTCTGTGAGTTCTTCCTGGTACTAGAGTGAGGGGCTTCCCCAAATTTGGGGGTCTTTCAAGAACAAGCCAGATGTCCCATAACAGAAGAAAGAATACATAGGATGTGATTCATTTACACAAGGGAATACTACTTCAATATTAAAAATGAATGTATCCTGGGGTTTGCAGGTAAATAGATGGAACTAGAAAATATCATCCTGAGTGAGGTAACTCAGACCCAAAAAGACTAGCATAAAATGTATTCACTAATGTGTGAATATTAGTGAAAATTACAGAGTACTCAGAATAAAATCTTCAGAACTCAAGAAGGTTAACAAGCTAAAGGGCTGAAGTGAGGATGCCTCAATCCCACTTGTGAAGGAAAAGTAAGCAACCACTGGTGGTGGAAGACTAACTGGTCTAGCCTCAGTGAGAGGAAATGCACCTAACCCTACAGAGACTTGAAGCCCCAGGGAATGGGGAGGTCTGCTGGAATGGGGTTGTGGGGACATAGTTTTGGAGACAGGGAAGGAGGAATGGGATAAAGAACACTGGGAGTGCAGATCAGGAGGGAAATAACAACTAAATGTTAAAATTAAGATTAAAGAAGAATTAATAATAATAATAATAATAATAATAATAATAATAAAAGAAAGCTTATATATTGTAGATTACATTGTGTGTCTCTTCTGGTACCTGAGTTTATGAAATACACAGCACTTTTCTTAATTAAAGTTGCCCCAAATTATGCACATATCGTACAATCTCTTATATAATAGAGAAATATATTTTCAATTTGATAGCAAAGATCTGTATAAAAAAACATATGTGAATGATTTTTCTTTTAAAATAACAAGAATTTTGAGCAGTGACCATGTTCCAGGTTTGTTTCTAGCTAATTGAATTTAAGTTCTATTTTTCCACTTTTACATGTTATATCCCCTTTCATTGGTAAAATACAAGTCTGTCTGTCTGTCTATCTATCTATCATCTATCTATCTATCTATCTATCTATCTATCTATCTATCTACCTACCTACCTATCTATCTATCTATCTATCTATATATCTATATATCTATCTTTCTCTTTCTCTGTTAAGCTGAGGTATGTGGAGTCAACATCTGATTCTGCAGTGTTTGAATGGTTGAGATTATCAGTGTGTCATCTCTAGGAGCAAAGGTTCCAATCATCCATTCTTAGCATCAGTTTTGTAAATAGTACTGAGTTGTGGATGACTTTCTAAAATAATTTGGACCACTCAGTCACTGCTGCTGGAAAGAAACTTGACATGATGACATTAAAATCCCAAGCCCTCTAGAATTTCACACAAGTTTTTAATAGTAGTTAGTGGTTAAAGCATTGTCATATTTTGACAAAAATAGTTCAGAATCATTGTTCATTATTTCCCAACATGCTAAAATTTTACCAGCTAGACCAATTCTGTTAGTTGATTTGAATGTAAAAGTAAATATGATTGTCATAACTACTCAATCAATTATCCATGCAATTAATCAATCATTTTGGAAACAACAGTAAATCTTGTACCAGCAATTGACTGAGCATATCATTTCTTGAAGTCATATTCAATGCACTTATCATATTTTGCATATTGACTCATTTTGCAGTTATAAATGAACTCGTGTTACTGTTTTTCTTTACAAGGTTCAATAAAAAACTTAAACTTTTTATCGGTATATAACATAACTGTTTCCTGATCTAACCCAACCATAGCGTTCTTCTGAAAGTCTGACATTAACTTACTAGTAAATGAAAAAGACTAATGGTCCTTCTGGTTTCCATCTGTGCCCTGGGGCTGACCCTGTGCCACAGCTCTCTGCATCCCAGTCCCCACCCAAAAGAGAAGGTCTCCCAGGAGAGCTAACACAGGAAAGATCACAGGTGAGACCGCCAATGCCACGAAAATACTGAGCCCAAGTGGGACCTGCCTAGGGCACACAGGAGCAAGAAACCTCAGAGCAGCCAGGGACACAATTCTGAATTCTATCTGCAGCCTGGGGCTGATTTGTGTCAATGTGATCCATACCCCAATCCTGCCCAGGGAGAGCATGTCTCTCAGGAGTGCTAACACACACAAGATCACAAGGAAAGTCTGTTCCCCAAGAGTGCTGAAACAGGTAAGAGCACAGGCTCACAGGCTCACAGGTGGGACGAACTCTAGTCAGAAACAGCAAATCCAGGTAACACCAGTAATAACCAGATGACTAGAGGCAAGAGCAAGTACATAAGGAACAGACACCAAGGCTACTTACCATCATTAGAACCTACTTCTCTAACCACAGAAATCCCTGGATACTCCAAAATACCTGAAAAGTATGATTCCCATTTAAAAATCACATCTCATAATAATGAAGAAGACTTTAAGAAGGACATAAATGACTCCCTTAAAGAAATACAGGAAAACACAGGTAAATAGGTAGAATCCCTTGAGGAGGAATAACATAAATCCCTTAAAAATATATAGAAAAACATCCAAATAAATGAAGAAAATGAACAAAACCTTTCAGAATCTAAAAATGAAAATAAAAAAATAAAGAAATCACAAAGGGAGATAGCCCTGGAGATAGAAAACCTAAAAAAGAGATCAGGAGTCATAGATGAAAGTATCACCAACAGAATACAAGAGATAGAAGAGAGACTCCCATACATAGAAGATACCATAGAAATCATTGACACAACAGTTAAAAAAAAAATTAAAAACATTCCTAATCCCAAACCTCCATAAAACTCAGGACACAGTGAAAAGACCAAACCTAAGAATAATAGGCATAGAAGAAAACGAAGATTTCCATCTTAAATGGCCAGTAAGTATCTTCAACAAACTTATAGAAGAAAACTTTCTATTCTAAAGAAAAAATGTCGGTAAACATAGAAGAAGGGTACAAAACTCCAAATAGTTTGAACCAGAAAAGCCATTCCTCCTATAACATCAAAACACCAAATGCATAAACAAAAAAAAATATTAAAAATAATATGGGGGGAAAAGTCAAGTAACATATAAAGACAGACCTATTAGGATTACATGAGACTTCTCAATAGAGACTATGAAAGCTAGACATTTTTGGACAGATGTCATAGAGACCCTAAGAGAACACAAATGCCAGCCCAGTCTACTATACTCACAAAAACTCTCAACATAAATCTTACAATTAAGATATTCTATGACAAATCAAAATTTAACAATACTTTACCCTGAACCCAGCCCTCTAATGAATAATTAAAGGAAAACTCAAATACAAAGAGGGAATCAACTCCCAAGAAATAAAACACGAAATTAATCTTCTTCCAACAAACACAAAAGAAGAAAGCCAAACAAACTTAATTCTACTTTTAACAACAAAATAACAGGAAGCATTCACTGGTCCTTAATATCTCTTAACATTAATGGACTCAATTCCCCAATAAAAAGACAAAATATAACAGACTGGATACATAAACAGGACCCAGAATTTTACTACATACAGGAAACGCACCTCAGTGACAAAGACAGACAGTACCTCAGAGTAAAAGGCTGGAAAAGAATTTCCAAGTAAATGGTTCTAAGAAACAAGATAGAATCGCCATTTTAATACTGAATAAAATTGACTTTCAACCAAAAGATATTAAAAAGGATGAAGAATGATATTATATACACACCAATAGAAAAATTTACCAAGAGAAACTCTAAATTCTTAACCACAAATGCTAAGGTTCCGACATTTGTAAACAAAGTTTGCTGAAGCACAAAGCACACATTGAACTGCACATGATAATAGTGAGAGACTTCAACACCACACTCTCACTAACCATAAGATAATGGAAACTGAAACTAAAGAGAGACACAGAAGTTATGAACTAAGTAGATTTAACAGACATCTATCAAACATTTCATCCTAAAACAAAAATATATACTTTTCTCTCAGCACTTCAAAGTACCTTCTATAGAACTGACCATATAACTGGTCACAAAACAAGTCTCATCAGGGATAAGATTGAAATAATCTCACTTGATCTATCAAATCACCATGGTCTAAGGATGGTCTTCAATAACAAAAACAACACAAAGGATAAGCACACATGGAATCTGAATAACTCTCTACTCAATGATAGTTTGGTAAGGGAAGAAATAAAAAAAAATTAAAGACTTTCTAAAATTTAATGAAAATGAAGACACAAAATACCCAAAACTTATGGAACACAATGAAAACAGTGCTAAGAGGAATTCTCAGAGCTCTGAGTGCCTCCATAATGGAACTGGAGACAGCATACATTAGCAGCTTAACAACACATCTGAACATTCTAGAACAAAAAGAAACAAATACATGCAAGAGGAGCAGAGTACAGGAAATAATCAAACTCAGGCTGAAATGAACTAAGTAGAAATAAAGAGAACTATACAAAGAATCAACAAAACCAAGAGCTGGTCATTTGAGAAAAATGAACAAGATGGATAAACTTGTAGCCAGACTACCCAACAGGCAGAGAGACAGTATCCAAATTAACAAAATCAGAAATGAAAAGGGAGACATACAACAGAAACGGAAGAAATTCAAAATATTATCAGATTCTACTTTAAAAAAGCCTATTCTCAACAATACTGAAAATACAAAACAATGGATAATTTTCTAGACAGATACTAGGTACCAAAGTTAAATTGGTATCAGATAAACCAGCCAAACAATTTTGTAACTCCTAATGAAATAAAAGAAGTCATTAAAAGTTTCCAAAAACAAACAACAACAAAACCAAAAATAAAAAATAAAAATATAAAGAACCCACCTACCAGATGGTTTTAGTGCATAATTCTGTCAGACCTTCAAAGATGACCTAATTTCAATACTTTTCAAGCTATTCCACAAAACAGAAACAGAGGGAACACTCCCTAATTTGTTCATTGAAGCCACAATTATACTAATACCATACAAAGACCCAACAAAGAAAGAGAAGTTCAGAACAATTTCCCTTATGAATATTGATACAAATGATTTAATAAAATTCTCACACAAGGAATCTAAGAACACACCAAAATGATCTTTCACCATGATCAAGTAGGCTTCATCCCAGGGATGCAGGGATGGTTCAATATACAGAAATCTATCAATATAATCTGTTCTATGAACAAGGTCAAAGAGCATGTGAATAGAAGTCTACTTGGATAAGAGCCTCAACCACATCAAAGCGGAGAAATTTTCTGAACAGAACACCAATAGCTTATGTCCTAAGGTAAACAAGCAACAAATGGTACCTTATATAATTGAAAAGATTCTGTAAGGTAGAGGACACTGTCATTAGGACAAAACATCAACCTACAGATTGGGAAAAGATCTTTATTAACCTTTCATCAGACAGAAGGCTAATATTCAAAATACACAATGAACTCAAGAAATTAGACTCCAGAAAACAGAATAAAAAATTAAAAATGGGGTATTGAGTTAAACAGAGGATTCTCAACTGAACAATTTGGCATGGCTGAGAAGCACTACAGGAAATGTTCAACATCCTTAGGAATCAGGGAGATGTAAATCAAATCAAACCCTGAGATTCCACTTCACACCACTCAGAATAGCTAAGAAGAAAAACTCAGATGACAGCAGATGCTAGTGAGGATGTGGAGACAGAGGAACACTCGTTCATTGTTGGTGGAATTGCAAGCTGGTAAAACCACTCTTGAAATCAGCCTAACAGTTCCTCACAAAATTGTACACAGGACTACTACCTGAGGATACAAGGCATATACCCAAAAGATGCTCCAGCATATAACAAGGACACATGTTCCACTATCTTCATATCAGCCTTATTTTTAGCAGAAGCTGGAAACAACCTATATGTCTTTCGGCAGAGGAATGGATACACAAAATGTGGTACATTACACAACAGAATACTACTCATCTATTAAAAACAATAACTTCATGGAATTCTTAAGCAAATGGATGGAACTAGAAAATATCCTGAGTGAGGTAACACAGTCACAAAAAAAAAAAAAAAAGGTATGCATTCCTGATAAGTAGATATTAGGAAAAAAAGCTTGGGATACCCATGATACAACTTACAGTCCATATTAAGTGCAAGAAGGAAAACCAAAGTGTGTATATCTCAATCCTACTCAGAAGACAAAACAAAATAATCATGTGAGGTTGAGGGTGCACCGGACTTAGAAGAGAGGACAAGAGAGGAAAAAGGGCAGGATCGGGTGTGGGAGGAGAAGAGGGAGAGATACAGAGGATCAAGAAAATGAACCGAGGTGTGTAGTAATGGGAGATAGGGAACTGATGGTAGCCAACAGAAAGTTCTAGACACAGACAAACAAGAGGCTCTCAGGCTCCAAAGGGGATGACATTAGCTGAAATACCCACAAAAGGGAAGGGAGAACCTGTAGAGACCATATCCAGAGGTTAGGCACAGCCCCTTATTGAGGGATGGGGCCACCCACCCTTCTCAAAATTTTGACCCAGAATTGCTCCTGTGTAAAGGAAATAACAGGGACAAAGAGAGGACTACAGACTGAAGGAAAGTTTACCCAGATACTGTACTGGGGAGCCACCCCACACGCAGCCAACAAACCTAGACACTATTGCTGATGCTAAGAAGTGCTTGCTAGCAGGAGCCTGATATAGCTGTCTTCTGAGAGGCTCTGCTAGAGTCTGATAAATACAGACACTGATGCTTGCAGCTAATCATTAGACTGAGCATGGGGAGCCCAGTGGAGGAATTGGGCAAAGAAGAGAAAGAGCTGAAGGTGTTTGCAAGCATATAGAAAATACAATACCAACCAACCAGAACCCCCTCCACCCCCCAGAACTCCCAGGTGCTAAACCTCCAACCAAAGAACACACATGGAAGGACCATTCTCCTGCTGCATATGTGACATCAATGGGAGGGGAGGCCCTTTGAACTATGAGGGCTAGATGCCCCAGCATAAAAATGCTAGGACAGTGATGCGAGAGAACGTGCATGGTTGGGGGAGCACCCTCATAGAAGCAGAGGATCATGTAGGGGGTTTTCAGAGGGGAAACCGGAAAGGAGCATAACATTTGAAATGTAAATAAAGAAAATAACCAATAACAATTTTTTTAAAGGAATAAAAACAGACTAACCGCAGCCTGTTGGTTTTAGTGTTGTTATTATTAACTCTTTGCTCATGCTTCTGTGGAAAATTTTTCTCGTTATGTTTCATGCCCTATCGTGTCAGGCCAATTGTTTTCAAGAAATCTTTTGCGAGAAATGAATGAAGTAGTTAAAGGCAGGGAGTCAACTGTTTATTTGGCAATCAATGAGAAATGAGTGTCTGGAGTATTTATCTTAAGTCTCCGAGATTAAACACGGAACGTTTGCCTCTCTGGATTATCTTCAGCATCAAATAATAAACACGCTGCTTTGGGTTCGTTCCTCCAGTGTTCACACATCTGTTCTAACACAGTGAAAGAGGATGGCGCTTTATGGGGATCTGCGGAAAGGTGGAGATAAATAAACCAAAGCGCGAGCTGAGGGCTAGTAACTGTATGAGGGGTTAAAATGGTGCCTCATGTGTACTATGATATCTTCTTAGTAGCATTTCCAGCCTGACTCACACACCAACTCCACAGATCCCTGTACCAGCTCAGCTGGGAGAACCCCACAGCAACAGAAACCATTACTGCCACAGCTTGACCAAAGCTCATCTACAAAATGAAAGGCCTGCCTCTCTGAAATCTTAATGACTAAATTGAATTATCCATGGAGGCAAATTTTCTCCAAATAATTATAATAGCAACCACTTTAATAACATTATTTTCCCAAACTTTTACCTTTAGCACAATGTCAGCTTCTTCTTAGATCAAAGGCTTTGTCAGGTTCTTTTTGCTCATTTTACATAGGCTTGCTTTCGATTTAAACATGTGCACTTCTGCAGATATATTAGCTTTCTAAACTATAATAAAGACAGAAACCGTTCACTCATATTAATTTGCTTATGGAAAAACAGCCTCACTGTAGTAGGTATAATAGATTATAATGCACCAAGGGCTCATTTTGACCTCTCAAGTAGCAGATGGCATTAAGGACACTCAGAATCACACCCCTAAGTCAAGGTCTCTCCATATTTTAATTATGTTCATGACAGCTGATGCTGATTCCACTTCTCCATGTCACTGGTGTCAGGGTTGGGAATGACACATTCATTTTGTTTACCTGGTGATTTATGAAGCCACTGAGGTCCCAGCTCCTAAACACTCCTACCTGGAGAGACTAATATAGAGCGAAAACCTGATGAGTATCCAGCCAGATGAAAGAATAATCCTTAGAGTGCTGCATCGTGTGGCCTTCCTGATGTTCACACCACACGTTTTTCCTAAGCAGTAAGTTAAGTTTTATCACTTTTCAGAAATTTTGGAAGAAATCTCCTCAACAAACACCTCATGATAAACCAGATTTCTACATCATGCCATGACCAAGTCAGGCAAGGAGGTTCATTTCTTGAGCTGCTTTTACTTTGTGTGAAAATGTCTATGTGTGCACACACACACGCACCCCACACAAGGGTGTTTGTCCACGTAGGTATGGTTGCAAATAAGAATTTGAGATGATATGTATATTTTACAAAGTACTTATTCTTATGACACTCCAACACAGAACATTCCAGATAAATATGAAAAGCAAATGAAAACCAGAAGTAACTGCATAGACCTTTGGATATTATTGACTTTTCCTCCAAATTTTAAACAAATGTAAATATTTAGTATCATTTGACATTTTAGGATGTTCTAAAAAATCTAGTGCTAAAGTTGTGTTGATTAGAAAGGAACCTGAAAACATGTTAATTAAAAGTGTAACAGAGAAATCTATGAACTGAAGATTCTCAGGAAGCCCTGTCATAGAGGACTGAGTAATCCATATTGTTTGACTCTGAAAACAAAGATGGCCCAGGTTGTGTTGGAAAACTCATAACTTGGTATTGTAGAATGTTTTTGCTGTGTTCAACTCAAAGTAAGGAATACTTTCTGCCCTGCAACCCAATCTTTATAAATACACACAAACATACACACACACACACACACACACACACACACACACACACCTCACATAAAAGCATGTAGACAGGTATCTTTAGTATGTATTTCATAAAATTAACTTCAAACTAACTCTAGTGGGTTTTTTTAACTTTAGAGATTTTGTTTTGTTTTGCTTTGTTTTGTTTTCAAGGCTCTCAGGACCGAACAGGTGAATTTTATATCCCCAAATAAAATAGATATTTATTTAAGGATAAACAAGTCTTATTTTAAGTCATTCAGCTGTACCCTTTTCAAAACACTAAACACTTGGAGAAATCAAAGAAATATTCTCCAGGTTAAAGTATTTTATCTTGAGAAAATAATAATCATTTCAGTTTGTGATAAATGCTAGTTGAGAAGATATACAAATCAAAGCAGAATGTGTGTATGTGTGTGTGTGTGTGTGTGTGTGTGTGTGTGTGCATGCCTGTATGTGTCTGCCTCTGTATGTTTGTGTGTGTTTCTGTGTGTATGTGTGTGTGCATGTGTGCATGCATGTGCATGCACATGTTTCTGATTGCTTCTGGAACTAAGAAAAGCTAGACACTGGAGAATCAAACAATCCTATTAAAAAATGGGGTACAGAGCTAAACAAAACGTTCTCAATTTAGGAATATCGAATGGCTGAGAAACATCTAAGTAAGTGCTCAACATTCTTAGCCATCAGGGAAATAAAAATCAAAACAACCCTGAGATTCCACCTCACACCAGTCAGATTGGCTAAGATCCAGCAGATGCTGGCTAGGATGTGGAGAAAGAGGAACACTTCTCCACTGTTGGTGGGGTTGTAAACTGATACAACCACTCTGGAAATCTGTCTGGCAATTCCTCAGAAAATTGGACATAGAACTACTAACTGAAGATCCAGATATTCCATTTCTGGGCATATATCCCAGAGACATTCCAATATACAACAAAGACGCATGCACCACAATGTTCATAGCAGCTCTATTTATAATAGCCAGAAGCTGGAAAGAACCCAGATGTCCATCAGTAGCTGAATGGATACAAAAATTGTGGTACATTTACACAATGGAGTACTACTCAGCTATCAGAAACAATGTTCTTATGAAATTCTTAAGAAAATGGATGCATCTAGAGAATATCATCCTGAGTGAGATAACCCAGTCACAAAAGAACAGACATAATATGCAGTCACTGATAATGGGATACTAACCCCAGTAAGCTCTGAACACCCCAGAAACAACTCATAGACTGTGTGAAGCTCAACAACAACAAGAAATAATATATTTTACTTAAAATAGAACTGTATCACATCCCCCTTTCCTCTCTAAAGCCCCTCCTAGTCTCTCTCCTATCCCCTCAAATTAGTAGCCTCTTTTCCTATATTATTGTTACATATATATATGTGTGTGTGTGTGTGTGTGTGTGTGTGTGTGTGTGTGTGTGTACCCACAAATACTTAATTATAACCTTAAAAAATGTATCCAAAATAAATTTTAAAAAATGAAAAAAAAAAAAAAAAAGAAAATGGATGCATCTAGAGAATATCATCCTGAGTGAGATAACCCAGTCACAAAAGAACAAACATAATATGCAGTCACTGATAGTGGGATGCTAACCCCAGAAAGCTTTGAATACCCCAGAAACAGCTCACAAACTGCGTGAAGTTCAAGAAAAAAAAAAAAAGAAAAAAAAGAAAACATATGCTCAATCCTTACACACCAAGATAACTTTGACTAATCCCGGGTTACATCCTGTTTTACATGTACTTTTTGCTCATTTTAACTGTAAGACCTTAATGCACACTATCAAACCTTTGAACAAAAAAAAAAAAAAAAAAAATCAAGCACTGACGAAAATGTATTTGTATACTTTTATGCAAAAATACTTAAAATTCATTCTTTTATCTTTGTCTTTTAAAATAAAGTTGTTCAAAAATAAATAAAATAAAAAAACTTCTTTTTCATAAAAGGAAAATAGGAAATTTTAAAAATTACTCAACTGTAGATCATGTTAAGAATTATAGTAAAGGATGTAAAATGGTCAATGTCTGTAAGTAGATTCCAGTGAATTCAGTCAGTTATCTAAAATTAACTTGGAATATGTGCAATATTACAACTTATCACTGGATGTGTTTCAACTACAGTAAGACTTTCATGTAACATGTTTTTTTGTAATAGGGTTGTAAACAAATTTCAGCATAAGAAACACATGTTCACCAACAGCAGATGGTACAGATTTTATACATGTGTGGTTTTCTATGAGCAGCCAGGCAACCTTGGTAGACTCATTATTACTGGTGTTTCATCTTTGATTGCACTGATGTCATTTGATACAAACTGTTGAAGAGATATGTCTTCAAGAAAGTCCAATGAGTTTTACAATGTCCTTGTTAGCTTTTAGTGTATGGCTTTGTGGGTAGGTACTTTTGTATTTGGTGAACAGAGACTTTCAACAAGTCTATAAGGTATACCTGTATTGATAGAAGTGTACAAATAAATTGGCAGTGTATTACATGACCCCAAATCATGTGTGGAAACTTTTACTTTTATAATAATACTGTATAGAATAAAGCAATGAATGTACCAAATTTAATAACAAGTCTGTGCATTAGGACACATTTACACAATTCTATAACCACTAAAATAGTTAAGACCCAGGGAATATTTTCTAAGGTACTTGATAATCTTTACACTCATTTGACCTAAGACAAAATCAAATATGGGTTTGGTTTTATTATCCACAGATTAATATACAATCTATCAGTATGTTCATTTCTTTTTCCACACATGTGGCTGAGAATGTGGTAGTGATGGGACATTTTTGTCAGAACTGTCACCATTCATTTGCTGCACTAATGACAGGCATCATTTATTCACTGGACAGACAGACCAGTCTGATTGTTCAGATGCTGGAGGTGACTTTTTTTTTTCAGGGATTGAGAGTTCAAAATAGAAACTTCAAAGATTTTCTAAAACCTACTCTATAGTGTAGGTCCAAACAAAGCTGTGTGAACTCATATATTATGGAGATTGCATTTTTAATCCTACAACCATTTTACAAAGTAAATTTTGAGAACTAGAAATTTGTATTTCAATGTTAAATCATTGTAGAAAACCAGAATATAGGGGCAGAAAATACAGTGGTTCAATCCCCTAAAGCTTTCATAGATTCCGTGTTCTATTTCTAACTAACAATTCAGCAACATGTTTTCAAAACAGGGCTTCTGTTTCAACCCAGGACAATTCTACAATAAAAAATACATGCAGTCTGCATTTTCTATTCATTCCCTGAATTCGAAATTGGAAGTTTTATTTTTATTTTTGAACATTCAACAATGCCCTTGCTTTTCCCTCACAGATGACAATTCAGCATCTTGTTACACAAGTAAGAAGAGAGAAAGCCCTTGATCTGAGGAAGCAGCTAAGTAAATATCAGTTGGTATCCAAAAACTAGTCCTCTGACATCTTAAAATAAACTGAATATCTGCACTCTGGTTTATCTTAATTCAAGCATTCTGTGACCCAGCAGTGGTGAAACGCACAGATGCGAACATTTCCAGAATTCAGAAGCTCCCAGTCCTGATGCACAAATTTAACAGCAAAAACCCAGTTGATGGGAGCCAACATTTCTAATAATATTAAAATCTCACATGGCTGCATTGTTTTTCTTTAAGAACTTTATTAGTAATCAGTGAGCTCAGCTTCTAAGGTATAAGTCAAACATGTCAAATTTCTGACAAAATATCAGATCCTTCTGGGGGCATAGTGATCTTGAGGTAAAAACAGTGTTCTATATGTTGGCTATTTCTGGTTCTCCAGAGGTGCAATTAAATCAGAGAACAGGCTCTGGAGATGACTAGAAGTTCAAGTCAGGAAACAATCTTAGTAGAGAATAGGTAAGGAAGTGTAAACCTTATTTATCATGGATAAGGGGACTGTCAGTGGGTCACCCATTCAGAACTTCAGACACTAAAGTAAATAGTCATACTGCAGGCTCTCATGATTTACACATTTAAAAATATTTTACTTATATGAATGCTTTTCCTTATGTGTATATACATACCACATGTATGTGTCTAGTGTTCATGCAAGTCAAAAGAGAATGCTGAATTCCTTGAAACTGAATGAACAGATGGTTGTGAACCACCACATAGATTCTTGGAAGTTAACCTTGGTCCTACACAAAAGCAGTCAGCGCTCTTAAATACTGAGCCATTGTTCAGTCTCACAATTTGCATGCCTCTGACTATTTCCTTCCAAGTTTGAATCTTTTAAAGTGAAAGATGAGCCAAACATATTTGTAATAAGTCCTTTAAAAAGCAGGAGATACTGAATAGTACAGAAAGTACTAAATATTGTAAGAATCTATTTCAAGCTTCCATTTCTCATAATTTTTACAAATATCCATTACGCATAAGCCTGAATATTCTATTTCTCCATTTCTTAGGGCAGAAGGAAGATAAACATATATAACAATTGGTCATCTTTCTGGCTTTAATCATCAGTAATACAGGCAACACATGCGAAGTGTGGAGCCCATTCCAGGTATCTCTTCTCAGAATGGCATACAACTAGTGTCTTGTCAGAAGTGTAAACCACCGTAAGTTCTGGCTACACTCTGCTTAAGGATATTGTCACCCAATTATGGGAAGGTTCTCAGGTTGGTAAATCAGCCTAAGTTCTCCAGCCTCCGACACAATATATCGATGTCCAATCCAAAGTGGAAACAGCTCATGCTGTGAAAGATTTTCACATTTTTGTTTATTGGTTTGTTTTTCTTGTTTTTGCTTTATTCTAAATTTTTATATTTAAAGAGAACACAGGCTTATAGGCAATACCTTAATGTTACAGTTGCAGTTAACAATGACCATAAAATACTAAGATATTAGGAATTACTTCTTTGGTCAGTCTTAGTAATGCAGCCCTTTTTCTCATTGAACACAAAATAAGCTTACTCAGACTTTGAATGCCACTGTTCAGGATATAGTCCTATAACTTCTATTGTGCAAAATATTTAAAATAAAGATTTTTGACATATATGTATTCTTCATTCCACCTATATTATACCACGGATAACAGTCTCACACTGTCATTTGTATTTATGAATACTCTCAAATAGAAATCAATTAGCGAACAGCAATTAACCTAATAAACAGTTTTTCAAAATGTTCATTTCTTAGAAGTGTTTTTATGAACATACATGTGTGTGTGTATGTGCATCTGTGCACAAGTGGAGACTCATCCTTTTCTACTGTCCTGCAATCAGAGCTAATTGAAAGAGGCTTACAGGAGGAGAATGATGAACCATGAGCCTGGAAGAGAGGCAGAGAGTAAGCCACAGCATTATGGGTGCTCTATGTGTGCACAGGATGATTATTGAACTTTAGAAGATGGTGATAAAACTGTATTTCATTTGATTAAAGGTTAAAAGGTACACTGGATTCATGAATTCGTTCTTTCCAATCACAGGACATGTGGCAGGAAATTGTCTGGTAGAGATTGTGGAATTTGGAGGAATTGATCTAGGCTTTATCTATTGCCATTCATAGAGCTCTGTCTATGTAAGATTTATAATTCATGTCCTGTTCTGTCACATCTTTATTTCAAACGTTCTTTGTTCTTTATAAGATATTTAATATGTGCATTGCTTTCAGAGGAAGAGAAACAAGCAGGAAACAAATTCAGACTACAGAAGCTTTACCCAAGCACAGCTTTCTAATGCAGCTGTGTAGCTCATCTGACCACAACTGGAAATTCTAATAATGTTATCATTTGATTCCCATTTCAGGCCCTTTGCATTTTTATATATGTTAAAGAATTCAGTCAGTCTTCCAACTGGCATAAGCAATGGGGCCCTTCCCTTAGAACACAGGTGTACAAGCAAACAAATTCTTTCTGAACTTGAAACTGATCCTTCAATTCAGCAGGTTTCTCAGCAGTGTGCAGAACTGTGAAGAAGAGACAGGAGAGCCCATCTGTCAGGGAAAGGAAACATATGTTGATCACCTGTTCTCACCTTAAAGTAGAGAAGAATAGGGCCAACACGTTACCCTGACTCGTCTTTCTCAGCTACGTGCCAAAGCAAGCAAGCTAGCCACAAAGTATTAAAGTCAATCAGTGCTAAAAACACTGCAAACTGTTGGGAAGCTTTTTGATGAAGACAACCCCATATTAGTTAGCTTTGTTGGGGGACAGTGACTTGTAGCTAGGTCTTCCCTTACACACTGTGTGTGTGTGTGTGTGTGTGTGTGTGTGTGTGTGTGTGTGTGTGTGTGTGTGTCTGACTTTTAACTCTTTGGGAGACAGAGGTCAGTGTTAAACATCTGAATGTCTTCCCTAGTCACCCAGTCACTTAATATGAATTATTTTTTAATACAGCAACTTTCACTCAACCTAGAGCTCACCAATATTGTCACACGTGGCTGGAGTGAGATGCTAGGAATCAGCCCCTCCGGTCCTCAGTACTGGAGTTACATTTCAAGGTACTATCTTGACTTTTGCAAAGATTCTGGAAATCCATACTCAGACCTTCCCGCCTGTTGGGTGGCAAGCACTTGACTCATGAGCCGTTCTTCAGTTTCTCTAGATACCTTTTAAAAGCCAAGCATCAGTAAGACTATATTATAGCAAATTACTGTGAAGAGTTAAGCATACTGACTGTTGAACTCGGCTCCTGAATTTCTTGTTGCATCTTTGTGATTTAAAAAAAGAAAAGGAAAGAAGCAAACAAAAGAAAGGAAATAAGAGAGAAGGGACCTATATGTGCCTGTTTGCTAGGTTTTCCACCTGTTTTGTGACACAGACAATATCCTCAGACCTAAACACAGATATTTTTCTGTACCAAAATATGGAAGGTTTGAGGTGTAACAAACAGATGAACACAACTTATCTTATGTTCATTACATTTTTTTTTTACTATCAAGGTCATATAACCTGAGCTCTGTCTTTATAACAGTGTGTCTTAAAAGATGAAGCATGCAAGATGTCTCAACAGTAAACCTGCTTACTGCCAAGCTGCCCAACTTAAGTTCATTCCCTGAAACTAACGTGGTAGATTGATTCTTGAAAATTTTTCTTTTTCTGTTCCTCTACACATGTACCATTGTGCAGGCATTTGCGTGCATGTCTGCATGTACAGTTACTTGTGTACACAGACACACAGATACAGACACAGACATATACAAGCACACACACACACACACACACACACAGACCACTGACTAACTAAACAGAAAATTCCATAAGATTAAAAAAAAAACTCCTTCATTGAAGAATCAGTCACTTTGGTGCATATATTCCACATCATCTAATTTCAACCCATCGTGATAAACACCGAGATGTCACTAGAATCAATGTGACTTCTTTGTTTGCTTCTCAGGCATTGATAGTTCCGAGTATGCCAGTAAGCACAGCACTTCAACTGCACATTTTCCAGACTGGTCTTGATTTCATACTGATTTCTTTTTTCCTTCATAATTTTTGAGATGACAATATAATAACATAATATGTACAATACAACTATAACACTTCGCCCTTCTCTAACCCTCCATACTTAGACTGTCATCTACTCTTCCTAAATGCATGGCTCTTCTTTAAATAATTATTATCGTAGGTCCTGACTATAACCTGCTTTGGCCACATGGACTTTTATGAGACTCAAGGCCAAGTGGCCATTTCCTTAAGACTAAGGAGAGCCTCCACAGGGCTTTGTGGTGGTAAATGTAAAGCTCTCAAACTTTAGCCAACATTTCTCTATCATTGCCAACTAAAAGCTGCACACATAACACCCTGCATGAAATTGGGCTTGTGTGAGTCCTGAATGGTGTCTTGAAAGCTGAATAACAATATTTGGCTTATAATACAGCCATATTAAATTTTATGTTTACAATTACCAGAATGTTATCATTGTGAAGCCTCTTTCCTGCCTACGTTTCTAACTTTTGCTGCCAGAAGAATGAGAATTACTGCCAGGCCCAGTTTAACCGAACCCCACAATAGTCAGTCAAAATGCCATAAGCACTTCCTATCTGTGTATTGACAGGAATCTCCTGTTTTCCTTTTCACCTCCAACTTGACGTGGGAATAGCAAATGTCTTAAAGTAAATTCTTAGCTAAACAGTATTTTCGGGGGTAAATAGAAATTGTCTCTTTCACTAGCGCTGTATATTAAAGTAGATTCTGCTGCATTTGAAAAACCTGTCGGCTCTATTTTGTGCTGGAACTCAGAAATCTCTGCCTTTTGACCAATATTCTATAAAGTTCCTCTGGGAAGATAATGCACATGATTGCAGACTTGCCTTGTTAAAATCCATGACTTTTTATGCAGCCATGTTTCCACCTATGAATTATGCATGAAAGGGGATCTCATTACGTTTCATTTTCTTTACAGCAGCATGGTCTCTTGTAGACAAACTCGGGTTCCTATCAACTGGCTCCCCCTCACCCTGCAGTGTGGTGCCTTTGGAGCATTGTAGACAAAATGGGCGTGTTTAACGTGTCACTTCATACCTGCTATAAATTATTCACTGGAGCTTTGCACGGATTTGTGCGATAAACCACCTAGTTTTGGAGGAACCTCACATCTGTGCGTGGGAATCTGACAGAGACCTTGAAGGCCTTTCTCCAGCAGAGGAGAGAATGACAATCACTCCGAGGTGCCGCCTCATTCTCATGCTTTATAACCCTTGTCTTTTTCTAACAGAAATTAGCTATCAGTATTCGCCAGTACTGTGCTTAGGTGTGTTTGTATTTCTCATAGAATTAAAGGTAAAGGAACAAAGCCTAGATATTTTATTATTATTATTTATTATTATTATTATTGGTTGATTCTGTGGGTTTTTTTTTTTTCTCTTTTAAATGAAGCTATTGGTCTTCCATACCTGACAAGATGAATTAGATACGGAAAGAAGATCACAGAATTTAATCAGCACAGTCATTCAGTGCTTGTGGTCAGAGACAATCACTCAAAGAAGCATATGGAAAAGTAGGTTAGTAAGTCTGCACGGGTTTTAAAGCACACTTATCATAAAGATTCCTAAGCCTGCCTCTAATCTCCAATCCCAATGTTGCCTTCCAAGAAAATGTGAGTAGAAATATGGTTAACTGTATATGTGTTAATCCACATTATTTAGTAAAATGAAGTTGTTTATTGAAGGAGGAAAATAAAATAGCCAGAGAAAAATGACTTTCCAAGGAGTTAAAAAATATGAAACAGTATAATTAACTAATTGGGTTCATCATTTTCATATCATGTTATTTATATCATTTTGGTCATGTGGATACATAAGAATAATTTTCTATGATATAGCATTACACTGGGGTTTGGTTCAGGACAGTAAGAATATTTGTTCGCGCTTCCTGGGCTCTTGTAAGGATGTATCCCTGGTAACAAAAGAAAAGAAATGTCACACCTCGACTGGCATGATTTCTTTATATGAATTGAAATGTTCTGAAAATAAAACCTGAGGAAGTTCGTTGTTCTGAGGAATGCCAGAGAAGCTTGTGCGTTTCACAGTAGGGTCTTTAAATCACCTCCTCGGTGTGGGGCTTGGTGATTTGTAAGTTTGTTATAAAAATAATTTTTGAAAAGAAATTTGTTTTGCTCACATATTCTAATTTCTTGTTAACACATATGTTAAGGAATCTCTAAAAATGTTATACCCACTTAGTCATATACAATATATTTATAAAGCTATATAGTATATATGTATGGCAAGTGTACCTATGGGATAAGTACTATAAGTATGTTGCCAAGTGATTCTGACATGATTTATGACAAATTCAGGAAAAAATAAAAATATTTTGCTCAATTATTATTACTTATAAAGTTATATTTTTACTGTTTTTTTTTTTTCCCAAGAATGCCTCGGACTACATCGAATTTTCCAGGCTATCATAGAATCCTAACATACAGCACTTGTTTTCTGACTTGAAAGAAACATTTATCAAAACTATTATGTGCTTTTTTGACAAACACAGAATGTATTCTGTATTCACTACTGTTTCTGTGTGCACCAGTCACAGTGCCCTGACCCAAACAGAAATCTCATCAATCAAACCATCTGTTTCTAATGCAAATATGAAAAAAAGATTTGGCATTGGAGTGTAGTTTGAAGGCTCACCATTTGGCCAAGTTAAATGGTTGCCATCTGAAAAAAAATGCTGTTTTATTAGTGGTCAGATAAGCAGACAACCCGTTGTTATAGGTTCACAGAAAATATGGCTATAGTTAAGTATCAATACACATGGGGGTAGATCAATGTGTTTATTTTATTATTTTCTTTAGTTACGTTTTATAGTTTCTTAGCAACATTCAGTGATTGGTTGGAAGAGTATATTTAACCCAGATTAATTTCAAAACTATTTATTCAATCAAATGATCTAAAAAGCAAGGGGAAAAGGCAGGAAGGTTGCTCTGTATTCTTTTGATTAGGATGTAGCACAGAAATGTTTAATCGTAATTATTCTTTGTTGCCTATACTGAAATCTCTGTGAATTATTCTTACATTTGACAATTCAGAGTGTCATTAGAGGAATTAGGATATCCTGGTTGAAATAAAATCTTATATTTTCTATATTTCATTCTGTCCTATAAATGTACACACAAAAGAGATACTGCACTTTTTCAGATGATGGGTGCCAAAGCCTGCCAATATGAAGCAAGGACAATTCATAGTGATGTGGTCTCATTTCTTATGTCTGCTATTGCCCACCCAACCTCTTCCAACTTTGAAACATAACTTGAAAGCTTACCTTTTTGGCAAAGTGGTTGCCATTTTTTAAATGCTAGTTTATTATGGACTATATAAAAAAAAATGACATGTTGCTTTAAGTAGCTCTGTAATACGTAATAGATTCACAGATAATTTGACTATAGCTAAATATCAATATAGTTATGGTAGGTAGAATGGAGTGAGCAGGAAGTTACGTCTGCGTAGATCCAAATGTCTTAAGCCTTTTCACCATCACACTATTGTTTCCTGACAGGAAAATACCAGCAATATATCTAGCTCTGAAAGATATATGGATGGTTAGTTGTGTTACTATTCAAAGGTTATTTCATATCACAACATTAACATGTAGGAGTCAGACAGGAACGGCTTTTCCTCCTCTGCCTGTTATCCAAACATAACTGTAAGAGAGAAACTACTCAGATTACTTCAGTGACGTTTATCTCAAGAATATGCAAATTAGGAGTGTTTATCAGCATGGTAGTCTTCTTCTATTTGGTTTTTAAAACTGGTCTCCTGCCAAGATTTTATTGATGTGTACCTAGTTTGGCTTCATGAATAGGCAAATTTAAGAATTCATGGCTATAGGAGAAAATAGAAAAAAGGCCGCAGTCTATCTACTCTTTTAGCTTGAAGTAGAATTGGTTAGTTAAATAAATGATCTACTAATTATGAAGAACTGTAGAAGAAGAATAGGGCCAGCAAGAAGTCCATAATGTGTGTATCAGGTGCTTTGGGTAAAATATGAGGGGTTTGTCCTCTTATCTTGATTAATTCCAAAATTCTCATTTCACTTATTCCTCTGTCTCACCCTCTTTTCTAATCACATTGACATCTGAACTTTTTTGTCCCTGCCAAGTGAGTTATTTGCAATGACAATATTAATAATATATCTGTGTGAATCAAATCATACTGCTTTCAGGAAAAAGAAAATATATATGTCCAGGGCCAGATTACTTTATATCAAGAAAGAACCACACATATTTGAGATGAGAAAACCCACCTAGACATAAATAAGCCTGTAATTTATTTGGAGTCATCACAGAAGAGACCCCATAGATTTAGCTATTCTCTTTAAATACAGCAAAAAATTTTGAATATATTAATTTTTATATATATATCACAAAATCTAACTTAAAGCAAAATTATGAAAAGATATGGATTACTTAACAGACAGTAAACTGAAGCCTAAAGGAAAATTTAAAAGACATTTCCAAAGTTATGAGTAATATATAACTGAAGAACTATCAAGTAAAATGAGAAACTTGCAGCTTGCCAATTCTCAAGATCCACAAAAGACTAAGCCAAATAAAATTGCCGTTAGTTATACAAGAGAACTTTTATTGAATGTCAGAAAAGAATTCTCCTTTCTTTGAGCACTAACAGACCATCATAGTTGAAATAATGTCTAGAGAATGATTCTGCCATGAATATATATATATATATATATATATATATATATATATATATATATATATATATATATATGATTTCCAATTGTATTATTAAAATCCTGATGTATGCCTTGCCTTATACTTTTGAGTTTTCTTTTTATGGTATTCTTGATACACTAATTAATATACTTCTTAAAATGGATATTGATGCACACACAGATCTCAAAAGAAACATAGTTTAAATTTTTTTTATTGACTTGAGTTTTTATACCCATATTCAATAAAGTTAGATAAGTATGAGAAACTTGAATTATCCACCTTGTCACATTTCAACACAAGAAGAGGCTTCATGATCTTCCCGATGCTTTAACTGTTGTTTATAATATATAAGATACCATCACTGGCCCCTATAATAGCCTCTAAAAGAATAAAAATTGAGGGTTAAAAGTGTAATGAAATGCAAATGAAACTGTCCTGAAAACAGACCGCATATTTTATTTCTTCCACATGGAATTGAGGACAAAGAGTGTGTTCATATTAAGCACCATCAACACTATTCTTAGTTTTAAAATAATTGTGACAATCATTCATGCTCAAATTATGCATACTGCATTTAAAATGAATGCTACCCAATATTTTGGAAAAGAAATGTGACTGTATCAGTTTTTATTTTATCTCCCTTTTAATGAGGAAAGAACAAAATCTATTAAAAGCTTGTGACTTACAAAGTCCTGCTGAGTACTGCTACCTTTCATATAGATGGTGTTGGAAAAAGCTCTCTGGGAAAAAAGAAAAAAAAAAAAAAAACGCCTACTTTGTGTCCCACTTTACTATATAAAAGAAAAGATGATCTCTTGTAAGTATCATGAACTTATCGAGCTAGAATTCTGCAGTCCTGATTTATTCTGTTTAAATTTTTGGACAAGTCACCTGTTTGAATTGTCATGTTTCTTGGTTGTAATGGAAACTGTTCAATTAGAACAATCTTAATTTCTTTGTCAATTACAAAACTTGCATGAGTTCCATAATTGTAACCCTAATTTTTCATTTAAGTCTCATGCTTTGCAATAGAGTATCTCCTTTTTGTCAGTTATCTCCAAAGGTAAATAAAAGATAAATCATTACATTTCTGTTTTTGGGAACGCTATGAGTCACCAGCGAATGCTATAAGAAGCTACAAAGTCACAGTCTGAGCAGAGATGGAATGAGAAAAGTAATCCAGCTGTTATTTAATCTGCCCTATCCTTTTCTTAAATCTCACTACCTGAAATTTCTCTTCATTTAAAAATATTTTTAATAAATGAAAACAAAAGATAAGCAATTGTAATCACTGCAAACATATATCAGAAGTTGTAAATTGTAAACCTTGTTTTATGAAAAATATCTTATATTTCAATTTAAAATATACAGATATCTATATATATTTCAATTAAATTCTTAAATAGTCTTTTGTAAAGATGGTTACCTAGCATGTGGGGAGTAGAAATAGATACAAGAAAAGATACAAAATATATGTAGAACTTTCCAAACCACAGCTTTATGTGCTTCAATGTTATGTTTATATGCTAAATGTTTACTAGTCAAAATAAAATCATCATTAGCCAAGGCACTGAGGTGGAGAGGGTGATTTGGAAAGGAAGCACCTTCATGGAAACAAGTTGAAGAGGAGGAAGGAGGGGAGTGGGGAGGGAAGGGTATAACATTTGAAATGTAAATACATAGAATATCCAATAAAATTAAAAAAATTTCTACAAATCTGTATAAAATATTGCATTAACACAAGAATATGATGAAAATATAAAAATAGTTTGAAGAAGTTTCAATATCCACTAAAAATATGATAAATTTCTACTGCACAAAAATAAAATAGAGAAATTTGTACAAATACTTTTGTCAATTTTGGGCAAAAATACATTGAAACTGCATAACAAGCATATCACATGCATTTTTCTAATTTAGTCAGAATTTTCACTTTATTTAAAAAAGCCATGGTGATTCAAATAATAAATCATTCAAGTAAAATAGAAGAAATACTTGTTAATATTTGATGTACTGGTGCTCAGATGCATCAAAAGGATGTTTTGACAACATGCTACTAGAAAAACTCACCTGGTGGTGACTACATTGACATTGAGAGTTGGCTTTTGAATTTTAGATATAAAAAACAGCTCTCCACCTAAAGTTTACTGTACATATGGTACCATCATGGGCAAAAAATAATAATAATATTCAAAGCGTTAGTGTTGTCAAAATAAATTTTAAAACTTCTTAAGGCCTGGGTGTCTTAATAAAATTACATTTAATTATTAGTGGCATTATTACTTCAATTTCCCTCTAACTCTTATGAAGCTCAAAAACAAGGAAGAACAGAATGTGGATGCCTCAGTCCTTCTTAGAACAGAGAACAAAATATTTATGTGAGAAAATACAGGGTCAAATTGAGGAGCAGGGATTGAAGGAAAGATCATTTAGAGACTGCCTCACTTGGGGATCCACCCCATATGCAGCCACCATACCCAACTACTAATGCTGATGTCAAGAAGTGCTTACTGGCAAGAGCCAGACATGGATGCCTCCTCAGAGGCTCTGCCAGAGTCATACAGAGTCAGTTGAGGATGCTTGCAGCTAACCATTGGTCTAAAAAAAGGAAAACCAATGAAAGAACTAGAGAAAGGACTGAAGAAGCTGAAAGGGTTTGCACTGTCACCAGAAGAACATTATCAACCAGCCAAACCCTCCAGAACTCCCAGGGACTAAAACACCAACCACTGAGTAAACATGAAGAGACCCCTGGTTCCAGTTGCATATGTAGAAGACAATAGAAATGTCTGGCAGCAATGAGAGAAGAGGCCTTTAGTCCAGTGACGGTGCATTTTCCCAGTGTAGGGGATGCCAAGGCACTGAGGTGGAGACAGTGATTGGAAGAGGCAGCCCCTTCATGAAAGCAAGTGGTGGGGGTGCGGGGAGAGGGGGGGAGGTATAACATTTGAAATGTAAATACAAAGAATATACAATAAAATAATTTAAAAAAAACAATGATGTCAGCATAGAACATATGTTCCCATACAAAAAGGAAACAGGAAAGTAGCGAAGAGGAAATCAGCCTATTAACGTGACCACATGAATCACAATGAGTAAAGCCATGGGGGTAATTGTATGCCAGCTCCTGCAAGCTTACCCTAGTGTGTCCCTGATGCTTAGGTTAAGAATTTATTGTTGGCCTTGCTTGAACACCAGCACTGAGAAGAAAGATAGTGGCAAGATATCAGAATTATAAATTCCAGTGTCTTAGATAATTAAGTGTCTACCAGTGTGAAAGGTATATTTAGCTTGGGGAATCTGTGCATAAGTCATGTTTTCTGTTTATTTGATATTTTTATTAAAAAGAAAATATATTTTAAGACAATGGACAGTGTGTTAGTTAGGCTCTGTAGATTTGACATTGAATTTAGTCATCGGAAAGAAGAAACCATAAATGAAAACATTCTTTCTTCAGATTGGCCTATAGACAAGCAAGTGGAACATTTTCTTTATTTAGAGTTTCTATGAGAGGATCAAAACCACTGTGGACATTGCTACACTTGGTTCTGTCCAGTATAAAACAAAAGCAAATAGAAAGCTGGGCTTGATAGCACATGCCCTTAACCCCAGCACTCAGGAGATAGAAGCTAAGTGTACTCAAGGTTAGCATAGTGAGTTCTAGGACATTCTTGTCTACCTACTGAGACTTTGTCTCAAAACAATCAGTTAAAAATATAGCAACTATAACAAGAGGGAAGCAGAAGAAGCCATGGGAATTAAGCAGCTTTCTTTAATGGATCTGCTACAGTTCCTAAGTCTATGTTCCTGCCTTGTTTGATTTTGATTTTGGGTTCTCTCAATGAAGGGTTATGATCAGAATACATATATATTAAATAAACCCTTTCAACCTACAATTGCTCTTGGTTGTCTATATCACAACAATGGGAAAACTAGAACAGCCAGAAGACTGCACTCTAAGCAGGTTCCTTATCCAGGCTGCATGTCTCCTTTATGTTCATTCAATAAAATATTGAAATGGATTTCAACCATCTGCTGCCTGTTCCTATGTTTCTTTTCTTTATATTTTTTTATGTTTATATATGTGTCTTTTGTGAAGTTTTGTCTATTTGGGTGCCCTTAGAGGGCAGAAGATGATGTCTCCTGGATCTGGAGTTACAGAAGGTTATAAACTGACATGTAGGTACTGAGAAGAAACATAAGTACTTGGGAAGAGAAGAAAGAGCTCCTAAGCAGAGAACCATCAATCTAGCCTCAATTCCTCTATTTGTTAAGACATTATTTCCATGCAACTTGATTGTCTCTTAATTGTATGCATTAGTTAGTACTAAAGATGTTAGGGATATTAGAAAGAGCACAGTTGTTCTACAACTTATAAACACAAAAACATAAAATTGGTGTGATGATGCCAGAATATATGAGCTTAGGAGTTAGGAAAACAAAATGGCCCATGTTCATTGTAGTATGATGAAATTTAAAAAAAAGATTATAACTGAAATACCTGGGAAGCCAGGGGATCTGATGTGATTTTGTAATGCACTATAAAGGGCTATGTGAATAAACCAAAAAAAAAGCTCTACTATGAAAGCAAATGAGGTAGGTTTCAACACTCTCTAACATTCTCTAATTCAACTTGGTGAGCAGAGAACACTCCACATGTCCACAAGCTTTTAGAGCTTGACCTCCTCTTTAGCAGAGTCATGAGATCTGAGCCTTTGTACAGCTTTTCAATAAGCTGAAAATTACTGATATCTGAAGAAAATCAAAGTGTTTAAAATATTTTAAGAGAATGCTTGGAAATTTTATAATGTTTAAGATTAGTGACATTTTATCTATTAAAATTAATTAAATGATAAAATGTCACTTATTCTTAACAATATCTCAATTTCAAAGGTATCCTGTTGCTTATAATTAAATTCTAACTAATATATCTATTGAATTTAACACCTGCAGAGAAAGTTTTATTAAGTTGATTGATTGTTTAGACCTTTTTCTCCCAGACAAGAGTCAGGGAATTTAACAATAGTGTAGAGCTTCAGAGATAAAGAAGAACTGGAAAAATAGTAAATGTACAGAAAAGAATGTGAAATTAGCAGAATTTTAGGGGACACACACACACACACACACACACACACAAATAAACACATAAAACCAGCACCTTGGAAATAATTTGGGAAAAAAAAACTTCCAACCTTTTGTTAAGAATCTGCTGTGTACACTAAATGATAAAATGTGTAATTTCAAATAAGTAGAAATAGATGTGGTACTTCAAAACCATTATATTTAACACTCAGTTGGTAATGGCTGTTCACCTTTTCCTTTTAAAAACATTTTCTTTATTTGTCTCTGGTAGACCATTTGTCTAAAATTTCCCATTACATTCATACACTACGTGGTCATGAAAATTTCCCAAGTTTATTTGTTTATGACAGAAATGCCTTTTCTACAATCTGTAGACTGATACCCTTAAATCAAGGCAGAAAATATTCACAGAGTACTTTCTTGTCATACAGATCACCAGTGTATGACTGTGTCTCCAGGATATAGAAAGGCAAGTTTTGTACTTGTTCTTTCTCCTAGGAAAAAGCTAGTAAACAAGTATCTTTTTGTGATATTATTCACCATTTATCTCTTACCTCAAACTGCATCTCTAAATTCCATTACATGGGAATTAAAACTTTGCCATATGAACTTGGTTACAACAGAGAATATATTTACCTCCATATGTCTGACATAAAGTTATATCTATTTCTCCTTTCTTTTCTATTATTTATTTATTTATTTATTTATTTATTTATTTATTTATTTATTTATTTTGGTCTATAGCATCCGATCTTCAAACCACCTTCCAACTTTTCCTGCATCTAAAGATTATAATTTTGTTTAAACATCTCCCATCTTGCACCAGGTTACAGAGTGATAAAATATGAAAACATATGCTCAAATGAAAGAAACACGTCTCCAAAATTAAGTTAAAAATAACATTGTAATTTCTTCCATTGGTGTTCATGTGGGATCACATTTCCTTACCTGACCTTTATGTCTCATTATGAGAAGCAAACTAGGGACAAGACATATGGTACAAAACCGAACTAGCTAGACCATAAATCAGGAAAGCCAAGTGTAGATTTAAGTCTCCTTCCTTCCTATGGAACACTCGGGGTTGGAAATTCTGATGAAGTTTGCCTGCATCTTCATTCAAGAGATTACACCAGAAATATTAAGCTAAGCTATACTTAGATTTATGACCTATGAAAATTAACGTAGAAAGTAAAAATACATTGATCTAAACTTTTAGGAGGTGCCTGGTTCCATGATCAACTCATTGGTTAGTTGTTTTATTAGAAAATAGACACCCAACATGTTCTCACTTAACAACTGTACTTCTATTAGCTTTAGTAATTTATATATGAAATATAACGTTTAACCTAATAATTATACGGTGCCAAATATATTGTAATGACATTAATAGACACTTTTCATGATAAGATCTACATATTTATAAATGTCAAAAGCATTGGAGGCAGTGGAAAATAAAACCATTACAAAATATGTATCTTACAAATATTTATTGAGTTTTCGGTATGTGTTGACTGTGAATTTGTGCATAGAAATAAAGAAAACCCGAAGCTTTTACTTTAAGGGATTTCGCATTATAAATTTATTAACAAAACAACAAACAAATTACATAATAAAATTTAGCAAGTGTTGTTAATTAATTCCTATCATCAGTTAATATTAACTAAGTTGTAAATCTTCAAGCAGTTGGATGGAAGGCAAGGCATAGAGGAAAGAAAAACTTTGGAAAATATCTTCAAAGAGGTAAGCATATTCAAAGAGGAGAATAGTAAAATTATAAAACTTGTGAAGAGCAGGTTTAAGAGAATGGAACTTCCTGAACTTGGTACTTCAATGAAGCAAGAGAAGAAACTTAGTAGAAAAAGAAATGATCATTGTTCATAATTATTCAACATTTTCCAGAATCTTACTTTCCATTATTAAAATTTTCTATCTGAGATCCAGGGACACAGGCCTAGAGAGAAGGCGTTTCAAATAGCCGGGAAGCAGGAGATCCAGGGACACAGGTCAGGTACAAGGGAGAGGCAAGAACCAATCACTGACAACAAGACCACATATAAACACAGACAACAAGATGGCAAGAGGTAAGCTAAAGAACGTACCCCATGAAAACCAAGACAACCTGGCAACACCAGAACCCAGCTCTCCCATCACAGCAAACAGCAGAATGCCAAAACCTCCAGAAAAAGGAGATGATAGAGATCCTTAAACAAGAACGGGAGTAAAAGCATAAAGAATTAGGAGCTTTTAAAGAGGAAACAAGAAAAACACTCAATGAACTCAAAGAACTAGAGGAAAACAGAACCAAAGAGATGAAGGAATGGAAGAAGAAATTTAAAACAGAAATGGACACAATAAAGAAAATAGTAAAAGAGACAACCTTAGAGGTAGAAAACCTAAAACAATAAACAAAATTAGGAGTCACAGATGCAAGCATTTCCAACAGATTAGAAGAGATGGAAGAGAGAATCTCGGGAACAAAAGACAACATTGAAAACATAGACAAAACAGTCAGAGAAGATGCAAAAACCAAAAAGCTCCTAACACAAAATGTCCAGGAGATCCAGGACACAAGGAGAAGACAAAACCTAAAGATAATTAGAATAGAAGAGGGAGGAGAATATCAACTAAGAGGCACAGTAAATATCTTCAACAAAATTGTAGAAGAAAACTTCCCTACTCTTAAGAATGAGATGACCATGAGCAAAAAACAAGCCTACCAAACTCCAAATAGATTGGACCAGAAAAGAAATTCTTCTCGACACATAATATTCAAAATGTTAAGTGCCCAAAGTAAAGAAAGAATGCTAAAAGCAGTAAGGGAAAAAGGTCAGGTAACATATAAAGGCAGACCAATCAGAATCACACCCGATTTCTCAACAGAGACTATGAAAGCTAGAAGAGCCTGGACTGACATCATTCAGACCCTAAGAGAGCACAAGTGTCAGCCCAAGCAGCTATACCCAGCAAAACTCTCAATTGACATAGATGGAGAGACTAAGATATTCCAAGACAAAACTAAGTTTATACAATATCTGACCATAAACCCAGCACTACAACGAATTATAGGTAGAAAATCCAAAATAACGAGGGGAACTACATCCTAGTAAAAACAAGAAAACTCCTAAACAAGAAAACCAAAAGAAGAAAGACATACAGGCACATTTCAACCTCCAAAAGCAAAAGTAGCAGAAAACAGCAACCACTATTTTTGATATCTATTAACATAAATAGACTTACTTCTTCAATAAACAGATTTAGGCTATCAGACTGGATACATAAACAAAACCCAGCATTTTGCTGCATACAGGAAACTCATTTCAGAGTTGAAGACAGACACTATCTCAAAAGATTGGGAAAAAAAACTCCCAAGCAAATGGCCCCAAGAAGCAAGCTGGAGTGGCCATTCTAATATTGAATAAAGTAGATTTTCAAACAAAATTTATCAAAAAAAGATAAGGAAGGACACTTTCTACTCATTACAGGAGAAATTTGTCAGGAGGAACTCTCAGTCCTTAACATATATGCTCCAAATACAAAAGCACCCATATTCATAAAAGAAACCCTACTAAAGCTCAAAAAATACATTGCACCCCACACAATGCCTCAACTCACCAATGGACATGTCATGGAAACAAAAACTGTACAAGAACACTGTAAACTTGGCAGAGGTTATGAACCAACTCGAATTAATAGATATCTACAGAACATATCATCCTAAAACAAAAGAATACATCTCCTTCTCAGCACCTCACAGCACCTTCCCAGGAATTGACCACATAATTGGTCACAAAATGAGCCTCAATAGATATAAGAAGATTTAAATACTCCCATGCATCCTTTCAGATCACTATGGTCTAAGACTGTACTTTAATAACAACAAAGACAACAAAATGCCCATATACACATGGAAAGTACGCAATGCTCAAAGGAGAGCAGGGTCAAAGAAGCGATAAAGAAAGAAATTGAGGATTTTCTAGAATACAATGAAAATGAAAACTCAGCATACCCAAACCTATGGGATGTAATGAAAGCAGTACTGAGAGGAATCTCATAGCTCTGAGCGCTTCCAAAAAGAAACTGGAGAGAACATACAAAAGCAATTTGACAGCATAGCTAAAAGCTCTAGAACAAAAGGAAGCAGATACACAAAAGAGGAGTAGACAGCAAGAAATAATCAAAATTAGAACAGAAGCAGACCAAATAGAAACTA
Organism: Micromys minutus; assembly: GCF_963924665.1. NCBI lineage: Eukaryota > Metazoa > Chordata > Mammalia > Rodentia > Muridae > Micromys > Micromys minutus. Next base: position 11,798,865 of record NC_137984.1, read on the forward strand.
AAAGAACCATTCAAAGAATCAACAAAACCAAGAGTTGGTTCTTTGAGAATTTTAACAAGATTGATAAACCCTTAGCCAGACTAACTAGAGGGCAAAGAGAGAGTATTCAAATTAATAAAATCGGAAAGGAAAGTGGAGAAATAACAACTGAAACTGAGGAAATTCAAGAAATCATCAGATCCTACTACAAAAGCTTATACTCAACAAAGCTAGAAAATCTGGAATAAATAGATTAATTCCTAGAAAGATACCTGATACTAAAGTTAAACCAGGACCTTGTAAACCATCTAAATAATCCTATAACACATAAAGAAACAGAAGCAGTCATCAAAAGCCTCCCAACCAAAAAAAAGCCCAGGTCAAGATGGGTTCAGTGCAGAATTTTATCAGACATTTATTGATGAGCTAATACCAAATACTCTCGAAACTATTCCACAAAACAGAATCAAATGGAACACTACCTAACTCATTTTTGGAGGCTATAATAACTCTCACTCCTAAACCACACAAACACCCTACAAGGATAGAGAACTTCAGACCAATCTCACTTATGAACTTTAATGTAAAAATACTCAACAAAATACTGGAAAACAGAATCCAAGAACACATCAAAATGATCATTCACCATGATCAAGTAGGCCTCATCCCTGGGATGCAGGGATGGTTTAATATAAGAAAATCTATCAATGTAATCTACCATATAAACAAACTCAAAGAAAAAAGCCACATGATCATCTCACTAGATGCTGAGAAAGCATTTGACCAAATTCAATACCCCTTCATGTTAAAAGTCTTAGAAAGAACAGGAATCCATGGCCCATACCTAAACATAATAAAAGCAATATACAGAAAACCAACAGCCAACATCAAACTTAATGGTAGTAAATTTGAAGTAATCCCACTAAAATCAGTAACTCCACAAGGCTGCCCACTCTCCCCCTACCTATTCAATGTAGTACTGGAAGTCCTGGCCGGAGCAATTAGACAGCAAATGGAAATCAAAGTTACGCAAATTGGAAAGAAAGAAGTAAAAACATCACTATTTGCAGATGACATGATAGTGTACTTAAGCGACCCCACAAACTCCACCAGAGAACTCCAACAGCTGGTAAACAAGTTCAGCAATGTGGATGGATATAAAATTAACTCAAACAAATCAGTAGCTTTCCTCTACTCAAAGGACAAACATGTGGAGAAAGAAATTATTGAAAATACACCCTTCACAGTAGTCACAAAAAAAATATGAAATACCTTGGTGTGACTCTAACTAAGCAAGTGAAGGACCTGTAAGACAAGAACTTCATACCTCTGAAGAAGGAAATTGAGGAAGATCTCAAAAAATGGAAAGATCTCCCATTCTCATGGGTTGTAAGGATCAACCTTATAAAAATAACCATCTTACCAAAAGTAATCTACAGATTCACTGCAATCCCAAACAAAATACAAACCCAATTCTTCATTGAGTTGGAAAGAGCAATGTGCAATTCCACCTGAAATAACAAAAGACCTAGAATAGTGAATTACATCCTCAACAGCAAGAAAAAATCTGCTGGAATCACTCTCCCTGGCATCAAGCTATATTACAAGAGAATTGTGCTAAAAACTGCATGGTACTGGTATAGAAATAGGCATGTGCATCAATGGAATAGAAGTTCCAGAGATGAGCTCTCACATATATGGTCATGTTTTTTTTTTTTTTTTTTTTCTTTTTTTTTTTTTTTTTTTTTTTTTGTACAAAGAAGCTGTAAACATTCAATGGAAAAAGGACAGCCTATTCAACAAATGGTGCTGTTCAAACTGGCACTCTGTTCAGAAGAATGAAAATAGGCCCTTTCTTATCTTCTTGTACAAAGCTCAATTTCAAGTGGATCAAAGATCTCCACATTAAACCAGGTACACTGAAACTATTAGATGAGAAAGTAGAGAAATCCTTAGAACACATAGGCACAGGAGAAAATTTCCTGAACAGAGCAGAACTGGCTTGTGCTCTAAGGTCAAAGATTGACAAATGGGACTTAATGAGATTGCAAAGTTTCTGTAAGGCTAAGGACTCTGTCAAGAAAACAAAACGGTAGCCAACAGATTGGGAAAAGATCTTTACCAATCCCACATCTGATAGAGGTCTGATATCCAAGGTATATCAAGAACTCAAGAAGCTAGATACCAGAGAATATAATAATCCTATTAAAAATGGGGTACAGAGCTAAACAAAAAGTTCTCAATTGAGGAATATTGAATGGCTGAGAAGCATCTAAGGAAGTGCTTGACATCATTAGCCATCAGGGAAATGCAAATCAAAACCCCAAGATTCCAACTCACACCAGTCAGATTGTTCAAGGTAAAGTATTAAGATAACACCAGATGCTGGTGAAGATATAGAAAAAGAGGAACACTTCTCCATGGTTCGTGGGTTTGTTAACTGGTACAACCACTCTGGAAATCAGTCTGGTGATTTCTCTGAAAATTGGACAAAGTACTACCTGAAGACCCAGTTATTCCACTTCTGGGCATTTACCCTAGAGACAATGCTCCAACATACAACAAAGACACATGCACCACAATGTTCATAGCAGCTCTATTTATAATAGCCAGAAGCTGGAAAGAACCCAGATGTCCTTCAGTAGATGAATGGATACAAAAATTGTGGCATATTTACACAATGGAGTGCTTACTACTCAGCTATCAGAAACAATGACTTTATGAAATTCTTAAGAAAATGGATGCATCTAGAGAATATCATCCTGAGTGAGATAACCCAGTCACAGAAGAACAGACATAATATGCAGTCACTGATAATTGAATACTAACCCCAGAAAGCTCTGAACACCCCAGAAACAAGACACAGACTGTGTGAAGTTCAAGAAAGGAAAAAAAAAGAAAAGAACAGAAAAAACCATTATGTTTACTCCATCCACACCAAGAAAACTTTGACTAATTCCAAGTTACATCCTGTTCTACATGAACTTTATGCTCATTGTAACTAGTAAGACCTTAATGCACTCTAGCAAACCTTTAAAAAAAAGCCAAGCAATGACAAAAATATATTTGTATACTTTTATGCAAAAGGCTTAAAATTTGTACATTTATCTTTGTTTTTTAAAATAAAGTTATTCAATAAAAAAGTGTAAAAAATTTTTCCAAGTTATAGTTTTTGTTGAGATATGTTTTTACTTCTTTACTCTGGCTTCTCAAAATTAATCAATCCTCTAGCATTATGTTCCAAATTACCAACTGTATTGCCATCATATCAGGTTTTGACCATGAGAAAAATGGTATGAGTTATTATTTCCATTTTCAATGTTTTAAATTATTCCTGTTTCTTTTGTGATATTGGATCATAGGACCATGGAATCAGAGGGGTAAAGGACAAACTTACAAGCTAAATATAAATCTACAAGTCACTGTAGCTGAATATGGAAGAGAAGGATGAGAACAAAAGAAATGGGTTGGATTATAGGTATATTTTTGATTTATACCTGATATGATTGAATATAGAATGTAATCAACACAGACAAGTCAAGGTAAACAATGATAGAATATCTGGCAGAACCAAATAGGCAAAATTATGGTAAAGCATATTGAAGAATGAAAATTATTATTTTCATATATATTTGGACCTTCAGGTTGAGATATATAAGAAGCAGCTAAATACATGAATTAAATTGCAAAATATATCTGAACTAAGTACAAAAAGTAGGAAATCACTAATACATACATGTTATTAAAATCATATGCAAATTACAACTATATTGAAATTCTCTTTCACCCAAGACAGAATGACTCTCATCCAGAAAACTAAAAAGAAACAAATGCTATTAAGAGTCCAGAAAATAGAGATGGCTTGTTTACTTCTACTGGGAATAGAAATCAACCCATTCTCCATGAAAATCAACAAGAATGCTGTTAAAAGGCCAACAAAATAGAACTATGATATTCTCTAACTATATTACTCCTTTGTATGAATCTGAAGGAATCTCAGTCTTCCTGCCATGGTGATGTATTCACAGAGCAGTTCATTGTTCCTCTACATATAATAGTCAAGCTGTAATCAGCCATGATGCCCCTCAATAATGAATAGAGATGGAAATGTGAAAATGTGAGGCCTGTTTTGTTTTGTTTTATGTGAGCAGATGGGATTATTTTTCAGGCATGATGTTTAAACCCAAAATTCCATCATCTGTGGAGACATAGATGGAAGTGGAGGTTTGCATCCATACTCATGGAATCTAGAAATTTAGAAGTCTAGTGTTGCAATTAATCATAATTAACTGTCAACTTTATGAAGTTTGCAACACCTATGGAGACAAATTTCTGCTCAATGGTGGAGATATTATCTAGATTGTGTTAGTGGAATTGGGGAGACGTATTCTAAATATCAGAAATAACACTCAAAGGACAGAAGTTTAAGACTGAAAGAAAAGGAGTAAACAAGCTGAAAACATTCCTCACTTCCTAGTTCCTCAGTGTGTGCACTTCAAGCTCCTAATGCCTGGAGTTGCCTGTTATGATGCACTGCATCCTCAAGTATGAGTCAAACAAGCCCTTCTCTCCTTCAGTTATTATTTTAGCTATTTAATCATGTGTGTAAATACGACATAGCTAAATAGATAATACCAGTTGAGCCAGCAATGCTCTCTCTCCAGGAACCAAAGGCCATCTAACAAAAACATCAACATCAGATATGAGAAGTCCTGTCTTGAGTTTTTCAAGGTTGTTTAGAGACTGCCAAAACATTAGAGGTTATGGGTATTGTCCTTTGTTAATCCCTAGATGTGAAAAGTGTCTTAGGGTTTAACTACTGTGAACAGACACTATGACCAAGGCAGCTCTTATAAGGAAAATGTTTAATTGGATTCAGAGTTTCAGTCTAGTATCATCAAGGCAGGCATGGTACAGGAGGAGTTGAGAGATCTTCATTTTCAGGTCTTCAGTAGAAGACTGACTTCCAGAAACCTAAGACTAGGATATAAAGCTATGCTCACAGTGACATACCTATTCTAACAAGACCATTCCTAAAAGTGCCATTATCTAGTCTATGCATATTCACACCATCACAGTATGGCTCTGTTGTTGAAGACATGCATTTCAAGTCACAGGTTGCAGAGGTCCCTGAGTTGAAACCAAGCTAAATGCCTCTACCCTGAGAACTAGACTCACAGTACCAGAAAGCATCATGCAAGATTCCAAAGAAAAGAAGCAGTCAGCAATCCTATCAAGCCATGACATGACACTTATGAATGAAAACCACAAAAGGGACCAGAATGGTAGATAACCCTAAGAGTTTAGTAGTGGCAAACATAGTTTGGCAGTAATCAACAACTATCTTATTGTACCTAATATCTGTTTAACAAGAGAAAAGTGGTATTTGGTGTCAGAAAGTGAGCCAACTATACAGAGCTAGAGAAATAATGGATCTTATCTGTCATTATATCTATTGCTAAGTGTGGTCCTCATCCTGCACCAAGTTATAGACACCTGTAAGCAGTCAAAATGCAGAATTGTAGAGCCCTCTACAATATAATTCCCATATTCAGGGTTCAGTGATCACTGTAGAAAACTAAGGAAGAAATGTTTCATGTCCTGAGATTCTGTCTCCTAAGGAAGTCATAATCCACACCCATAAATTCTCACTCAAATGACAAAAACAACAGATAAATTGAAAAGGAAGCTAAAGGCCTAAAAAGAGTCAGCCTCCCCTCTGAAAATCCTAGAGGCAACTACGAGATACTGAAAGTCATGAATGAAAGAGCGTACCAATTCGTTATCTGTTGAGGGTCGAAGGCTGCGCCCTTACAAGGTGGTGCTGGTTTCAGGTGCCATGAATCAGCTAAAGTGTGGTAAATAACCACTGGGCACATGTGCAAAGAGTGGTGTGAGCCAAGTCACCACCCATCCAGGGGCGCCATGATCAGGCCACTAGTGGGCAGCCAATCAGACAGCGACACGCCACCCTTGCGGCTATAAATTAGGGTGCCTTTTCCTGCCCGGTGTCTTCCTCTTCAAGATGCAATAAAGGTTTTGCTGCAGAAGGATCCTGGTGTTCTGCGTGCATTCTTGCTGGCGAGACGGTAGCGCTGGGCAGTTATCCAATACTAAATATTACGTCCCCAAAACATTAAAAACTTACATTATAGAGAATGATCAATTGTACTTACATATTGTACAGAATACATATATGCATATCAAAATTTAATGAAAAAAAATCATAAATTTTTAAAAGAGCAACAAGAGATACTCCTTGAGAAGGTTTGGAGAAAGTAAAGGAAGAAGTAAATTATGTAACACTATTGTATCATATTTTCAAAAATAAAAGTATTAATTTAAAAAAATAAAGCACACACATGCACATGCACATAGACATGTGTGTTTTTAAAATACTTTTTTACTATTAACATCTCATGTACATTAGATGGAGATGAGACTTATGAGAAATACAGTTCCCACGGCTCATATAGAAGCTTCTCTTCCTGTAATATGAAGACAATCACACACACACAAAAAAAAAAGCCTAAACCAATCAATATAGTGAGAACAACTGATCATGTGGCTAGGTCTAATGAAAATATTTACAATACTGCTCTTGGACCAAATACTCAGGGAATAAAATGGGAGAGAAAACATAAGACTGTAAAAACCATATAACCAGAAAACCTGCTCTGAGGTTGCATTGTTTTAGAAATGACAGGGAAGCTATACCTAGGATACCTCAATAAGATGCTTCCTAAACAAGGCCCACAAATAATGCCACTGTTAAGTGACGTACTAACATTTCAAAAGCCTCTATCCTTAGACAGGATCCATAGGAAACTAACCAATGAAACTGGTAAGATTAGTCTCTCATAGAGGTGATTGACCTAGTTGCTTATTTTATACGAAATATTTAGTTGTGAAATCATATACATACAAGGAACATTACACAGACCCATCAGACCTGCCCACCATCATGCCATGTATCATGTAAAATTAAGAGACAGTTCACATGCTGACCAGGTTAGCTGCCAGCCAGGCCCAGATCCAGAGCTTTGAGTTGGCCCACTCCAAATTCTATATCATCTGTGAAATATTAGGGCTAATGGAAAAAGACTAATCCTGCTGATCCAAAGCCTCAGGATCCCCATTAAACAAGAAAATAACAGGAGTTCCAGTGAGTATTCAGTACTGATGACATCATAGAAGCCAGAGACCTCGAACCAGACCAATGGGTCTTTGCAATGAACATTTGCAATTAAAAATATGTGGACAGAAGACTATATTGTGAGACATTTTCTATGCTGTGTCTTGATTTGTTTATATTTAAATTGTTTTTATCTCCCTGGTGAAGGGGGGATTATTTGCAAGGGTGGAGGGTGGATACAGGAGGACAGAAGATGAGTGTGTCTGGGATGCATGATGTGAAACTCACAAAGAATTATTTATAAGTTTAAAAAATAAGACCCAGGTTGGATTCAGTGAAATAGAGGCATTACAAAGGAAAAATTAGGTAACTATATTTAAAATAAATGAAAAAACACTAAGATGTAAAAATGGTATATGAGATTTGAAGGATTTATATGTGTGTATGTGTATTTGTGTGTATACACGTTCATGTGTCCATATGTGGGTGTTCTTGTAAGACTGTTAGTTGCTCTAATGGTTCTTACCATCTGAGCAGTGATTTGTTAAAACTTTTCTGTATAACTGTAATATTTATACTCTCTGAAAAATTGGGAATATGCCACAGTTTTTCTTACTGGATATTCCTAAAGAATATCTAGGTATTTATAGTTCTAGCACATGGCTGATGGTTATTGAAGGTACTTAATTTAAATGGTCTATAATCTCAGTACTTCATATAAAATATATTATCTCCTACAGAGGCATAATGACCAGATGCTTTGACTTTTACATGCTATAGTCATAAACCTTCTAATGAACTTTGGTGCAATGACAGTCTTAGCTGCATAATTACTTCAAGGCAGATTTCATTTTTAAAGAGTCAGTATAACTGCTGAGCATAAATAATATTTTGAATATACTCATAAAATAGTTTGACATATTTATCTTTGAGTTCTGTAAGTATAATATTAAAATGTATAACATTGAGAGCAGAAAATGAAGGTACTCTAAAATTATTTGATATAAAGGCCGATAACGCCAATAATTAAAGGGAAGAATGGTTTGAAGTTGTTCATTGAGAGGCATTCTAGTATTCTAGTATTCTAGATGATGGAAATACCAATGGTATGTTAATTTTATCTTTATTATTTCTCTTTTTCAAAGTACTCTTTTGTAGTCATTGAAATTCATGTTCACCAGGAGTTTATAAATTTCTGCTTTATGGGAAGGAATCATGAACAGTGGTAGACATTTCGGTTACCATGCCTGTCGTTCTCAAACCTAACATTCATAAATGAAGCAGAACTTCGATGTCAGACTGGCAAATAAAACCCTCATACCACAACATAAACAGTGTGTAAAACTGAATAAACTGACCCAAAATCTTATAGATTTCACTATCAAATGTTTAGTCTGTTCTCTTGTGGAATAATTATAACTTCCCAAAACTGGGAAATAATTTTAACTACTGAAAAGAAAGAATGTAGTGGGCATCTTTTAGGATTTTTCCCTAAATTAGCATTCATTTTTGCCCATGTTTTTTGCCAATGATATTTGTAGTTCCTATCCAAGTTCATCAAAGCTCGACCTTTCCAATGAGGAAAGCAACCACACAGTTAGAACACTCACTCAATGTGAGCTCTCATTTGGTTGATGGTTTCCAAACAGATTCATTCAACACTCTAGTAAAGTAGTAGAGTCTTATGAGACTAAGACACTGTTTTAAATACAATTATGAATTCAATATGAGTTATTGCTTAATCATAATGTGGTATACTTAAGCATGTATTCATATATATAAAGTAGGGTTTACTTTTTATATATTTATATACTTCATATATATTAAGACACTCCAGTCTTAATATATATGAAATATAAATTAGGCTAGTAGATTCAATGTTTTCCTTTTGTTGTAACATTATATTAAAATGTTCAGCTTTTAACTTAAGCTCTTTTTAGCATGTTTTTTTTTATTATTTTAGGAGATTTTATAAATGTCCTACATCTGCTCTGTAACATCTGTAGAGATGAAACATTTCTCTGTAAGACATTGAAGGAAATTCCATAGAGATGTCTTAATTTGTTGGTTGAATATTATTGCTCATTGCAAACAAAAAGGAAAGCATGTGCATGAAAGAGACATAATAAAGCCAAAATAATAATTTTTAAATTTTAGAATGAATAGTGTCTCATTCTGATATCCATCAGAACTGACTTAGTGAATTTTCACAAATGTTTCTTTCTTGCTTTAATATAGGGTAAATGATATTTTTCTAATCAACATTGATTTAAGATTTATTAAGCTTTAAAGAAGTAAATAGACATAACCTAAATCGCAGGTCTTACTTTGCCTGTAAGATTTGTGAACAATAGCTGTTTAGATTATGGGGCTTCATGAAAGGTTTTCCATCTTTTTTTCTATAAATGAAAGTAAGGAAATAAACTGTGCACTTTATATATGAGTATATATAAATATGTTGTTTGGTTGATAATGTTCCTGTTTTTGATTATTTTGGTGGGACACTTCCTGTGTATACAGAGGTAACACTGTATAAATATGTATGTGAATTTGGAGATGAGTCACAGTTGATAGAATGCTTACCTATCAGGCACAGAACATTGCATTTCATCCTCAGTAGTACATGAACTGGATTTGATGGAATACATTTTTGTATGTGGGAGATAAACACTAGATAATTAGATGATCACAGTTTCCTAGGTTAGACAGTAATTCAAGATCAATCAGATCTGTGAAAGACTCTGCCTTGTTTCTGTTTGTTTGGTTTATTCTTTCTTTTTGTTTCAGGAAGTTTCTAAAATGGCCAAGTCTCAGTATCAGACTTTTCATATACTATCTAAGTAATTGGGAAGCTAGAGCTTAAGGATATTGTAGATCTTCAACAACAAAGAAAAATATATCAGGTAAACCAAGATCCTCTCTGTGCTGCTAATTCTGCTTTTGGTGTGTTAAAATTTAGAAGGATACAGTAGCCACGGGGACATTTGTGAAAAAACATAGCAAGACTAGATATCATTCTTTTACTTTTCTTTTCTTTTCTTTTCTTTTCTTTTCTCTTCTCTTATCTTCTTTTCTTTTCTTTTTTCCTTCCTTCCTTAATTTCTTTCTTTCTTTCTTTCTTTCTTTTTATTTCTTTCTTTGTTTCTTTCTTTCTTTGTTTCTTTCTCTTTTCCTATTGGGTTCTCTTTATTTGCATTTCAGATGTTATTCTATTCTCCGCCTATTCCCATCCCCTCTCCCCCTCACACTGCCTCCATGAAGGTGCTCCCTCTCCCAACCACCCTCTCCCTGTCTCAATGTCTTGGTGTTTTTCTACACTGGGAAAATGAGTCTTTGCTAGACCAAAGGCCTCTCCTCCCATTGATGCTGGAGAATGTTATCCTCTGCTGCAAATGTACCTGCAGCCATGAGTCTCTCATGCAAATTCATTGTTTGGTGTTTTCCTCTATGGGAGCTGTGTGTGTGTGTGTGTGTGGAGGGGTGTTGGTTAGTTGATAATTTTGTTCTTCCTATGGGGTTGCAGATCTTTTAGCTCCTTCAGTCCTTTCTCTAGCTCTTTCATTGGGTTTCCATGTTCAGTCCCTTGGTTATCTGCAAGCATCCTCTGTATCACTATGGCTCTGGCAGACCCTCTTAAGCGGTATCCATATCAGATTCCTGCCAGTAAGCACTACTTGGCATCAGCAATAGTGCTGGGTTTAATAACTGTATATAGGATTGTTTCCCAGGTAAGGCAGTCTCTGGATATTCTCTTCTCCAATCCCTGCTCCCCTATTTGTTCCACTATTTTCTCCCTTCTAAGAAAAACTGAGGCATTCACCTTCTGGCATTCCTTCTCTTTGAGCTTCATAAGTTCTGTGAATTGTTTCATGAGTATTCAAGGGCCTACTGGGCTAGTATCTGCTTGCTTATCAGTGAGTACATACCATAAGTGTTCTCTTGTGTCTAGGTTACTTCACTCAGGATGATAGCATCAAGTTCCATCCATTTACCTAGGAATTTCATGAAGTCATTGTTTTTAATAGCTGAGTATTACTCCATTGTGTAAATGTATCACAAATTCTGTATCTATTCTTCTACTGAAGGACATCTGCATTCTTTCCAACTTCTGGCTATTATAAATAAGGCTGCTATGAACATGATGGAAAATGTGTACTTCTTAGACATTGGATCTTCTTTTGGGTATATGCCCAGGAGTGTTATAGCTGGGTCCTCAAGTATTTCAAGTTTCTGAGGAACAGCTAGATGCCATTCTGATGATCACCTTGCAATTACTTAATTTGTCTTTGCTCTGTGACCACAAACAGAACAAAGATGTTGTTGGACAGATGGCTCAGAGGTTAAGAGCACTAGCTGCTCTTCTAAAGATCTTGCCTTCAAATTCCTAATAACCACATGGTGGCTCACAGCCATCTGTAATGGGATCTGAAGCGCCTTCTGTTATTTCTGAAGAGAATGACAGTGTACTCACATACATAAAATAAATAAATTAATTAGATAAAATCCCACCTCACTTTCTGCACTATTTGTGGCATATTCTTGAATCACACAAAACTTAAAGTATAGAATTATGACTTATTACTCACAAATCTTGGAATTACCTTTTTAAAAAAATGCTGGAATGTATTGACATTCAAATATAAAGAAAAAATGCTATTGCCATATGTAATTTTCATTCATTGTTTAAAACTAAATCTTCAAAAGATTGAACTTATAATAGTTTTAAAAGTTAAAAGCCTTAAAGAATTAAAAGATAAAGTAAGACATAAGGACATTCAAATATTTTGCTTAACAATGAAAGCATGTAGACTAAAATTGTGTCTCCATGAGTCCACTGCTTGCTGCGCAAGCATAAACTCAGAGTTCAGATCCCAGACAACTATATGCTGTGTCAAGTTATCATAAATCAGTAAACCAGACACTGGTTGTGGTAAGAGTTGAGTACAGTTAGATTCAGGTGGCTTGGACTTCACCAATTCTACCCAATGCTATGAACTCCCACACTCATGTAAAATACAGAAGAAATAAAAAAGAAATGAGGACAGAAGGAAACCTGGTTGTGGTATTTTGAGAGCATAAATCTAGAAAAGCAGGCAGGCATATGAAGTTCATATTTAACAGAACTCCAGGAGAGAGATAAAACAGGTTCTGAAGAGTTAAAACCATGAATTTCCCTTGTCTGTCCTCAATGGGATTTCCACTGTAGCTAAGAACTCTAGGCCTGGTCCAGCTTTTCTTCTGAGGTGTCAATCATTTTTTATTAATGTCCTGTACTTTCTCTTTCGTATATGACTTATCTGAAAAAGTGTGGTACCGATTTTTCCTGTCCTAAAAGATACTAGCAATTAAGAGCACAATGAAAGAGCAAGCTACTGACTCATTCATTGACTTTTCTATAAACTGCCGTTAGATATGAACGTTTTTGATGTAAGTCATGTAGGCATTACTAACAAATTACAAATATATTAATCAATGGAATTTTCTTCTGTATCTCTGAACAGAAGCTTCTTGAACACTGTACATGTGAATGCGCCTTTGTTTTGGAGGATCTCAGAGTCAGTGCCAGCCTCCTCATTAATTATGAGAATGTGATGATGGCATTTGTTATAGTGATATCCAGCGTCCTCTTGAATACATGCAATGAGAGATGGAATCACAGGATAGGAAGAATGTGAATCCACCTTTTAAAGCTGATTCTGAACAAGGTACCAAATCAAGAACTTGTAAAGGTAGTAATGGCCAAGTGTGAAGACCAATCTCAGCAAGCTTTTACAACAGGAAGAGTTGAGTAGGATCTGTGTCTTCTCCTTGGAGAACCACTTGACACATTAGAAAATCAAAGTGGCCATGTATATTCTTTTTTTTTTTCTTGAAATTTCTGAGAAGTATGTGGTGCATATGTGAAAAAGAGTAGTTGCATTCTCAGGAGTTAGAAAGGATTGTCATTATCATAAAATTCTTTTTAAATCAAAAAAAAAAAAAAAAAAAACCTTTTAAAGTCCACATGAGACTCTCCCTCCAAATACAGCCTGTGAACATGCATGGAGATAAAGGGGAGCACAAAAACTCAGGAGGTTGGGAATGAAGCCTTGAGTGGAGTAACAGTTTAAGAATGTAAGTCCATGCTGCATAAGGAATTCTTCAGCGATACAGATTGCTGTCATTCATCCAAGCCTTTGAGTCACTATGTTTCCTTAAGTAACCCAAATACACACATTGTTTCATGTGTTTCTGACTGCCATGAATGAGCACTTCTTCACATATCCCCAGAAGGTGTCAAGGAAGCAAGAGAATAGAATGAAAAATAGCAGAGTTCACATTCAAGTCTCCTCCGAAATACAAAATGATTATTTCTCCATGAACAGAACAATAGTAGAATTTATTAGGATGTTAGGTAATCATTGATGAAGTAAACTATTTGAGAGAATTTTGCACATACCATTGAATATAAAAAATACTTCACATAGAAATTATTTCTCCGTATTTGAAGTTCATAGAGCAGGGGGTATAACTCAGTGGGAAGAATGTTTGTCTCTATACAGTAGCCTAATCCAGGCTCCAGCTTAATCCAGAGCTAGTTTTGTTGTTACGGGCTGTAGTCCCAAGACTTGAAGCTGATCTAAGGAAGACCATAAATTGAAATCATCATCTCCAACACAGCAAATCTGAAACAAACATGGACTTCTTTAACACATCTTAACTAATCTCACATAAAACACCCCCAAAGTTATGCTTGTGTGACTATTTGTAATAGAGATAGAATAACTACAGTTAGATTTTAAAACTTTACTTATAAATTACCTGGATTTAAATTTCAATTCAAAATGTGAGTTCGTGGAGGTTATAGAAGACTTCTAGAATTTAGGATATAAAAAAATATAAGTAATACTTCATTAAAGGTAACATATCTTTCTAGTTAGTTCTACATTTAGCAAAATATACTGGGTAAATTTGCTCATTTTTGCCTTTTACCTATAAGGATGAAATCTATAAGAAATGGCAAATAATGAATGAAACCTTATAAAAGTGAAACATTTCCATAAGACAGACACTGTTATTCAGACAAAACAGCAGAATACAAAAAAGGAATTTTTTTTACCATATCTACATTTGATAGAGGGCCAATATCCACAATATATGAGTAAATCAAGGAACTAGACATCAACACACCAAACCATTAAAAATATGGTACAGACCTAAGCCAATAATTCTCAATAGAGGATATCAATATCAAATAGCTCAGAAACACATAATGAAATATTCAAGATTTTTAGACATCAATGCAATGCAAATTAAAACTACTTTGAGATTCCATATTACATCTTTCAGCATGACTAAGATCAATGACACTAGTGACACTTTATGACTGAGAGAATGTGGCCCAAGGAAGAGGAACAACACACCTCCATTGCTGATTGAATATAAACTTGTCTAGGCACCAAAAAATTGATACGACATTTTCTCAGAAATATGGGACTCAACCTACCTCAAGATCCAGCTATGAATTCTTGGGTATTACCTAAACACACTTTCTACTTCCACAAGGACACTCAGTCAACCATATTTATTGTTGTTCTATTCATAATGGCCAGAAGTTTGAAACAAGCTAGATGTTGCTCAAAAGGAAAAAAAAAATAGAAAAGACCCTTCCTTATCTCCTTGTACAAAGCTCAAGTGCAAGTGGATAAAAGATCTCCACATTAAACCAGGTACACTGAAACTATTAGATGAGAAAGTAGAAAAAAACCTTAGAACACATAGGCACATAGAAAATTTCCTAAACAGAACACCAATGGCTCTTGCTCTAATGTCAAAGATTGACAAATGGGACTTAATGAGATTGCAAAGTTTCTGTAAGGCTAAGGACACTGTCAAGAAAACAAAATGGCAGCCAACAGAGTGGAAAAAGATCTTTACCAACCCCAAATCAGATAGAGGCCTAATATCCAAGGTATACAAAGAACTCAAGAAGCTAGACACCAGAGAATCAAACAACCCTATTAAAAAATGGGGGACAGAGCTAAAAAAAAGTTCTCAATTGAGGAATATCAAATGGCTGAGAAGCATCTAAAGAAGTGTTTGACATCATTAGCCATCAGGGAAATACAAATCAAAACAACCCTGAGATTCCAACTCACACCAGTCAGAATTGGTAAGATCAAAAAAATGACATCAGATGCTGTAGAGAGAAAGAGGAACACTTCTCCACTGTTGGTGGGGTTGTAAACTGATACAACAACTCTGGAAATCAGTCTGGCGATTTCTCAAAAAATTGGACATAGTATTACCTGAAGACCCAGTTATTCCACTTCTGGTCATTTACCCCAGAGAAGCTTCAACGTACAACAAAGACACATGTACCACAATGTTCATTGCAGCTCCATTTATAATAGCCAGAAGCTGGAAAGAACCCAGATGTCCTTCAGTAAATGAATGGATTAAAAATTGTAGTACATTTATACAATGGAGAACTACTCAGCTATCAGAAACAATGACTTTACGAAATTCTTAAGAAAATGGATGCATCTAGAGAATATCATCCTGAGTGAGATAACCCAGTCACAAAAGAACAGACATAATCTGCAGTCACTGATCATTGGATACTAGCCCCAGAAAGCTCTGAACACCCCAGAAACAACTCACAGACTGTGTGAAGTTCAAGAAAAATAAATAAATAAAAGAAAAAAAACATAAGTTTACTCCTTACACACCACAAAACTTTGCCTATTTCCAGGTTACATCCTGTTTTACATGTACTTTATGCTCATTGTAACTAGTAAGATCTTAATGCTCACTATCAAACCTTAAAAAAAAGCAAAGCAATGACAAAAGTGTATTCGTATTCTTTTACGCAAAAATGCTTAAAATTTTTACATTTATCTTTGTTTATTTGAAAATAAAGTTCTTCAATTTAAAAAAAGAAAAGTGTAGTATGTTCACATACTGGAATATTATACATCTCTTTAAAAAATGACATTATAGTATTTGCAGGCAAATGGGTAGAACTAGAAAAAGTCATGTGAATGAAGTAACCCAGAGCCAAAAAGAAAATTATGGCAAGTATATGCTTCTATCTGAATGCTAGCCACTGAATAAATGATAACCAATATATAGTTTATAGAGTTAGATAAGATAGGCATGGAGGAAAGGACATGGGCAGACAAAAGAAATAGAATAGATTTTATGAGTAGATTGGAACTGTGTTGGGCTGGGAGAGTGAGAACAAGAAAGATTAGGATGGAAGGGGAAGGGAATATAAAATTCAGATTGGACAAACATTTGTTGGATATAAGGAAAATATAAAGCTTTATGAAATAGAAAGAAAAATGATAGAGAGGGAAGAAAGGAGAGAGAGAGGGGGGGAAGGAAGGAGGGATGGAGGGGAGGGGAAGAGAAGGAGGGAAAGGGAGGAGGTAGTGAGGGGAAGGCAGGGAAAGAGGATGGGGAAGGGAAGGAGGGAGGGGAAAGAGAGAGAGAGAGAAAGAGAAGGAGAGCAAACTTTGGGTAATTAAAAGTAATAATCAAAATGAAACCTCACAGAGTTGGTTAAACTTTAAACTTGACATTAGCAATTGCTTTTAAACAGCACAAAGTTGAAAATATGGCACATTAGGTTGAATTTTATGAGTATATCTTGTAATTATTTTGTTCTTTCACTTTTCAAGCAATGTGCACCAGGAGACACAATTTTAACCATCTGAACATGAACACGAGTAAATGTGTTTAATCTAGGGTTTAATGAGTTTTATCAACACTCGCCATGTTGGAGTTGGTGGGCAGCATAATAATGTGACCTCATTAAATTAATACTTGTGACGAAGATGGAAATGACCACTGAATATCAGAATAAATAATGTATCATCTTGTATTCCTTTGCTTCTGCTGCTTGAGGCATCTGGGGAAATTAATAAGGGTTACTTGTGTCAATCAGGCAAATCAGAAGTAAAAAGAAATCTTCAATTAATCATGGTATTTTACAACAATCCCTTTGGAAAAAAAGAACCCTGTTAATAAAAAAAAGCATTATGCCTTCTGTTGTAGTTGACAAACAGTGATAAGTTTCTCAGGGGACGTCATGTATGAGAAATTTATAATGAACTTTTCCTTATAAATTTCTCTAAAATCATTCCAAGAGCAAAATCTTAGCTGTTCTGAGGCATGAAACCCTTGGGACTTCATCGAAAGAGCTTTTCCTTTTGGTCCTTCACAGAGGGGGCTGGTGATTACTGCACAGGTCCTTTGTAGCATGCTGTCAGCTGCTTTTGCAGTTATAAATCCAAAACAAGACCCTTGAACCAGCAATTTTTGCTAATCAGGACAATTCCTATGATGTTCATATGGATTAACAAGTGACCCTCCTCAATTACTAACCCCAAGATACTAACAGCATACATTAGACAGCAGCGAATCCGTGCTTCCTGTTCTAATCAACGTCTGGCTCACTCTTTGGGGCTTCTTAGATTCTCTCATAATCTAGGAAAAGGACCTGAGCTGGAGTAAAGTACTGAGTGGTGATTTCCTATTAATGTGAGCCTGTCCCACCTGGAATTAAGCTGTGCCTTTCTTAGGAAGTGTTAATCTTAAACATTTGCATTTTAAAAGCCACATTATACTTCAAACTAAAAGTAATTTTCCATCTTTTAGCTATCTCAGAAATCATCCATTCCATCCCTACTTAATTATGATCAATAGGTAGGAAAAGGAAATGCTTTACCCCAAAGTTTAAACACAAATAGAACAATTAGCATTGAAGTAGCTATCAGATTTGGAACACAAGTTACTGAGCATGATCAATGTTTGAACACCTCAGACACCATTTTGAATATTTTAGGGACTAGTTAGTATTGAGATATAATTTTAAGAATAGTAAAACCTGAGGATATTTCATTTACCTTCTTTTGTTTTTACTTATAATTTTATCATTTCCTCTCTTCCCTTTCCTTCCCCTAGCCTATTACATGTGCCATTCATACCTTGCTTTATGTCAAATTGTGACCCCTTTATCTTTAAATATTGTTTTCACACACACACACACACACACACACAGAGAGAGAGAGAGAGAGAGAGAGAGAGAGATGGATATACAAATGTTTATAAAATTATACTTATTTAAATTCAGTGTGTTGAACTTATTTAGCATTGTCATATGTATATGATTTCAAGGATTACCAATTGGCATTAGAAAAACAATTAACAGGATCATTGCTAGAGAACAATCAATGCTCATCTTTAGATGGATTGAGATAAGAGTAAGTTTTAAAATGACAAAGAATGAGGTTAGGCAGTCAACAGAGTACTTGCTTCATACAAAGCCCATGTTAATTACCAGCATGTGGTGTTTTTTCAGTAAATATTAAAATGTGGAAATATTTTATCCTGTGCAAGTGAAGCTCCTGCAGGGCCATATTACACTTCAGGGGAAACAACTTCCTCTGGCATGTTGGTTTTACTCATTTTCCTCCACCTCCTGGTACAAACATGACTCTCCATCCATTAACTTATCAAACAGGTTTATATGTTAAATTCTCAATTCATAAGCCCTCTACACAATAAGCTTATAATCAGCAGACAAAGATATAAACTGCCTATCCTGAAAGATTTTTATCTCAGAAATCCTTAGAAATAATTATAACAACCTCATCAAACTAAAGAAACATACATGTAAGCTTCCATCTTGCCCCTGAAATCTCCTCCTCCTCCCCTCTTTCTACTCCTCCAGATTCTTACCTGACTGCTGCTCCACTGTTCAATCATGAACACCTTAACATCAACCCACCTGGTTGTTACACTCTTGAGATGGTTAGACAATAAAAAAAGGAAATTAGGACATCTTTCACCATGTAAGTGTTTTATGCCAGCATAGGAAGCAAGAGCCAATATTTAGAAAAGAGAAAAAAGAATCAAGGAATGTCAGAACAACAGATTGCTATACAATTCATCATAGAATAATTTAAAGAATTTATGTCTACTGCATGAAGAATATGTACTTTTATATAGCTTACAGCAGAACAGATTAAATTTAGATTTGTTATTAGAGTATATTTTGACGTTCTGAACTTGATTTTCAAAATAATAGCTCTTTTGCACTTTTTAAAACTACCATAGACAATTCATGTATACTAGGTGTGTTCTATTTAGAGATATAGCTGTATTTAACTAATATTTTTATAATTTAGTAATTTATAATTTACAACTGACTAGTATTTTTCAAACTTCTTGAAACACACTAATACATACGTTCAAACCTTTAATCATTTATCAAGATGTTTGAACACAGAATCCAGTTGTGAAATACATTAAAGTGATTCAAGCATGCTTCTCAACATATAATATTCATAGCAGACTTTTAAAGGTATAGAACACATAAATTAATATTTTATTGTGAAAATAAAGTTAGAGCCCCCTGAGTTGAGTGTTTGTGGGTGGTGTATTCTGTGTATATAGAAAAGTCCCATAAGGTAGTCTAAAAACTTGCTTCTGTCATATATATTGCAAAATGTTATTTTCAGTAGAACAGGAAAAAGCTTATCACACAGTGCTACTATTTCTATTTACCTATGGTGCAACCTAGCTCTTCACCCACCTATAGCAATTAGGAAATGTGAGTGAAGTTTAAAGACAGAGCAAGCCACCATTAATGCAATTCTTTTGTATAAAATAGCTTCTGAAGATGTACAGAAAAAATATCACTGAGATCGCAGCATAAGGACACAAATGAAATGTAGATCCTGACCAAATTGCTAGCTTCCTACAGTGCAAAGCAATAATGTTTATAAATCTATCTACCATGATTTTCTAGTTGTCAATGTCGAAAGATATTCATAGTAATAGCATTAGTCCTTGTCTTTTGTTAAATGTAATTATTTCTCTTGAAGAAGTAGGTCTTTTAGAAGAATGGCTCCCTAGAGGGAAAAAGAAAAGGAGATTAAGACAGAGAGTTAAGGTAGAGCATCTATAGAAATTCATGAAAAGATCATCATGCAGGCAATGTTACTTTTCTCATTACAGATCAGGAATATTTGTTATCCAAGAAAATATAAAGCATTCTACATTAGCAGGGCTTCATGTTTAAAATAACTTTTAACAGCATATGACTTGAGGTGTCTTAATAATAACTCACAACTGAAAGGGACTAGAAGATCCATTTGTTTATTCCTGTCAATGAGGAAATAATGTATTTAAGTTATTCTTATCATGTATTTACTCTACAGATACCCCAGCAACATAGATTGAAAGCTTTTTGTGCCAGAGATTGCATTATATTTTGATTTTTTATTAACTTATGTTTAGATACTTGTGTGTTCCAAAATAATTTGGATATTTCTTCTTTTGGGCTATATGATAAAGATCCCCATTACATCTATGATCAATTTCTAAGTATGTCAACATTAATCTGCATAAGATAAATGATCAGACTCTAAATATTGACTACAGTTCTGTGTTTGGCATTATCTAGTAGTTACTTCATTATTGAAGAAATATTATTATTTGACATCATATTGGGATTATAATTTTAAAATATAGGAAGGAAGAATGAAAGGAAAGTGACCCCGATAAATCTTTAAATTTTATTTGGAATAAACCTACTAACAATTATGAGTTAATATGGTTTCTAACATGGAGCGGTGGTGAGAGAATGAGAAACTGAATCAATTTGGTGACACTGGGAATTATTTAAGTAACAACAACCCTCCTATAATAAGGGTTAAACTGAAATATTTCAGACATAAGTATGCAAAAATGGGTGGGCAATAAACAGAAGGAAATCTAATAATTATAAATACTTCCAATTTCACTTTTTAAAAAATGATTTATTTTAGTATCTTAATTGAAGGTGACAGGGAATATATCCCTGATTATCAGTGCATAAGAAAGGTGGAAGAGGATATGGAATCATCTGTAGCTAGAGTTAGAAGCAGTTTTGTGTTGGTTCCTGGGAACAGAACTATGTTTTTGACAAAATGGTGGCTGTGTTCTTAAGGGCTATAACATCTTTTAAGTTCCATCAAACTTTTTAAGTTCAAGCAAAAGAGAAAGTGGTTCTCAAATGGCAGTCCTAAAATACAGCAGCCATTTAAATTTACCTTAACCTAAGGAAATTTAAGTACTCTTTTTTTTCTCTTCCAACTTTATTTTTTTTTAAAAGAGGGATACAAGTACAGATTTTCTAAAGGCATTTTGGCATATCACTATATGAATATATTTTTGTTAGTACTAAATTATTTTAGAGGTTGGATATCATGCATTGAAATCCCTCTAGTTACCATAAGTATTAAGTACATGTAGGACAGAATGTAACATGGAAACAGTCAGTTTTCTTGGTGTGTATAGATTAAGCATAATGATCTTTTAATACCAAAAATTGCCACAAGGCTATATTCTTAGCTCTTGGATTATTAATGGTTTAAGGTCCAGGTGTACCACACTCTGACAGGGTGCTATACATTTATTTTTTTCCTAAAAAGGGATGAGGCTTTCACTTTTTGGCCTTTGTTTTTCTTGAACTTCATATGGCCTGTGAGTTGTTTCTGGGGTATTCAGAGCTTTCTGGGGTTAGTACCCAATTATCGGTGACTGCATATTATGTCTGTTCTTTTGTGACTGGGTTACCTCATTCAGGATGATATTCTCTAGATGCATCCATTTTCTTAAGAATTTCATAAAGTCAATGTTTCTGATAGCTGAGTTGTACTCCATTGTGTAAATATACCACAATTTTTTATCCATTCATCTACTGAAGGACATTTGGGTACAGCTTCTGGCTATTATAAATACGGTTGCTATGAACATTGTGGTGCATGTGCCCTTATTGTTTGTTTTTGCATCTCTTGGGTATATGTCCAGAAGTGGAATATAGATGCTTCAGGAATACCTTGATAAAAATGGTTCATATTGGGCTTAAGGAACATAATCAGACTTTGATGTGTCCTTCTAGGAAGTTTTCCCCAGGAGACAGGTAACATCTTCGCTGTCCCAGTGTTTACAGCTAAAAAACCTAGATTTTTCTCATTGGAAATTAGAAATCATTAAACCTAATTTCCTGTTTTCTATCTTGAACTCCTCTCTCAGATCCCTACCTGGATAAATTGCATTTGCTTTTACAGGTTGTAAAGATGATACACCACCCATTTAGTAAACTTCCTGCTTCTTCATGTATGAGATATTCTGATTTGACAATAACACTCCTGCCTTTCTGCCTTTTCTTTCAATATTCTATGACACCATTAGAAATGAAGCAACAAATGAGGTCAGCCATGCTTTCCCAGCACAGCCCAGGGGAAAAAGTCACAGGAAGTGGTTACACTATTCATTTTAGAAGTTTCACTTTGTACATATGGTCATATAGCTACATTCACTTTAACAAAGGGTTGAATTTTGTGACTTTTCCATTTATAATAGTTGCCTTTATATAGGGTTAAAATACATGAAACTAGCCATGTCAAATGTTCTTCTTTAATTAAATGTTTTCCTTTAGTTTAGCAACTCCGAAAGCACATAACTACCAGATAAAGATCAGTACTATGCATAAAGACTGCAACTAATAGAGGAAACTAATTTTGTTACAATTATCCAAACTGAAGGAAAGACTAACAATTAATTCAGTCACCTACTGGAAAATAATAGAGAGAAAACTTCAAGTTTGCAAAGAATATGCCTCCATGAGATCCAGCTGTAAGGAATTTTCTCAACTAGTGATCAAGCGGGGAGGGCCCAGCCCATTGTGGGTGGAGCCATCCCTGGCCCCGCCCATTGTGGGTGGAGCCATCCCTAGCCCAGCCCATTGTGGGTGGAGCCATCCCTGGCCCAGCCCGTTGTGGGTGGTGCCATCCCTGGGCTGGTAGACCTTGGTTCTATAAGAAAGCAGGCTGAGCAAGCCAAGGGAAGCAAGCCAGTAAGTAATATCCCTCCATGGCCTCTGCATCTGCTCCTGCTTCTTGACCTGCTTGAGTTCCAGTCCTGACTTCCTCTGGTGATGAACAGCAGTGTGGAAGTGTAAGCTGAATAAACCCTTTCCTCCCCGACTTGCATCTTGGCCATGATTCTTGTGAAGGAATAGAAACCCTGACTAACACAAGTGGTCTACTATTGTTACAGAAATATTAAATAAATACCCATTAAACAAATAATTACAGCAAAATGTTAAACCAGTAACAACTTTATTTTTGGACCATAAACTGCTATACACTATATTCTACCATCTAACTCAAACTTTACAAAGTGATGTCTGCCATGGTTGAACTGTGTTCCCTTAAGATTCACATTATATCTCAATTTCTATGTATCTTAATAAGTGGCCAAATATATGTTATTTTGAAATGGGGTGTTTCTCTATCAAAGCAAAGATCAAGGGATAAATCTCGAAATGTGGTGCTAGGGTTGGCTTATGTTCATGATCCTCATAGTATGACATTTGGACACGTGATCCTCAGTTGTAATGGTATCTATTGTTCTGGTTTCCTTTGTTTCATTGGTTGGTTACTGAAATAGGGTCTTTATATGTAGCCCTAGCTGGCCTGTACTCGCAGTATAAATCAGGATAGCCTTGAGGAGACATAGATCTTCCTGTCTTTGCCTCCTGATGAGTGCTCCACCATTCCTGGCTGCTGCCCATTGATTTGAAAATCATTGAGATTTTATCAGATAATATTTTTCTGAAATAATATATAAAGCACAGTGGGAACTTGTAGTTGATACTCAGCTCATGATTCCATCCCTCAGCAGTTTGTCTTCAATGAAATCATAGCTTCCTGTCAAGTTCCTCCCGCCAAAAATATCTGCATTACCATAGGGCCCAAAGAGTAGAATTCAGAGTATGATGTGATATCTTTGAAACTGTGAGCTGAAATACTCTTTTAAGGGGTATCAATTATTCTGGATACAAGGCCAAAGCATAAAAAGCAACAAGCAATATCCAAAATAACCAGAAATGATTAGCAAGAAAGAAGAAAGGAGCAAATCTTTGTTAGGGACGTCTCAGAGGAAATTAAAAAGAAAATACCCTAATCCAGGATCATATGCCAAAACGATGGCAACAGACTGCTGTTGTTTATTCAGTTGTTGATATTTGATTAAAATAAGAAGTTTATCTTGATGAAAAAGGAATTCTGACATTGGTAAATGACATATCACAATTTTAGATCTTTTAAAGAAATGTGTTCCTATACATCAAAGTACATATTGGAGATAAATGGACAGATCTGCAGGCACTATAAGTTGCCCTAATTAAAGGTTCTTCATTGAATTATCTGCTTTAGATCTTGGGAAGAGAGATACCAATTTCTGCACAATCACAAATAAGAGCTGAATAACTACCCAAAATAAAAAAGTTCAAAAAAAAAAAAAAAAAATCCAAACTAACCTCTTGCAAGTATGTTATCTATCAAAGCATTTGCTTTCTCCTTATTTGTCTAAAATATGCAGTTTAAGTAACTAATTTGTTTGCTGATTTCGAGTACTGTATTGCTCAAAATTATAAGTTTTCAGAAATCTTCATCTTCTATTTGAGCCACAGTCTTTTAACTATAAATTGATTACTTTTGTTTCAATAGGGTATCATTTGACTAATTTGAAAGAAAAGCATTTTAAAAATATCTTGTCCTGTGATTGTCTTTGTGAGTTCATGTTGTGTTAGTCCTATTGTGTCCAGATGGCTGTTTCCCTGAATATGTTCCCTGCCTTTGGCACTTACAAATCTCTTCCTAAGATTGTGACAGCATAGTATGCCTTGAACTCATTCAAACCGGGGGGGGGGGGGGACTAAGAAAAGGAGGTAATGTACATGTATTCTTACATTTCCACCTCTAACCAAGGCCTTACTTGCAATTGATACCTGTTGTGAGCAGAAAATTACTTTCCTCCAATGGAATGGAATGTGAATATTAGTAACATTCCAGGACAGTGCTCATGCCCAGAAGCAGTTAACCAAAATAAAACAAACACCAATGAGTGTGTGTGTGTGTGTGTGTGTGTGTGTGTGTGTGTGTGTGTGTGTGTGATTTTTTTGTCTTATTGGTTTTCTCTTTATTTTATTATTATTATTTTTTATTATTAATTTTAAAGAGGGAGAGACGAAGCCTAGAGTTAGGGAGTGAAAATAATTTGATCAAATACATTGTATAAAATAAGCTAAATAAAAAATTCATTAAAAGAAAATATATTCACTATGTGAGACATGAACATGGAAAGATGGGTTTTTGTCAAATATTCATGTAAGTTTTACTAAATAAAAATGTTTCATAAAATATTCTAAAGATAGAATCAGTAAGTAACTTTGTCTTGTGGAAATATTATTGAAGTGATACTTTAGCTTGTATTTTTCCAGGTCACAAGTGAGTGAGTATGAGAGTAAATTTTAAATTTTTGTCTATTGATGCTGTCTTATAAAACTCATGCCAGTCCGGAAGACACTCAGAAGTGGGGATGACCTTAACGTGTTTTTGTTTGGGTGTCTCAGACACTAGAATTCAGGAGTACAATATTATATTTAATGGGTGTCATCAAAACACAGAGATAATTATTCAAGGGTTTCTCAGAGCAGATTCAGCATCCAAAAAGCTGAACATAATCGTCTGCATAATAATGAAAATAATTTCCATTATTTTGATGTTAAGTGATATTGCTATATTGATATATACCATTCACATTTTATAAAAATCTACCTAAGTAGTACGACAATAGAAAAATACCTCCATGAATTAATAATAAGTTGTTTACAATTGATCATCTCCTTCTAAATTAAGACCATTGCTAACCTCACCACATTTCACAAAGGAGAGCTGATCAAATTTTAGACAAAGTTAAGTTGTTTGGGAAAAATATTTAATCTTATTTCAGCAGCAAAACATATAAACACAGAAATGGCACTAGATAATGACTCCATGCTCAGTGGGTCAACTGCAGGTAAAAGCTTACTTGTGTTTATTTATTCCTAAATATCAAGTGCTATGCTTGCTCTCTGTTCCATGGCCTCAGAAGAGTAGTAGCTCATGATTAGCCTCGTCCTTTGCACTCTTAAGGCTGCTCCTAAAAATAGCCTTCACGGAGAAATCTTCTATTGACCATGTACCTGTATTTTCCCCTAAGAAGCACATATAAAATTGTAAATCTCAGAATGGCTGCAGTTATGTGCTTTAACATATGTAAATCACTTGGGCGGTGCATGAAAAAAGGAAAGAAAAATATTTTCCATACTTTTGATATGATCTACTTCTCATCTCTTTAAAGCATTGCGTGCATGCATACTAACAGACTTGAAATTTTGCTATTAGTCCACTCGTGACTGCACCACGAAATAGAATGAATCAGCACATGAAGTAGGTCAGATGGTGAAGCAATGTGATGAGATTAGTAGTCTGGCATAGTTTTTCCAGGGTCACATTTAACGGTGTAGCATTAATGGCACCGTGTTTCTAAGCGGGAAGTAAGGTGCAATTTTATTTTTTGAAAATCACCAAGGACATACTGCTTCTGGACTATTAACTTCTTTTTTTCTTTCAGTATTTAGATCACAACTCCTAAAGGCTTAGCTATATTTTGACAGGTACTGACAAAGAGTGCCATGAAATTGTGACTCGATTGTCACCTTCAGAGTGTTCAAGCTGAATAACTTAGGATGAGTGCTAGGTACTAATTAGAATTGTTATATTAGGAAAGCAAATAGAATGGTGTCTAACATTAAACAAAGCACAATTCTCATCAAAAATGCTTTCTTTTGTATACAGGTTCACCTGTAGAACACTTTTGCATGTTAATGAATCACAAACAATTATTGCTGGAGTGAATAGTTCCATGCAGTTATAAAAATCACATAAAAGCTCCATTATTTGTTGTCTTGGGTTTTTTTTTTTTTTTTACAGATAATTTTGCACTTGATAATTTCCAATTCCATTTGTAGCACAGTGCACGTGTGTGTGTGGGGGGGGGGGGGAGATCCATGTAAATTTAAAATCTAGTAATTGGAAAAATAACTACTTCTCACTTAAAAAGTGAAAGAAATAGTAATTTTAAGTAGGAAATAATCAGGAATCAGGCAGACTAAAATATCGAAATGAAAGGAGTGGTTATCAAGTAATCAGAAACCATGGATGTAACTTAAACATTTTCATATAAAAATTGATGAGAAAGAAAAGAAGAGAGGCAGGGCTATTTGGAACATGGCTAGAGAGAGAACAGATTTCATAAACACTGGAGTGAAGTGAAGGAAACACACACAGAGACACACACAGACACAAACACCTCTCCTGTACCCACTGCAATGGTGATAAGGTGTCTGAATTCTCTGGGTTGTGTTACTTCTTCATTCGCCATATCACATATCAGATACAAACACAGTACACAAATTTAATGTTAGCACATTTGTAATTTAGAGTCATATATAGTGTTGAAAATTTGGGATTTTTTTTACAAGTTTTATTTACTAAGATTTAATGTTTATGGTATTTTTACAGCTCTCTTTTAGAGAACCATATTATTCAGTGCATCAGGAATGTTCTTTTGTATGTATTCCTATTATTAAAAGTAAAGTTATAGAGCCTCATAATTAAAAATAAATAAAAGAAAAATGAGCTTAGCTTAGCCTGTTTCACACCACCATTTTATCATGGTTTTTCTAGTTAAAAATATTCCTCAATATTAAAATAAAGGTGTAAAGGTGGGTTGGTGACAAGGGTGTGCCACTAAAAGGTCACACGACACAGTAGATTAGCCCAAAAAAATTGTTAGGGTAGGTGTGGGAGGAAAAGGCCCTCTCCAAGTTGTGGCAGGAGAGAGACCGAATCAGACAGACAAACAGACCAGAATACAAAGAATGCACGAGAGAGAGAGAGAGAGAGAGAGAGAGAGAGAGAGAGAGAGAGAGAGAGAGAGAGAGAGAGAGAGAGAGAGAGAGAGAGAGAGAGAGAGAGAGAGAGAGAAGAGAGGGAGCGAGGGAGGGAGAGGGAGGGCGAGTGGTGATGTCTAAAAGCATCTGCATCTTTTAAAGAGTGCATCCGTTGCTATGCAACAGGTAGAGAAATATGCTGCACCTGGCAGCTGCAGGTGATGACATAAGCTGCCCAAGCTGCCATCACACGCACCAAATTTAAAACACTCAGAACATTAACTTTTCAGTGATAAATTTTCTCAGGACAGTTGAGAGCCATCATGCTGAATGAGCAGCCAGCGACCTTAACTACCGAGCCATCTCTCCAGCCTCTCCATATTTATCTTGGCTTCTCAAGCACTGCAATTAAGGCAACATAGGCACATCCGGTCATAATGCAATACAATATCACATAGTAATAGTAAAGCATCGCAAAGAACTCCAGTGTATCTAGAAAGTGATTCCACAGTTACGGTTCCGTGAAGAGGCAATGTATCTTTCTAGTTCTCTAGCCTTCCTACTCCACTGTCCTTTGTTTCAAAGTTTTCTTCTTAGCTGTGGTTCCCAAAGGAACAGCGTTTCTGATACAAAGCTGAGAATTAAGCTGGGCTCTAAGGCAATGCTGACAAGTCTCAGCAAGAGCACAGACAAAAAGAGCTGGCGAGGTTCTGGAATAAGAAGAGCGTTCAAATGTCCTCTCTCTCCCCGTTTGACTATCTACAGGTGGTCTCTTCATCTGGCAATGCCCCTTTGCCACCGTGGCTCTGGTGTGGCCTTGAGTGGCGGGGTCTCTCTTTTTGGCACTACTGCTTTCTGGGAACATTGAATCGAATTGATGTTAGTGAAGTCCCCGTGTTTGGGGCCAACATTGATCCATGCAGCTAAGTTTGTGCTTGTCTTCCCTTGCATGGACCACTCTCTGAATGAGGTCGGAGAATTGATGTGAGACCTAGGAAAAGGCCTGATGGTGCCCCAGGTCCAGCTGTCTGGAATGACAGTCAGTCAGCCCTGTGAAGAGCTGGAATTTCCAGCACAAGCCTGTACATCCTCACACTGATTTATATTAGTTTACCACTCTTTCCCTCCAGCCACCAAGGTTCTCCTGGTTTCTTTAGGTTTCCGTTCTATTTTTCATTTCTAAGAAAACACCCTTTTAATGTATTTTCTATTCTAAATTCATGTAGTGTCTCTCTTTGAAAATAATTAAAGTACTGCTCATTTTATGTTTGACTCTGAGATAAAGTACCAGTCAGGAGAAAAGAAAGTGTTCTTCTTTGTATACATGTTGTTACAGAGGGTGAGGTAGAATGAAACTATGGGGAAAAGCGAAGGAAAGACTGAAGACAGAATGAGAGAGAGATGGGAAGAAATAGGGGAGGAAAATAACTTTACAGTGGGAAGCGATGAGGAAGGGGAGTTCTGGGTGGTCCTAATGTCCTGTATCTCCTACTAACAGCAGGGAACTGCTTGGCATTTTAGTTTAATATTTCCAGCATTATTGTTTAAAATATTAGGAACATAGTGTTCATTCTCTAAAGAGCATGGTAACAATAACAATACTGACTTCATCTTTTTCTTTTTATTAGTTTATACATTTCAAATGCTGTTCCCTTTCCTAGTTTTCCCTCACAAACTTTCTATCCCCATTTATTGTCTCTATGAGGGTGCTCCCACCAACTCACCCACTCTGCCTCATCTCTCTAGCATCCCCCTACACTGGGACATCGAGCCTCCACAGGACCAAGGGCCTCTCCCATTGATGCCAGTTAAGGCCATCCTCTGCCAAATAAGCAGCTTGAGTCATGGGTCCCTCCATGTGTACTCTTTGGTTGGTCCTTTCCTGATGTTCCTTATAGTCCCTCCAATGCTCTTTTAAATTCTCTAGACAAATAATCAAATAAATATGTTTTATGTTGGTAAGTTTGGGGCACAAATAAGAGGTCTTTGAAAATATATTTAAATGTACTACAAACACTCTCCCATTGAATGTGAAAAATCACTTTCTATCATAAATGCTGTTGCCTAATTGTAGCAGTGGTCATGAGAGAACTTTCATGTCTTCTTTTGAGATAGCATTCAACATACATACTTTAAAAATATTACCGGTAACTCTTTGCTCTGTTTCTGTCACTCAAGGTTTTCCTGACAGATATGAAGCAAACAACCAACAGAGAACAGTTGCTCAGTGACCATCAGTGTTTCTATCAAATATGAAGTTGAGTGAGTCTGGGGGTTTGTAGATCAAAAGGCCAGTAGACATTTTAGAGGACTCATATTTTACTAGACATTACATTAAATATTTTCATAAAGAGTTAGGTATAAGCATTTCAGGATAGTCTGTGATAAGCAGCAGGGAGAAGAATTCATCATTCAAATAAAAAATGATAATTGATAATTGGGATATAAAATACAGGAGAAATTAGAAATCTTGCTTAATAAAAGAGCATTCTGCTTGTTTTCCCGAATTTTTTCTCATACCCCAAACCCAGCTATAATCTAGACACAGTAAGTACCCACCAGCTTTGCTGGGAACAAAGAAGGGAGTAGGCAAATGCTGTTCAGGAATCTCCTCTACTGCTTTAACTTTTTTGCCTCATTACTGAAATGCATTCCTGGCTTGGCTATGGGAAGACCACTTTAAACAATGTTCCAACTACTGCATATCCAGGCAAAAGCACACTGCTACACACACTGTTACAGCTACACACACTGTTACTGCTACACACACTGTTGTTGCTAATTCAGTGCCCTCGCCCACCTTTGGTTTCTACATGGCCCAGGCAGACCTCACTGCATCCCATATACAGGCCATACTCCTGGGTAAGACAGCCATGATCCCTTCGCCTATGCCTTTTGGCTGCTTGGTGACTGCATCCACTCCACAGCAGGATGACTGGCCCTACTGTTTTATTTATGATGCAATCAGCTGCTGTAAGGGGGTGAACAGTAACTGCTATTCCATTGCATAAAAAAAGCCTTTTTAGCCCTATGTTATAAACATTTAAAAGTCTGTCTTTTACCCTTTTAGAAAAAGCCCAGCAGGAGGTAGATAGAGGTCGCTGGGAGCCTCTAATTCATCTACATTTATAGTAGGTGTTGCAAGCTCTATTAGCAGAAAATGTATGACAGTGGGGCCTAAGTTTAATGTTTTACTTAAAATCTCTGCCACTCTGGCTAATGTCAGAAGCGTGCCCATGATTGGTGGTACATAGTCTCACTAGCACGGGCTTCCCTTTGGCACAAGCCATCAGTTGAAAAATGGCTATTACAATAATATATTTGAGTATCATACTGGAAAATCCTGCTTAATAGAGATTTTCTTTTATCCCCAGAAGCCAGCAGTATTTACACATGTTTTCTGCCAAACATGGATACTGACATGTTCTAAAACATTTCCTGGTAACCACACATATATGAATATTAATAACATTCAGTTCACCGGTGGAGTTATTTAGAAGGAGGATAATGCTGTCACGGCAGCAGCAACATCCTAAAAGTGGGTTCAGCCCAGAAACACAAATGTTGCAACCCCCTAAGCTTTCCAAGTTCTGAGCATTGGCAGGCTTCATCACATCATTATACGGGCTTCCTCACCGGGTTTTCTTCTTCTTTGGACACTGCCATCTTGTGAGTACTAAATACATCATCAGCAAGTCTCATTCTCATGTATTACACTAATAAATCACAAGAATGACAACTGATTCTGATGATCTATTAATGCAATACATCAGACGGAGGTGTTTGAATGGGGTATTACTCAGAAAACAGTGCTGTCTCCATAAAACCACATCCAAAATCCAATTCCATATAATGACACAGAATTCACAGCACACCAGCAGCCTGCTAATACTATCAAACTCCCGGCATTATCAAAGAAATTATTTGCATCCTCATTAAATTATCAACAATAACTTCTCCTTTCCTGGAAACGGATGTGCCTTTAAGTCAGTGACTCAAATTCTATGAGCTCATCATTCTCCATGGCACAAGAAGAATTATTTTGCAATTGCCCATGAATAAAGCAAATACCGTTGTGCCTCTGCTGGCTACTTCACATTCTATACTCGTTAAAAAGGACACCTGATTTTCTCATCTGAAATACATTTTCTCTGGTAAACGCACACTCAGCATTGAATGTTCTTTGTACTTACTAGATACTGTCTAAACACGTGTGCTTCTTTACATGTTACATACAGGAAGAAGATGCAAGGGGGAAAAGAAACCTGTGCAATTGCTCCAGAGTCTGTTATTCCTCACGGCATGCCTGAATCATTTCTCAAAAAGCCATCATCATCCTTCGACAACCTCTGTGCTCTCTTCTTTCTCTGGCCGGCACTTGCACTTGTGTTTCTGTGGCTGGCAGTGAAATTTAAATTGTGTAACTGGCTGTCCTTTGGCCTCATTTGGAAAATAATTTTAAAATTCCTTTAATGACTGAGTTTCAGAAATATATATCGGACCTTCAATTAACATGAATAATTTTAAAAATTCAGTTTTTTAATCTTCTGATTCTTTCTCTGGATCAAGTTGAAATCCCTTGAGTATTTTCCACGGTGTTTCATAACAATAATCCAATATAATCTAATTGAAACAGGCATCAAAGAAGTAC
The DNA here is from genome assembly GCF_963924665.1 of Micromys minutus. NCBI lineage: Eukaryota > Metazoa > Chordata > Mammalia > Rodentia > Muridae > Micromys > Micromys minutus. Next base: position 11,831,448 of record NC_137984.1, read on the forward strand.
AGCATGAACCTTTACATTTTTGGTTATTTTTTGTCCCCTTAAAGCTAAAACCAAACAATAAAATATCATCACATTGATTATGACGCAATTAAAATCAGATAGCACAAACACCCTCCTTTCTACCTTTTCATGTTCTCAAATACTAGCTGTTTTATACACAAAGATTTACCTATTGTTAACATCTTTGGAGAAATTTTGAGGGTGGGTAGAAAGAATATGCAGGAAAATGACAGTTTATGAGAAATACTTCAGTCCGTGATATGTGGCCTAATATGAGTTACCGCAGCCTGCTTCACATGTGGGCAATCCACTGCCCGCCTTGAATTCATTAGATTTCCTGGCATGAAGATCATTTTCTTCCTGTTACTGAGAACCTTTGATATTATATACTCCTAAATACCCAAATCTGGACCCTAATCTGAGAATAATGATTTATCCTTCCTCCTATATTGAGTCTCCTCCATATCAGAGAGTCATCTCTGATACGCATTTCATTTAAATCAGAGCAAAATTAGTCACTTGAAGATGTGTGATGGAATAGGAAGGATTCTTTGTAATTTAGGAAGATATTACAACTTTAGGGGAAGGGAATTGTGTCTACAGCATTAACAAAATGAACTAGAGACACAATAAGTGGCTCACACACTCTAGGGACATATGGAATGTATGATATATAAAACATATGGATGAAGAAACCTAATTAACATCTCAGATAAAGCTCTTTTACACAGAAAGCGTTCACACAGATTTGTTAACTATGCCAAACTTCTACTTGAGTTCGTGAGTCCCAAATACTTTATAGATTTTTCTCTCCATCTTTTTCTTTCATTCTTAGAACTGGAGAGTACTATTCATATTTTCAGGAAAGTAGTCACAGTTAATTTCTTTGTTAGTTCTTGATACTGGAAATTTCATTTTGACTTTGAAATGGACTCAGTGTGATAACAGGTGACTGTAAAAAAAATATGCTTGTGATTTGTTTCTTCTGTGGGTCATTATTGATGTTGTTATTGTTTTGCTGTTGCTGGTTTTAGTAGAGGTGCTGTGTGTGTGTGTGTGTGTGTGTGTGTGTGTGTGTGTGTGCTCACACATTCATTTGCATGTGTGCTACTTTAAATTACCACCTGTGAAAAATTTTGTTTGTTAGTTTATGTCTCCCTTCCCCCAGACAGGTTTTGCAATGTAGCCCAGGCTGTCCACAAACTATGGTATCTATTTAAGGCTGGTCTTGGACAGTCTTCCCGAAGTAGCTGCAGTATTACTAGAATTACAGATGCACACCAGCACTTTAACTTTTTTGTAGAACTTAATTATTTGCTCTCATTGTGACTCTTAGACTGACATCTCATATTACTGTTACTTAACTAGCTAGGCATCTGTGAAAAGCAATACCCTATTTAACTACCACACACTGGTACAAGGACTGTGGTTTTCACATTCTGAAGCCATGTCCCACACAAGTTCAAGGAGACAGAGTACCTCTGTGCAATTTAGGGGTGTCAGAGACTGAATGCTATGAGTAGATCCCTACACTCTGTACTGACTCAAGGACTTAAAATCTGATTCAGTCTCAATAGAATCCTGGTTAGAAAGTCAACAGCAGTTACTTTAACTTACTCATCTTTTTAAACACATACCACCAGTCCCTGCCTTCTTCCTATGTTAGGAGACTCTTAAATTTTTTCCTTTGAGTCTTTATTCCAAATGGACCATGAGGGGCCAAAAGGTTAGAAGAATCTTCTGAGCCATGGCCTGCTAGCAAGGAGGCTGTGAAACCAGTGTCATCATGTGTTAGGAACTCTGACTCATTATCAGTTTCCATCACCTAGGGAAGAAAGCTGAGGAAAGTCACGTAATTTATAGGTGGGTGGAACGAACTTATTTAAAAATTCTCAGTATGTTATCATGAATCATGTAGGCCTATTAAACTAATTGCTAAGCACATTTAAGGAGTCTAAAGGCAGACTTTGGTCGAATTTATCATCAAGCTGAGGGTATCTTTGGTGGTCTCATGCTGCCCCCCACAGCTTTGTCTCAGAACATTCATTATGCCATAATTACAAAGTCTCTTTGAAGAGGCTAGAAAATCCCTAGACTCTTCTCATCAATTATTTTCACCTGTTAATTCATTTTGTGTGAGGTAATAACCTCGGAATAATAACAAATGTGCAAGTACTCCGATTTTGCAATTAAAAGCAGCAGGACTTCTATTTTGATCATACAGACTGTGACATCCATCATAGAAAACAATTTGGGCCTAGCAGGATGACAGATGCCGCACTGATGGCTCTACTAACTAACTCCCTGTCCTAGGGAAAGGGGAAAAAATAGAAAAAAAAGAAAGGAAAAAAGAAAAGAAATGGCCTGGCTTCAGCCTGCCGCTGCAAACTATCTAATAGCTTCTGACCAGTCAGTCGGTAGGAGAGAGCCTGCGGTGAGTGAATTACCAAGAGGTAATTTTACTTCGGGAAAATGAGGATTTCTGAGGCATAAACGTACGCATTCCAGTGACTGCTGTAATTTGGAAACAAATAGCCCTTTTCATTTGAAAATGACTGGAATCACTGCCAGTGTGCAGCACGTTTTGTTTCTCTGGCTTTTACATGAAAAATACAATGTAATTCTCATCATTTCTGCCCTCATTCACATCCTATTAGACAGAATGCAAAGTGGTTATCTCTGCTCTCTTAGGCTAAATCTATTCGGGAAAGAATCCCTCCATCCCTCCCCCACCACACACACATACACACTTTTTCTCCTCCAACCTCTGGACAGTGGTCTAAATAATAGAAGAGTGCTCATTTTTGCCTTTCAGTTTACATAAAGCTCCAGTGAGCTCCGGGATTTTGATCCACTACCCAGAATCAGCTCAAAGACAGTATGGATAAAGGGTTCCACCACTGGTTTTGTACTGATTAACCTCATATTCTGGCTGCAGACACGACCAGATGACAATAGACACAGATAAATATTTTTGCCTGTATTCTTAATATTAAAAAAAAAACTGTTCATAAATTGTGTTGTTCTGTGTTGCTTCTTTTTATTTATTTTTCTTTTTTTTAGTTCTAAATTCAAGTGTTTGGGATCTCACAGCATCCCTCTTTGGGGGCAATGATTGTGTTTCCTGAGACATACCTTGTCATACTTACCATGGAACACAAAATTATGACTAATTGAAAAACATAAATGCCATTGCTATTATTGTGGATGGGAAAGAGCTCAATTGGAAAAAAAGCATTCTGTTCCTTGTGACCCCTGATTAACTAATCCAGGGACTAGATTATAAAAAATGGACCACTTCCTGTACTAAAGGAAGACACAAAGAGCAAATGGATGCTATGTTAAGAGAAACTGCTTTGTTCTTAGGATTGTGTTAATATTTTTGATGTGTGACACTGACAACAAAGAATGAGGAACAGACCAGAGTTTATGGGTGGATGGACTTGGCTAGGCATGCTTCACCTCTGGTCTCCTCTGGTGACCTCTCTGTCCAGGTGCTACAAGACCATGACATTTACCTTCCCCTGCATTCCTCACAAAGAACACTCACTCTTTGAGAACAATCTCTTGTATTTTTCTAGTTCACTGTGTCAGACACATAGACTTTGTCAGCAACAAGGATGAATGGATGGATAAAAGCAGAGATCCTTTGGCTGCTCGGGAAACAGGAAGATGAGGGAACCTGGTGCATTTTTCAACCTTCTATTCTGCATTCCTCCTCAACGATTTCCAGCAAGTGAAGATCTAGACCTGACTTTGACCCACCCCTACCCCCCTGTAGAGTGATCCTTTCGAGTTCATAATTAGAAAAGACTTTAAATTTGTGCTACAGATTCTGTATAAAAGCCAGACTGTGTGTAGCTGGGAAAGGGGAGACACACACGAGTTTTTCCCTCAGATAAAACAATATAATCAAATAGCAGATACAGGTTAGAACAACTAAACTGTAGTTACACATCCTAGGTCATCTGTCATGGGACGCCAGGAGGACTCGCTGTTGAAGCAAAAGCTCAGACTGTAACTGATGCTCAGTGGCCATCAACAAATTATAACTTGTGACACATTTGGTCCTGCTGTGTTAAGCTCGAAACCCAATGGAGAAAATATATAGTTTTTATTACAAAATTGTTCCTGTTTACAATTCTAATATCCTCTTCATTACCTACTTTTCCAGACATTTTAGGCAGTCCCGAAGACCTGAGGCATCTCTTGTCCTGTCATAAAGAGAAATTAATGTTGTTAAAGTTGGCCTACTTGCCCTCTGGGAGAGCCAAAGATGAGGAAATATAAGCCTCTGTTTTAAAAATGAAAATGATTAAAGGCAGAGACACCTTGGACATCCCATAGCTGCTTAACTTTTAATAAAATCCACAGGCACATTCAAACAAAAGCCCCTCTCTCTCTCTCTCTCTCTCTCTCTCTCTCTCTCTCTCTCTCTCTCTCTCTCTCTCTCTCTCTCTCTCTCTCTCTCTCTCCCACTCTCTCCTCCCTTCTCCTCTTCCTCCTCTATCCTCTTCCTTCTCTCCCCTCTTGCCCCCCCTTTCTCCTTCCCTCCTCCCCCTCCCTCCTTCCATCCACCCCTCCTCCCCAGACTCTGCAATTTTAAGGTCCATTCTGTAACAGGAAGCTGGCTCTGCTGACAATGAAGGGTAGGAGTGACATCATTATAAAAGCACATTCATTCAGCCCTGGCTACTGGGAAGGAGCAGGCACAGTGAAGCCAGGAGCACTCTCTCCAGTCAGTAAGCTAATTAGGAACACTATAAGAGGTCTTCCTTACAAGAACTGACAGACTTAATTCAGCTTCCGGAAAACACTTAGGAAAGCCCAAAGCATCTGCCCAGATGGAGGGGCAGTGCAGCCTCCAGCTTGCATCTTTTCCCATGGCCTTCATCCCGGGAAGGGTTACTCAGAGGGAGCTTACCAAAGTATCTTGAGCAAAAGGCTCATATGTCAGGAGGAAATGGCAGGAAATAACTCAGAAGAATGGATCATGGCCTTTGCCTCTCAAGGGCCAAGGAGTACAGTCAGAATTTCACCTCTGACTCTGCCAACCTTAGTCATTCCGTACGGTTAAGTGAACAAGATCAGAGGCAGGACCTGAACTTAAGCTAACATATCCACTCTGTAAATGTTTTAATTGCACTGATTTGTTTTAGTGAATCTTGAATTGTTAATTTTTTAATCTTAATTTCACCTTTTCTTTTCCTCTTCTCCTTTTAACTTTATTTTTAGCGCATCGTATTTACCAAAAGTTAGCTCAGACACAACATTGCAACTTTGTACAAATGAAAGATGAATACTCTACAATCTACCTATGCTGTTTTCACTGTTTGTCTGACTATTGCTCATGGAGATGTATTTGATTATTAGTGTAAAATGAGCATACCTTAGAAGATAATTAGGTCAAGGTCACTGAAGTTCATCAGAGCTATGAGTCTGATGTGACAAGATTAACCTATATATCCCCCAATGACCAAGCAGCTGAACTAAGAAAATTAGGAGTCCAAATTTTGAGGAGAATCATTTAAAAGTTAGAAAGAAACCTAAGAACATTTGGAGACCATCAAACATTGGCTGCAATTCACTGTGCTGGGCAGCCAGAGGCAAAAGAGCCACACTCTCATGAAGCACACTCCCCGTGGTCGTCCATCAAAGTATGCCACTTTCTCCCAAACGTTTATGTTTTCTTTCCTTTTTTGTGACCTTCATCTGGGCCTCCACTGCCAACAGATGAGGAACATGTTATCCTGTTGAGGAAATCTCAGTGTTGTCACCTATAGGGAACTATGCAATGATGTCACCTATAGGAAACTAGGCAATGATGTCACTTATATGGAACTAGGCAATGATGTCACCTATAGAGAACTAGGCAATGATGTCACCTATAGAAAACTAGGCAATGATGTCACCTATAGGGAACTAGGCAATGATGTCACCTATAGGGAACTAGGCAATGATGTCACCAATAGGGAACTAGGCAATGATGTCACTTATAGGGAACTAGGCAATGATGTCCAGTTCCTTTCCTTTTTAAGCTCTGACAACAAAGTATTTGAAATTCTACAAATGTTTTCATCTTTGTGCTTTTTGTGGTTTTCTAAACTTCAAGACTCGCCTAATTAAATTTTAATATTTTAAGTATAAATACCTTACAAGAAACAGCTGATATCTTGTTGAAGATTAGCTGGCAAGCAGATTAAAGGAAATTTATCTTTCAGATAACCATAGCAATAATACTAACATTATAGAGAATCTGCTCTGTATGAGTTGCTGTTCTAACTGCTTTATATGCTTAGTCCTAAACTCTACTACAGCTCTCTGTAAATAGGAGATTGAAGGCCCAGAGGAGTTAAGTTCCTCCAATGCTGAGGACTAAACACAGTCACCACCAGAATCCCCAAGGAGACAATCTTTATGAATCTGAATTCAGAAGGAGGCAAGTAGTGCTAGAGAAGGAGGCCATGGCAGATGAGCCTCTCAAATCATGCAGCTTTCTTTTATCCTCTGTTAAAGACTCATGATAGGAGCATAGCCCCTTTAACACTAACTGACATTATGTGGCCAAATGGTCTCTATCCATTCCTGTATAAGCAGACATTCATGCAGCAACTTGCTAATGGGTTGCTACTCTGTTATTTTTCCAGAGATGTTTTGTATCCAATATTAAAATTCCAGGATATATTTTGAATGCCTCCTGCCAAAGTAGGAAGCAACATATTCTTTTGAGGAGGCCATGTTTTTTTATACCTAATATAAAGTCATAGACTGAGTCTAAATCGACATATATATGTACTCCATTGCTTAATTTGAAGATAAGTTATTGGATACAAAGGGGATAAACAGCACCAGTATTTTCAGTAGCAGTGCAGAGTTCTCATCACGCAATGAACAGCAGTCCTAATCTCAAATTTGTTTGAATGTCTTAGTCCTGTCTTACATTACAAGAAAAAGTTAAATGTTTTCTTATTGATTTAAATCATATAGGTTCACAATAAAATATAACCAGACATCAGTGTCTACCATGAGCTTGCTGAACAAGTTACTTCATATACACAGTATTTCTTATCAAAAATCAGATAAATAAGTCCTATTCATGTACACTCTTAGCAAAATTTAGATGAAAATCACATTTGATGAAGCAAGAGAAATAAAGAAGGCATCTGTGGATGAAAACTATTGATTCAAATGAGAAAATCTGTAACACAAAACCTCAACTATAAGTGTGCATTTGACCACAAGAGAACTTATAAATACTGTTTTGTATGCCTCACCCATCTGAAATAATAATTTAGAAAAAAGTTGACAAAAACAGGGTGAATTTCATAGTTTCATTTTATTTGGTTTTGGTTTGATTGTTTTTGGTTTGTATAGGTACATGAAACTTGTTGTTTACTTTTGTCTTTGCAGGAGAAAGAGGAAAAAGTTGGGCGAATAGGGACATGGAGGGTGATATCTGGAAGGAATTAGGAAGGAAAAAGAAATACTAGATAGTGCACATACCTTTGAAATAAAAATGAATTTGTACTACCAAAAAATAAGAGTATGTTTTATATGTTGTAACTTCTAAAGGGATGCTAGAAATAGAGTGATCAGCTATATATCTCTAAATTTATACTTAAATTGAAGATACAATATATAAGAAACTAATGCTGTATCCCGAAAAATAATAAGCAATATGTCCTGACTTCCTTCTTTGTTATTATTATTATTATTATTATTTATTATTATTATTATTATTATTATTATTATTATTATTATTATTATTATTATTATGAGATATGGTTTCTCTGTATAGTTCTGGCTCTTCTGTATCTCTCTTTGCAGACAAGGATGTCTATGAACTTACAAAGGTCTGCCTGCCTCTGCCTTCAGAGTGCTGGGATTCAGTGTGTGCCACCCCTGCCTAGTTATCCTGACTTCTTCAGACATATGAGAGGACATTTTGTTTGTTTGCTTGTTTGTTGGATTGTTTCAATTTAATTCAACTTTATTTCAATATAGTAGGAAATATTTGTATTTTCTTGATTAGGGCCATCTCTTCCCAGATGACTGTAGCTTGTGTCAAATTAGGAGGAAATATAAACGACCAAAAAAAAAAAAAAAAAAAACCCACAACCAGAACAGTACTATTAAATACATTTGTATTGTTATAAACATATCTCTAGAAATTCTTAATATTTAGAATATGAAACTCTTCTTTATTAAGCATATTTTAATCTAAATATGTAACATTTTATACAAAAATATTATATTTTGCCCCTCATCTGATCTTTCCAACTACTACCATGTTCCACAACTCCTGCTTTGCATTCTCATGAGGTCCCATTTGTTGATGCTTGATCTTAGAGCATAAGCCATTGGGGTACTCTTAAAAAAATTTTCCCCTGTGCCTATGTGTTCTAAGCTCTATTGCAATTTTTCTTCCATTAAGTCCAGGATACCTGGTTTTATGTGGTCTTTGATCCACATGGATTTGAGCTTTGTACAAGGAGATAAGAAAGGATCGATTTGCATTCTTCTGCATGCTGAGTGCCAGATGAACCAGCACCATTTATGGAAGAGGCTGTCCTTTTTCTATTAAATGTTTTTAGCTCCTTTGTCAAAGCTCAAGTGAGTATAGGTGTGTGGGTTCATTTCTGGGTCTTCAGTTCTGTTCCATTGATCTACCTGCCTGTCTTTGTACTAATACCATACAGTTTTTATCATAATTGATCTGGAATGCAGCTTGATGTCTGGGATGGTGACTACCCTGGAAGTTTTATATTGTTGAAAACAGTTTTTTCTATAGATTTTGTATTATTTCAAATGAATTTGCAAATTACTCTTTTTAACTCTATGAAGAATTGAGGTGGAATTTTGATAGGATTGCATTGAACCTGTAGATTGCTTTAGGCAAGATGGCAACTTTTGTAATTTTGATCTTTCCAATCCATGACCGTGGGAGAGCTTTCTACCTTTTGAGGTCTTCTTCAATTTCCTTCTTCAGAGACTGGAGTTCTTGTCATACAGATCTTTCCTTTGCTTGGTTAGGGTCACAACAATGTATTTTATACACTTTGTGACGATTGTGAAGGGTGTTGATTCTCTAATTTTATTTCAACCTGATTATCCTTTGAATAGAGGAAAGATACTGATTTGTTCCAGTTAATTTTATATCCAGCCATTTTGCTAAAGTTGTTTATCAGTGTTAAGGGTTTTCTAGTGGAATTTTGTGGGTCACCTAAGTATACTTTCATATCATCTGCAAATAGTGATATTTTGACTTCTTCCTTTTCAATTTGTATGACTTTGAATGCTTTTTTGCTATCAGACTGCTCCGCCTAATACTTCCAGTACTGTATTGATTAGCTAGGGAGAGGATGGCAGCCTTATCTAGTTCCTGATTTTAATGGGAATGCTTCAAGTTCCTCACCATTCAGTTGGATGTTGGCTACTGGTTTTTGGTATATTGCTTTTTACTATGTTTAGGTATTGACCTTGAATGCCTGATCTTTCCAAGACTTTTAACATGAAGGGGTGTTTAATTCTGTCAAATGCTTTCTCACCATCTACAGAGAAGATCATGTGTTTTTTATCTAATTTGAATTTGTTTGTATAGTGGATTATGTTGTTAGATGGCCGTATATTGAACCATTCTTGCATCCCTGGAATGAAGCCTACTTGATCATGTTGAATGATCATTTTGATGTGTTCTTGGATTCAATTTGCAAGAATTTTATTGAGTACTTTAGCATTGATATATATATATGAGGGAGATTGTTCTGAAGTTCTTTTTCCTTGTAAGGTCTTTGTGTGGTTTAGGAATGAGAGTAATTGTGGCTTTGAAGAATGAGTTGGGTAGTATTCCCTTTGTCTCCATTTTGTGGAATAGTTTGGAGGGTATTGGTATTAGGTCGTCTATGAAGATCTGATAGATTTCATCACTATTTCCAGCTGATCCTGTGCTTTTTTTGGGGGGAGAGGTTTGGAGGCTTTTGATGACTTCTATTATTTTAGGGGTTATTGGACTATTTAGATGGTTTATCTGATCTTGATTTAACACTGGAACCTGTTATCTGTCTAGAAAATTGTCCACATCCTCTAGATTTTCTAGTTTTGTTGAGTATAGTTTTTTTTAGTAGGATCTGATGACTTTGTTTGAATTCCTTCAATTTCTGTTGTTATGTCTCCCCTTTAGTTTTTGATTTTGTTAATTTGGATACTCTCTTTGTGCCCTCTCATTAGTCTGGTTAAGGGTTTATCAATCTTGTTGATTTTTTTCAAAGAACTAGACCCTGGTTTTGTTGATTCTTTGTATTGTTCTTTTTATTTCTATTTGGTTATTTTCAGCTCTAAGTTTGATTATTTCTTGCTGTCTACTCCTCTTGTGTATATCTGCTTTGTTTTGATCTAGAAATTTCAGCTGTGCTGTCAAGCTGCTAGTGTATACTCTCTCCAGGTTTTTTTTTGTTGTTGTTGTTGTTTTTGTTTTTGTTTTTGTTTTTTGAGGTGCTCAAAGCTTTTGAGTTTTTCTCTTAGCATTGCTTTCATTGTGTCCCATAATTTTGGGTATATTGTGCCATCATTTTCATTAAATTCTGAAAACTCTTGGATTTATTTCTTTATTTCTTTCTTGACCAAGCTATCTTTGCATAGAATATTGTTCAGCTTCCATGTGTATGTGGGTTGTTTGTTGTTTTTGTTGTTATTGAAGACCAGCCTTAGTCATGGTGATCTCATAGGATGCTTGAAATTATTTCGATATTCTCGTATCTGTTGAGGCCTGTTCTGTGATTGAATATATGGTCAGTTATGGAGAAGGTACTGTGATGTGCTGAGAAGAAGGTATATCCCTTTGTTTAAGCTCTGTGTTCAGATGGAGGCTTGAAGGGCACAGACCCAAGCAACAGCACAATACTTGTGCCCTGAGCATTCTCTGAGGTCTCTCCCCAGATAGTCAGTGAAGAGAGAGTGTGGGCTCACCAGTGGACTCAGTAAGTAGAATGTTCCTGTGTCTCCTCTGGATCCTCAGTTATCTGAGTCCTGATGGCAGTGTGCCTGCTCTGCCTCTGGTTCTTGGTGGAGATCTCCTACTCAAATTCATGACCTCTTATTATATAAATTATTTTTATATACACATGAACACACACAGAAATCCAACCATAATTAATCCATTTAATGTAGCATGTATATACAGGTAGGTCTCTATTATAATCAAAAGAAAGTTTTCTGTGTTTCTGAGAGGTACATGTATGTATGGGTATAAGGATTATCACTGAGAAAACAAATTATACTTCTTAAAAAAAAAACAGCAGTAATAGTTTCTTCACTAAGTAGTTTCTCTCAAGTCAGAGATAGTTGGATATGCTCATGGATTAGTAGAACTAATATAAAAATTACCAGCCTAACAAAACAATTTACAGATTCAATAAATTCAATTTATAGATTCCCAATAAAATTCCATAATCATCTTTCTCTTCAGAAAAAGAATAATGTTAATGAATAACGGATTTAAATCTCAGACAGAAACGTAAAAATAAAAGGTTCCAGAGAGCCAAAACAACTGAGCATGCAATGAAAAATTTTGAAGGGATTAATATATCAGATTTCAAGATATATTACAGAGTGCTAGTAACAAAACAGCTTAGATCTGAAGGGAACAAACATATATGGGAGATCTAGACATTCATGCATGTAACCCATAAAGATAAATGATCAAATAAACTACAAATAGGTGAAAAATTATCAAAAGCACACCAGAATAAAACCAAAATGATAATGTTCAATTTACAGGCTTTGCTGTGGGCAATTTTTTACCTACACTGATTAGAAAATATCTCTGAGCCCTGAATAGTGAGAAGCATGGGGAGACATGATGTTCTGAAAACAGAACTGAGGAGGGGAGAGTAATTGATATAATCTTAATAAATACAAAGTCCAAGAAAATTCAGGAAAAGGCAGCATGTGTAAAGTGCAGAAACCATGGGCATATAATGGAAGGTGCTCTTTGAGGCCTTTCTAATTGTCTGTGAGCTATTTGCATTACTTTAGAGGTGTGTCTTAATTTCCTATATCTGAAATATTTATTAATGGAAATATAGTAAGGATCCTTCTAAAGTCTTTATTTGGTATTTCTTTCCCTTTCATAATCTCAGTTCTATCTAGTTATCTTATTTGATTTGAAACAAAATTAGCAATATTATCCACAACCCTAGATTTGAGTCATGTGTTTTGCAAGAATGTCTGGAGCTTATCAACATTTTTAGTAATTACTAAGGTCAAAATATCACTATGCAATCTCCAGGTGTCCTGTCTCTGCTGGTGTTTCTGGTGCCTCATTCTTACACTCCATAAGGCATTGAAAACCAACAATGTATCTTAATGCACACAGTTCATCAAATCCTGGATTCTTCAACATTTTGGCTAATTTTTAAACTGTGAAAATCTTTGTGCCAAATCCATTTGACCTGTATACATTCTCTGTCTTTCAGGGTGTCCTTACTCCTGTAATTCTGAGTGATCTGGTTTACATTCTTCACCTAATGCAATCACAGCCTTAGTTTCAAGCTGCAATTCCAGAAAGGCAATTTAAAGCCACAATACCACTTCAGAATACTCAGAGTGTTATGGTTCTCAGATATAGTAAAGCACATTAGAATAAGCTTTTCTTTTTGTGCCATTTTCCATTTATTTTTTATAATGCATGGCAATAGTTTATACCTTACATTCTAGAATTTCCTGAGTAATTCCAAGTAGCTTTTGGACAGAATATTGAAGTTTGAGTTTTACTACAGGCCTTCCTCATTATTATATTTATATTATTTGCTCTATACATTATGTGTAAATATATAACATATAATGTAATATATTATGCATTTTATTATCATTTCATAAATGATCCTCCTCATGCCATCACTTGTCAGTGAAACAACATAAATAGTCCCTCTACCTGTGGATATAATTTTTACATCATTTTAATTATACAATCCATGTGGTTGTAGCATATTATAAAATGGCACTTGCTTAGATTTTTAAGCTTTGATTCCAAGGGTCCGCTGTAAAAATACTCTTTAAAGAAAAAATAAATATGAACTTGTACCAAATCTGCTGTTAGACGAGGATCTGGAGTCTATTGTTGAAAGGAAGCTTATTTCCTTTAAGGCTTTCTGAAGTTAAGACTAAAAGAGAGAAACAGTTGGTCTTTCTGTGGGTCCCACAAAATTGGGTAAACCAAATTGACCCAGGGATTGAGGAGGATCAATATTTTGTGTCTCTAAAATGCTTGTGAATTTTAATAAGCAATAGAATTTTGTATGTGTTTTTAAGACCCAATACTATTTATGAAACATTAGAACAGACTAATTAACCCATAACTCCAGAACTTCAGGGCAGCCTGAATACAAACTAAAGATGCTCATTTACTCTAATGTTGACTGGATTCGGAGTTGATTTCCATTAGCCTGGCTGTGATAGAATCCATGTGGATGTGGATGCTTAATAGATTTCATTTGGCGATGAGTACAGAGAGGTATTTCTGCAGCTGTTTCTCCTCCAAAGCCAAAAGGGTATAAAATCCTTTTAACTAACCTCCCATCCCCCATTCATGATAAATCTACTGGGCTGCCTCACAGCTCCAGCAACACAGAAAGTTCAGTTTCCTTCCACAGAGAGATAAGAGGATCTTAACGGGTGGCTCTGAGCTCTGCTTTTCCTATTTCACGCTCAGTGCATACAACTTAGGTTAACTCTCTTCATATGTCATGGATTCTTTAACAAGCCCACAGTACCCTTCATAAGACAAACAACATTCCATTTCCTCCAAATGTTTGATGCTAATTATACTGAAATACATAGAATAATTTCAGTAAGCAAAAATGTGTCATAGTTTCATGGAAGTTGTTAAATTCTTGTGTCCCTTAAGTAAATAACAATGTCAAATATCCATATATTTTTTCCAATTCTAAAAATGAAGATATAGTTATCAGTTGTATTGTGGAATCTCATAACATGTACCAGACACCAGATGTGAAAGAGGGTGTGGTGATGTAAAATGAAATCCTGGGCTCCTGGCAAAAATTACACAAGATGCTATTCCTATGAAGAATGCATCCCACAGACTATAAAGGGTTTCTGCCCTTATGAAGGCTCTAAAAATGAGTGATGACTTTGTTTACTAAGTTTCACAGAGTAAATTTCACCTTATTCCAATAAATAAAATCATTACAGGATGGTGGGTCTGATTAAGTTATTATAACGACAGATAAATTCAAAATCGCAAAAATTAATTTGTATGAACACCAGCCTTTAATAAGTATTACAATAATAGGTATTGTGTGTGTGTGTTCACATGTGTGTGTGAGTGTGTGTGTACCTGCTTGCTTTGAAAGTAAGGAGTATATAGTATGTTATGCAATAATGAAACAAATTCTTGGACACTGAGAACCACTTTTAGGAACATTAGCGTTTTTTATGTTCCTATATTTCCTATAATTTTTATTTATCTAAACAGAAAAACACACACAACATTCTTCTGCATCTTTAGCTTGATAATGTATCAGCAAATTTAATATATTCTCTCTTTTCTTTCTTAATATTATATCATATATATTTATTGTTTCGAGGCAATATTTCTTTGTTATTACTCTTTTGAATTGAAACTTTCACAAGTGCTCGTACTGTGATTTGATGAAATCCACCACCCTTCCCTTTCCACCAGCTCCTCCCCATATCCTCTACCACTTTCCTAATCCAAATTTATGTATTCTCCCTTTGGTGTTTTTTTTTTTCCCCTCTTAACAGTATCTATTTAGTTTAGTTTAGTTTAGTTTAGTTTTTATTATTTATTTTATTAATATACATTTCAAATGCTATCGTCATTCCCAGTTTACCCTCAAGAAGCCCTCTTACTCATCCCCCATTTCACTTGCTTCTATGACGAAGCTCCCCTACTCCTTCACCCTCCCCTGCCTCAGTGCCCTAGCATTAACCTATGCTGAGATTGAGCCTCCATAGGACCAAAGTATTCCCCTTCCATTGATACCAGAAAGGTAATCCTCTGCTACATATGCCGCTGGAGTGATAGATTCCTCCGTGTGTACTCTTTGGTTTGTGCTTCAGTCCCTGGGAAGTCTGAGGTTGGTTGATATTGTTGTTCTTCCTTTGGGGTTGCTAACTCCTTCAACTCATTAAGTCCTTCCCTTAACTCCTCTGCTGGGTCCCTGTGCTCAGTCTAATAGTTGGCTGTGAGCATCCACCTCTGCATTTATAAAGCTCTGGCAGAGCCTCCTTGGGGACAGCTATATCAGGTTCCTGTCAGCAAACACTTCTTGGCATCAGCAATAGTGTCTGGGTTTGGTTCCTGTAGATACGATGGATCCCTAGGTGGGGCAGTCTCTGGACGGCCTTTGCTCCAGTCTCTGCTCTACTCTTCTTTGATGTTTTTTAAACTAGATCCACTTATGGCTATGTGCATAGCAGAAAGGTCCTCAACCCACAGATCTCCAGGGAAACCAGGAATGTTAAGAACCTAGGATTTTACTTTCAAAGGGAAGGGTGTATAACCTACTATTTCAGAATACTTGGAAGTGCAGGTCATTAATAACCTAATGAACTGTGGTATCTGTTTGGCCGTGTCTACATTACATAACTGGAACCAAAGATACCTAATAACTTATTTGATACTTATATTACGTGTACTACCACCATTGTCCCTAAGCACTTTACAATCAGGAGCAGAGATACTTAATAATTTAAATGACCCTTACATGACCTGAATAGCTAGGAGTTCCCCCAAGCAACCTTAAGAAGAACTCGAGGCAGCTAAAAGAACAAATTACATCTATATTATCTGTATGACTGAGAACAGGCCATATAGTTCCTTAGAACCTGAAGATAATAAAGGTAAACTATCTCCAGAAAAAAAAAAAATCTTCTTGGAAGATATGACACAAAATTGTAAGTCCACATTTAACACAGTTTGAATGGGACACATTTTTTCATTGTTATTGAATATTCACTGTATTTACATTTCAAATGTTATCCCCTTTTCCAGATTCCCATCCTGCTCCGTGTCCCCTTGCTTCCATGAAGGTGCTCCCTTTCCAAACCACACTTTTCCACAATATTGAATAGGTAGGGGAGAGAGAACAGCCTTGTCTAGTCCCTGATTTTAGTAGATTGCTTCAAATTTCTTACCATTTAGTTTGATGTTAGCCACTGGTTTGCTGTGTATTGCTTTTACTATATTTAGGTATTAGCCTTGAAGTTGTGATCTTTCTAAGACATTTACTATGAAGTGGTGTTGAATTTTGTCAAATGCTTTCTTAGAATCTAATAAGATGATTATGTGGGTTTTTTTCTCCCTTTGAGGTTGTTTATATAGTGGATTACATTGATGAATTTCAGTATATAGAACCATTTCTGCATTCCTGGGATGAAGCCTACTTGATCATGGTGAATGGTCATTTTGATGTATTCTTGGATTCCGTTTACAAGAATTTTACTGAGTATTTTTTGCATTGATGTTCATGAGGGCAGTTGTTCTGAAGGTCTCTTTCTTTATAGGTTCTTTGTGTGGTTTATGAATGAGTACAATTATGGCTTAGAAAAATGAGTTGGGTAGTGTCCTTTTGTTTCTATTTAAGGAATCATTTAGAGAATGTTGGTATTAGGTCTTTTTTTTTAATTGAACAACTTTATTTTAAAGAAAAATTAAATGTACAGATTTTAAGCAGTTTTGCATAAAAGTGTGCAAATACATTTTTGTCAGTACTTGGTTTTTTTTAAAGCTTTGATAGTGTGCATTAGGATCTTACTAGTTACAATGAGCTTAAAGTACATATAAAACAAGATATAACCTGGAATTAGTCAAAGTTTTATTACTGGGTAAAGATTAAGCATAATGGTTTCTCATTTTCTTTCTTTCTTTTTTTTTTCTTGAACTTCATATAGTCTGTGAGTTGTTTCTAGGGTGTTCTGAGCTTTCTGGGGTTAGTATCCAATTATCAGGGACTGCATATTATGTCTGTTCTTTTGTGATTGGGTTACCTCACTCAGGATGATATTGTCTAGATGCATCCATTTTCTTAAGAATTTAATAAAGTCATTGTTTCTGATAGCTGAGTAGTCCTCCATTGTGTAAATGTACCACAATTTTTGTATCCATTCATCTACTGAAGGACATCTGGGTTCTCTCCAGCTTCTGGCTATTATAAATAGAGCTGCTATGAACATCGTGGTGCATGTGTCTTTGTTGTATGTTGGAGCGTCTCTGGGGTAAATGTCCAGAAGTAGAATAACTGGGTCTTCAGGTAGTACTATGTCCAATTTTCTGAGGAATCACTAGACTGATTTCCAGAGTGGCTGTAGCAGTTTACAACCTCACCAACAGTGGAGAAGTGTTCCTCTTTCTCTACATCCTTGCCAGCATCTGCTGTCATCTGAATTTTTGATCTTGACCAATCTGACTGGTGTGAGGTAGAATCTCAGGGTTGTTTTGATTTGCATTTCCCTGCAATGGCTAATGATGTTGAGCACTTCCTTAGATGCTTCTCAGTCATTCGATATTCCTCAACTGAGAACTTTTTGTTTAGCTCTGTACCCCATTTTTTTTAATAAGGTTATTTGCTTCTCTGGTGTCTAGCTTCTTGAGTTCTTTGTATACCTTGGATATTAGGACTCTATCAGATGTGGGGTTGGTAAAGATCTTTTCCTAATCTGTTGGCTGCCATTTTGTTTTCTTGACAGTTTCCTTAGCCTTACAGAAACTTTGCAATCTCATTAAGTTCCATTTGTCGATATTTGACCTTAGAGCACGAGCCATTTATGTTCTGTTCATGAAATTTTCTCCTGTGCCTATGTGTTCAAAGGTTTTCCCAACTTTTGCTTCTACTAATTTCAGTGTACCTTGTTTAATGTAGATATCTTTGATCCACTTTCACTTGGGCTTTTTCAAGGAGATAAGAAAGGGTCTATTTTCATTCTTCTGCATGCTGAGTGCCAGTTGGACCAACACCATTTGTTGAAGAGGCTGTCCTTTTTCCATTGAATGTTTAAACCTCTGTCAAAAATCACATATCTGGTAGAATTCTGCACTAAACCCATCTGGTCTTGGGCTTTCTTTGATTTGGAGACTTTTGATGACGGCTTCTATATCATTATGTGTTGTTTGAGTTTTTACATAGTTTATCTGATCGTGATTTAATTTTGGAACATGGTATCTGTCTAGAAAATTGTCCGTTTCCTCTTGATTTTCCAGTTTTATTGAGTATAAGGTTTTGATGATTTCTTGAGTTTCCTCAGTTTCTGTTGTTATGTCTCTCTTTTCATTTCTGATTTTGTTAATTTGGATATTCCCTCTGTGCCCTCTAGTTAGTGGACTAAGTGTTTTTCAATTTTATTGATTTTTCTCAAAGAACCAACTCCTGGTTTTGTTTCCTTTTTTCTACTTGGTAGATTTTTGCTATGAGTTTGATTATTTCCTGCTGTCTACTTGTCTTGGGTGTAAATGCTTCGTATTGTTCTAGAGCTTTTAGGTGTATGGCCAAGCTCCTAGTGTATGCTCTCTTAATGCTTTCTGCATTTATATTTTTAGTAAACCATATTACATACTTAGTTTTATACTTAACATATATCAGTTTTCAGGATATTTTTCTAACAGTTTTATGCATGAATGTAACATAATTCAATAACATTCACTGCTTCTATTGAATTTATCCTTCCTTTGTTTTGATACTTTTCACCTTCCACAGACTTTGTGATACCCTTTCATGGTCATATATTATCTTTACACATGTGGACAAGCTTAATACTACTCTCTGTAAGTCTAGCTTCCTTCGTTTTCCAATGCATTACATGTAATGTGATGACTTCCAACTCTATTTGTTTTCCTGAATGATAGGATTTTCTTCTCTTGTATGTATCAGCAGTACCCTTACTATGCATCACATTGATTGTGCTGAGGTTGAGCTTTTAGGACTTATATGGTGGATGTTTATATCTATGTCCATCCAGGAACTTAGTCATTTTCTTTTAAATTTTGTGACTTTACTAGATTTCTAGTCAGAGTAGCCCAGCCTTTCAGTATGAATTTGGAGGCATGGGTGTTCCTTTCATTTTGATGTACTTTGGTTGGTGGAGCCTTCTTTAGCAGTCTGGTAGAATTCATCAGTGAGTACATGTTTGCTTTGGCATTTGCATTGTTATGTGCTTAGTTCTCATGGCTTTGACTTTACTTTCTGACATATTTGTTTAGATTTTCTTGATTCAAAACTGACTGGCAAGTTACATATCTTTAGAAATTTATTTTCCTCTTCTAAATTTTTCAATATATTTGAGCATAACTTTCCAAATTTTTTCTAAATGATCTTCAGTAGGATTAATAAACATATATGCCTTTTTTTCTTCTGTGATATTATTATTTCTGTTTTCTTTCAGTTACCTTAGCTAAGGATTTGACAATATTTTTTCAAAGAACCAGTATTTATTTCATTGGTTTTTTTATATTGGTCTTTTGGTTTCTCTATTAATTTCTTTTCTAATGATTATTTTCCTTTTTTCTTTAAAATTTAATTGGGTTTGTTATTATGCTGTTATTTAATATCTTTCTGATTTTTAAAAACATTCTCATCACTTTCTTTTTATTATTTGGTAACTTGTACATAAAGACAATGTGTTAAGTTAAGATTCACCCCATACTTCTTCTCCACCACTGTTGTTCAAAATTTCATATATTCTTTTGGGAAAAAGAAATCACAGTCTAATTACTACCACCAATATGTGTATGGGAGTACTAGCATCTGTCAAATGATAGGTTGCATCTCAGGGCACACATTACCAAACTAAACTATTTCTCACTAAAAGCCATCAATTGATATATTTTTTAGAGATCATCACAGAATAGAATATTAAAGATCATAAAGGTCAGAGGTCAGAGATAGTGAATGACTACAACAGTTATTTTTAGACATAACAGTGAAGGTGCTCATGTGAACTCAAAATAGATACCTTTGACTAGACATGACTTGTGTGAAATAAATAATGGGTGAGGTCTCTCTGTTTTTTAGATTTAGGCTAGCAAAGCTATAAACATGCTTCTCAGAATTACTTTTGGTACAGATAACAAATATAGGACACCACAAAAATAGGCACAGTCCTCTTCCAGAATAGGTCATCTGAATTTCTGCACTGATACAGCTCTTACTGTCGCATGACCATTGCACTACCAGGTACAATTATGCTGTCTAGAGGATTCTAATAACTCCATTTATAAATATGGAGAAATAAAGGCATGTTTTATGCCCCAAAAATATGAAAATGAATGAATTCTCTAAAGATGAAATATGAAACCTTTCTTAACAGCAGAATGCTTTATTCTTACTGAGTTTTGTTTGAAATGCTCCCCAACAAAAATAACCATCCATAACTTTGTTATCTGCGCTACTGTTTATAAAAAAAAAAAAGTAGAGGCTTAAATAAACAAAGTTCAATAAAAACCAGATGTTTGGCTAAATTCTTATAAAATTATGCAGAGCACAGGGATTCCAGTCACAAAGACAGTGGCAATTCAAAATTAAAAGCTTTTGTTCTTTATTTTAAAAGAAATGGAAGGAAGAAGGAGAGAAGAGGATGGGGGTTTAGAAAGAAAGGACTGGGGAATGATGCAAGGAAATAATGAAAGAGGGAGGGATGAGGAAGGCAAAGACGGAAGTGAAGGATGGTGATAGGAAGGAGAAAGGGAGAGTGGGAAGAGAAATTAGAGGAGAAGATGGAAGGAAAGGCAGACAGGGAGGGAGAAGATGGTCCCTATGTACTGTCACATAAATGTCACCATGATTTCAAGCAGGCATATTTCTGGCATACTTTCATCCACCTGACTTTACCTCCTTCCAGTACTTCTTCAAAACTTGGTTGTTTTACTCCTCCAACAGACATCTCTGTTCCTTTTCATGTTAGGTTTGTGATTTCCTCCATCTTTGTCGTATATGTGGCCTTATTTTTTCTTACCTGAGAAAGTCTTGCATCTATCATATGACAATCTAAGATCATTAAAACTCATCAAGAATTTAGTAATTTTCAACACACGACTGTGAGGTCTTCTATCATTTGCTAGTAGGTCTTTCTCTCTTCGTTCCTTTAAAATGTGAAGAAATACAGCTTAGTTCCACTATTTGACAGGAAACCTCCTAATTAATTGTTGATTTCACATAAATTCTATACTTTCCCCTTCTGCTTTGGGGGAAATTGATCACCATTAGGGAGCAGTATTCTACTCAACTGATGCTTTCCCTGAAGTTCTGTAAAGCCGAGGACTTGCTACCACAATTTGGCAAGTGTTCTGTGAACACATTTATAAAACAAATGGTGAAAACTAATCCAGGTCACAGGGCATTTAATCATGCAGACGACTGTAAGAAATGTGATTTTTGTTAAATATTTTAAGGTGCAAAATGTCTCGTCTGTCACAGAAACTCAACCTTGATACCAGAGGCTGGTCACTAAGCTTAAAATACTAGATCTTCTGGTGATACCAAGAGCCTTCACCTTTAGGAAGTTCAGTACCCCAACTGGCCCTGTCATGAGCATGGTGGTGGGTATTATATACAAATTAAATGCAGTCAATTGAACGTAAGATTTAGAACAGTTTTAGATTTCTTTTTCTCATTTGGGAGGCTAAGTGCTGTAAGCATGTTTAATTAAGGGTGGGGTTAATTATGAGATATATTAAGATATGCCTGGAAAGTGGAACATTTGTAGAAAAGAGAGTAATGATGCTGAAGCTAGAGAGTTAAAGCTAGGGCTAATGGACAGCAACTTGAAGGCTGAAGATACATTGCAGGTAAGGTGACACCAAGAATCTACATGCATACTATGAACATTTCTAAATGCTTGAATAGAGGTTCCAAGTACTAATTTGTATTCTGAGTACAGTGAGGACATTGAATTTATTGTTTAAGAATGCTTGGGCTCTAATTTTCAGAGAAAATAGGTATATATGCATAGAATATTAACTATAAGCTTTGCTGCTGCATCTGCTGACTTTAGTGCATCATCTTTTGTTAGGGAAGTCTTGCTAAATATAGATATGGAATAAATAAATTAAGTAAATGAGATATAAGATTTCCTACAGTTTTGGGATTAAGGGATAGAAATATTCCTTACACAGGATGTGGTACAGGAGATGAGGATCAGGTAAAGTTACCAGAAAGATGCTTTAAGTAAATAACTTGGCACAGCACATTGGCTTGATTTAGCTATTATTACACAAGAGAAGCTCCCTTCCTCTACGAAGATCTCTCTATTCTTTCTATCCTCTCAGCAAAAACAATATGGAATGTGACTCATTCTCTCAAGTGACAGAAAAAGAAAAAGAAAAAAGAAAAACATGACTGTGATTTTACCTTTAATTATAAAATAGTAGTAATTATAAGTCTAATAGTATCAAGAAAATAATGTCTCAACAAGAACTTCAAATCTCTAAAGAAGGAAACTGAGGAAGATCACAAAAAATGGAAAGATCTCCCATGTTCATGGATTGGAAGGATCAACATTGTAAAAATGGCCATCTTACCAAAAGCAATCTACAAATTCAATGCAATCCACATCAAAATTCCAATCCAATAACAATAAAAACAACACAAAGGTCATGTATAAATACAAACTAAGCAATGCTCTACTCAATGACAACTTTGGCAAGAAATAAATAAAAGAAGAAATTAAAGACTTTGTAGAATTTAATGACAATGAAGGCACAGTATGGCGCAAATGTGGGAAACAATAAAAGCAGTGCTAAGAAAAAACACATAGCTCTGAATGTCTACAGAAAGAAACTCGAGAGATCTTATAGAAACAGCATGACAGCACACTTAATGCTCTAGAATAAAAAGAAGCAAATACACACAAGAGGAATAGAGGGCAGGAAATAATCAAACTAAGAGCTGAAATCAACCATGTATAAACAAAAAGAACTATACACAGAATTAAAAAAACAAAACAAAACAAAAAAAAAAAAAACCAAAAAATCAGAAGCTGGTTCTTTCAGAAAATTAACAAGATAGATAAACCCTTAGCCAGACAAACCAAAGGGCACAGAGAGCATATCCAAATTAACAAAATCATAAATGAACAGGGAGATAAAACAAGAGAAACTGAGGAAAAAATTTAAAATTATTAGATTCTACTACAAAAGGCTATACTCAACAAAACTGGAAAATCAGAAGGAAATAGACAATTTTCTAGACAGATACAAGGTACCATAGTTAAATCAGAATTAGATAAACCATCTAAACAGTCCCATAACTGCTAATAAAATAAAAGTAGTCATTAACAATCACCCAATCAAAATAAGTCCAGGACCAGATGGGTTTAGTTCAGAATTCTATCAGACCACCATAGAATACCTAATACCAATATTCTCCAAACTATTCTACAAAACAGAAACACGAGGAACACTAACCAATTAATTTTTCGAAGCCACAATTACATTCATACCTAAACCACACAAAGACTCAACAAAGAAGGAAAACTTCTGAACAATTTCCCTCATGAATATCTATGCAAAATTACTTAATAAAATTCTTCCAAAATGAATCCAAGAGCACATCAAAACAATCTTTTACCACAATCAAGTAGGCTTCGTTGCAGAGATGCAGGGATGGTTCAATATATGGAAGCCCATCCTCATATTTCACTATATAAATAAAATGAAAGGAGAAAAAAAAGCATGATTATCTCTTTAGATGTTGAGAATGCATTTGATAAAATTAAACACCCCTTCATATTAAAAGTCTTAGAAAGATCATGAATTAATGGCGAACACCTAAACATAGTAAAAGCAAAATACAGCAAACCAGTAGCCAACATCAAGCTAAATGGTAAGAAAGTATCAGAAGTTGTAGCCAGAGCAATTAGACAGCAAAAGAGTTCAAAGGGATATAAATTGGAAAGGAGGAAGTCAAAATATCACTATTTGCAGATGATATGATAGTATACTTAAGTAACCACAAAATTCCATCAGACAACTCCTACATCTGATAAACAACTTAGTCAAATGACTATATATAAAATTACCTCAAACAAACCAGTAGCCTTCCTCTACTCAAAGAATAAAGAAATTAAGGAATCAACATCCTTCACAATAGTCACAAACAATATGATATGCCATGGTGTGACCCTAACTAAGCAAGTGAAAGATCTGTCTGACAAAAATTTCAAATCTCTGAAGAAGAAAATTGAAGAAGATTACAGAAGATGGAACGATCTCCCATGCTCATGGACTGAAAGGATCAACATTATGAAAGTGGCCATCTTGTGGAAAAAAATTTCCAGATTCAATGCAATCCCTACCAAAATTCCAACTCAGTTCTTCATACAGTTAGAAATATTAATTTCAAGTTTATTTGGAATAACAAAAAACCCAGAATTAAAAAAAAAAAAAACTATTCCCAACAAAAGAAGATGTTTCAGGGAAATCACTATCCATTACCTCAAGGTATATTACAGATCAATTGTGTAAAAAGAAATAAAAACCTCATTGTATCATTACAAATAAAGGCAGGTAAATAAATGGAACAGAATTGAAGACTCAGAAATGAACCCAAAAACATATGGTCACTTGATCTTTGATGAAGAAGTTAAAAACATTCAATGGAAAAAGGACAGCCTCTTCAACAAATGCAGTCAGCATGCAGAATAATGCAAATTGATCCTTTCTTATCTCCTTGTACAAAGCTCAAGTGCAAGCAGATCAAAGACCTCTGCATAAAATCAGGTACACGGAAACTAAAAGAAGAGAAAGTAGGGAAGAGTTTAGAACACATAGGCACAGGGATTTTTTTTTCTTAAAAGAACACCAATGGCTTATGATCTAAGATCAAGAATCAACAAATGGAACCTCATAAAATTATAAAGCTTCTATAAGGCCAAGGACACTGTCAAAAGAACAAAATGGCAACCAATAGATTGGGAAAAGATCTTTACCAATACTATATACCATAGAGCACTAATACAAATATATACAAGAACTCAAGAAGTTAGACTCCAGAGAATCAAACAATCCTATTAAAGATGGGTTACAGAGCTGAGCAACAAATTCTCAACTGAGGAATGTTGAATGGCTGAGATGTACCTAAACAAATGTTCAATATTCCTTATCATCAGAGAAATGCAAATCAAAATAACCCTAAAATTTATCAGCCAGAACTGTAAAGATTAAAGCACAGTTGACAGCAGATACTAGGGAAGATATGGAGAAAAAGGAATACAGCTCCATTTTTGGTTAAATTTCAAGGTGTACAACCACTCTGGAAATCAGTATGATGGTGCCTGAGAAAATTGGACATATTACTAGCTGAGGACCCATCTACACCATATACCCAAAGACGCTCCAACATATAATAAGGATATATGCTACACTGTGTTCGTAGCAGCCTTATTTATAACAGCCATAACCTGGAAAGAACCCAGATGTCCTTTAACAGAGGAATGGATACAAAAAAATGTCAGACACTTACACAATGGAGTACTACTCATCTATTTAAAACAATGACTTCATGAAATTCCTAGGCACATAGATGGAAGGAAAAACTATCATGGCAATTGAGATAACCCAGTCACAAAATAACACACAATCTACCCATTCACTCTGCCCCAGGGCTCAGAATACTCAAGAAATAATTCACAGACCATATGAAGCTCAAGAAGAAGTAAGACAAATTTGTATATGCTTTAGAAGGGAGAACAAAATACTCACAGGGGGATATACATGGACGAAGAGTGGAGGGGGCGCTGCAGAAAATGTTATCCAGAGACTGCTCCACCTGGGGATCCTTTCCATATGCAGCCACCATACTTATTCACTATTGCTGATGCCCAAAAGTGCTTACTGAGTGAAGCCTGATATGGATGTATCTTGAGAGGCTCTGCCAGAGCCATACCAATACAGATGACGATGCTTATACCTAACCCTCAGACTGAATACAGAGAGTCCACTGTAGGAGCTAGAGAAAGGACTGAAGGAGCTGAAGGGGTTTGTAACCTCATAGAAAGAACAACAGTATCAACTAACATAAACTCCCATAGCTCCCAGAGACTCAAACACCAACCAGTGAGTACACATTGAGGACCTATGGCCCAGGTGCATATGTAGCTGAGAATGACATTGCCATCAATAGGGAGAAAAGCTTCTGGTCTTCTAAAGGCTCATTTCCCCAGTGTTGGAGAATGCCAGGGCAATGAGGTATGAGTGGAGTATCTTCATGGAAGCAAGGGGATGGGGGGGAAGAGAATGGGAGTGTAGGAAAGGGGATAACATTTGTTATGAAAGAACTGATAATAAATGAGAAGAAACAAGAAAGCCTGAAGGGATATAGGAATCAGTTTTAAAAAAATGTTGAGAAGTGAATTTATGGTAGAAGCACTCTTATACCAATTCTGATTTACTAAAAGCTATAATTTTGCCAATTATAATTAAAAAATATAGGCATATGTAATTATTTCTGTTTCTTTTGGATTTAAATTGCAGTATTTGAAACAACTGAAGGTTTTGTTTACTACAAAGAAGCATTTAAGCAAGCTAGATGAGCACTTTAAAATATAATTTGATAACATCCTACACTACTACTTTAGAGTTATTATTGAAAGCATACTTTTTTTATGACATCAGATAGATCAGATACTTTGCCTGAAATTTTGACCTGTAGAGTAACACATTCATAAAAATAACAATGACAGAACCACAAAGTAATACTTTGTAATTCAAGCAGTATTATTAATGATTGAAATAATCAATGGAAGGTCCCATAGTTACCATGCAGAGTACATATTTTCATTTACCTCTTTCAAAGGTATTTGTAATAAATCACAGGGGTATTTACAATATATCAGAGTATAGAAACGAGAACCTCCAGCCTCAGTGTATCATCTGTTAACCCCATTCTGGCCATAGCTTTTTTGGAGACTAAAGAGCATTGTCCATATTTTTAGGTCTCTGTTAATCACAGTTCACATTGCCACCCAGTTTCTAAACTGATTTCTTTCTGTTTGGAATAGCTTTGAGGCAAATTGTGATGAGAGAAACAAGACCCACTTTCTCTTTTTCCTCCAAGCTAAATCAAGCAATGTAACTGTGACAGACAAGCCAATTTACAATGACTTGTAATGGGGAAAATGTTCAAAGTAGAAAAGGATAGTTTCTGTGACATAATAATGTTATGAAAAGGGAGAGACATTTATCTTATTGGATTTTCTAGGAGGCACTTGATGCTGAACACTTGATGGTGCTCATCACCAACCAAACGTACTTCTGGGCATAGAAAAGCATGAAGACCATCACAGCAGACACAGCTGAGTTTTGGAAATATAATCAATGGCTCACTGGAGACATGTGTGCATATTACTTCCTGCATTGTACATGTGTCATTTCTTTCTGTGAGTACTCGTGCAAGAGTACTAGCAAGAGGAAGCATTTGGGCTTTTTTTATGGCCAGAAAAATCAAGTCTGGGCTAAAGCAATGGTATTAATCATTGTAGAACAAAGTTGTTCCTATAGACAAACACATAATGAAAAATATTGATGTATTCTGTCAATTTTATTAATATTACTTGAATTTGACTTTCATTCTACCTATAATATCAAGGGACATAGTGAGACACTTATTAAACAAAGTGGACAAGTAAGACCAAATTGTTCATATAGACAAATGGAGCTGTTTAGTTATGATCTACAGTAACCTGTTTAATAGTGACCTTGCTAATGCACAACCATATTAAAGAAAATAGTTAATACGAAGCGGAGCGCTATAGTCCGGAAAGCCTTGCTAAAATGGCGGCTAGTGCGCCACCGCCCCCGCCGTATCATAATAAAGGCGGAAGTGAGTGTAAGTTCTCCTTCTGCTCAGAAAAGACACGTAGAGAATTACAACAAATGTTTCCAGTGTTTGAGGATGCAAACAATGTTAGATTCCACCAACCTTTAGAACTTAAACAAGTGAAAGAGTTAGCAGAATCTGTGAGAACGTATGGCGTTAATGCTAATTATACACAGTCTCAAATTGAGAGGTTAGCAAGTACGGCGATGACTCCTGCTGATTGGATGCAAGTGACAAAGGCCTGTTTATCAATGGGTCAGTATTTAGAATGGAAATCTATTTGGCATGACTATTGTCTAACCCAAGCTCGCGCTAACGCGGCAGCGGGACAAGCTGCTTGGACCTTTGACATGTTAACAGGGCAGGGTCAGTGGTCCAACAATCAAACGGCTTTTCCATTGCCAGTATATGAGCAGATTAATATGACAGCAGTAAAAGCATGGAAAAATCTGCCAAATAGAGGGGAGGTCAGAGGAAATCTTACAAAAATAATACAAGGAGCTACTGAACCTTTTTCGGACTTTGTTGCTCGCATGATGGAAGCAGCAGGTAGAATATTTGGGGATCATGAAACTGCCATGCCTCTGATAGAACAGTTGATATATGAGCAATGTACTAGAGAGTGTAGAAATGCCATAACCCCATGGAAGGCTAAAGGATTACAGGCTTGGATGAAGGCATGCAGAGAGATAGGTGGGCCGCTCTCTAGTGCAGGTCTGGCAGCAGCCGTTTTGGCTGCCCATAAAAGGAAAGAGATCACCTGTTATAAATGTGGTAAACGGGGACATGTGCAAAAACAATGTAGACAGGAAATAACGCGGCTCAGACAGGAAAAGACTCCGGGGATGTGTCCAAAGTGCAGAAAGGGAAGACATTGGGCTAATGAATGCAGATCTGTGAGAGATATGCAAGGACGACTGCTTACCCCAAATAATCGAGAGTCAAAAAACGGACAGAGGGGCCCACGTCCCCAGGGCCCGCAAATGTATGGGGCAGTTCAGTCTCCTGTATCTCTCCATCCACCGAATCCCCACGCAGAGCCACTACGGGTTCGGCAGGATTGGACCTCCGTGCCACCACCAGAACAGTATTAACACCCCAGATGGGATGCCAACCTGTCGCTGTAGATTTCAAAGGACCCTTACCAAAAGATACTGTAGGGCTATTACTAGGGAGATCATCTTCTACCTTAAAAGGCTTAGTAGTGCACCCTGGAGTTATTGATCAAGATTTTACTGGACAGATAAAAGCTATGTGTTCCTCCCCATGAGGAATCTTTGCCATTTCACCAGGTGATCGGATAGCTCAGTTATTAGTGTTGCCAAGTTGTCATAGACTGTATCCTAGCTCCGATAAAATTAGAGAAAATCATGGCTTCGGTTCCTCAGGTACAGATGGAGCTTTCATATCATTACAATTAGATCAACGCCCTACGCTCACATTACAAATTGAAGGCAAACAATTTTCAGGTATATTGGACACTGGGGCAGATAAGAGTATCCTTGCAAGTAAATGGTGGCCTACTTGTTGGCCTGTAAATCAATCAGCTCATTCATTGCAAGGATTAGGTTATGAGTCCACCCCCTTGATTAGTGCTAAAACTCTAACTTGGAAAGATGCAGAAGGAAGGACTGGTCAATTCCAACAATATGTTCTCCCTCTTCCAGTTAATCTCTGGGGCAGAGATGTACTAATGGCCCTAGAATTTATTCTGACCAATGACTATTCAAATAATAGCCAACAACTTATGAGAAATATGGGTTATATACCTGGGAAGGGTTTAGGAAAGACATTGCAAGGAAGATTGGACCCTATCCCAGCCATGGGAAAAACAGATTGTGCAGGACTGGGTTTTTCATAGGGGCCACTGAGGAGCCGCTACCCATTCCATGGCATACGGACAAGTCCGTCTGGGTACCTCAGTGGCCACTACCCAAAGAAAAAACTTGAAGCAGCGCAGCTTTTGGTCACAGAACAACTAACATTAGGTCATTTAGAACCATCCCAATCACCTTGGAATACCCCTATTTTTGTGATTAAGAAAAAATCTGGAAAATGGAGACTGTTACATGATCTTAGGGCTATCAATGCACAGATGAATATTATGGGACCTGTACAAAGGGGTCTCCCTTTACTTTCTGCATTACCAAAAAATTGGTCGGTTATTATTATAGATATTAAAGACTGCTTTTTCTCAATTCCTTTAAATGAAAAGGATAGGTGCAGGTTTGCTTTTACCCTACCATCTATTAATCATGAGCAACCGGATAGGAGATATCAATGGAAAGTTCTTCCTCAAGGTATGGCCAATAGTCCCACTATGTGTCAAATTTATGTGGGTCATGCTATAAGTCCAATAAGAAAAAAATATCCTGATATAAAAATACTTCATTATATGGATGATATTCTGTTGGCTGGCTCTCAAGAAAAGGATGTTATTAATGCTTATACAAAAATTGTTAGTACCTTAGAAGAGCATGACTTACACATTGCATCAGATAAAGTACAATATTTGACCATGGGACACTTTCTAGGAGCCATCATTAAGCCTTTAAGCATTAGACCTCAAAAGTTACAAATTCGAAGAGATCATTTGAAAACTCTAAATGACTTTCAAAAATTATTAGGTGATATAAATTGGCTCAGACCTTTTTTAAAGATTCCTACATCTGATTTAAAACCACTATTTGCCATCCTTGAGGGAGAAACTCATATTTCTTCTCCACGACGTTTGACCCCTAGCGCCTTGAAGGCTCTTCAACAAGTAGAGTCTGCCATCACTAAAGCTCAACTGAGCAGGATAGATCCTAAAAAACCATTCTCTTTATGTTATTGCAAACTGCCCTAATCCCAACAGCCGTTCTGTGGCAAGATGGGCCACTTTTATGGGTCCATTCACACTCATCTGGTTCCAAGACAATAGAGCATTATCCCACAATGATTGCTGAGTTAGCCCAAGCAGGACTTAAACGAGCTTTAACACATTTTGGTATGTTACCTGAAAAAATTATTATCCCATATACAACAGACCAAATTCAGGTATTGAGTGCCACTCTCAATGAATGGGCTATATTGCTTTGCACTTTTCCGGGAAAATTTGACAACCATTATCCAAAACATCCTTTGTTACAGTTTGCCATTAAGCATCCTATTATATTTCCAAAATTAACCTCCACAAAACCCCTTGTTAATGCATTGGATATTTATACTGATGGTTCAAAAACAGGAAGAGGATGCTATGTTGTGGAAGATCAAGTGCATTCCTTTCAATTTTCACCTGATGCACCTCAATTGGTTGAACGTATGGTGGTATTGAGAGTTTTCCAGCATTTCCCCCTACAGCCAATTAACATAATTTCAGATTCTCATTATGTGGTAAATGCACTTTTTCAGCTAGAAACTGCGGGGACAATTAAACAATCTAGCAAAGTGGCAGACATATTTAGTAATATACAAAATTGTATTCTTTCCCGATCACACCCATTCTTTATTCAACACATTCGAGCTCATAGTCTGTTACCAGGTCCTAGGGTACAAGGAAATGCATTGGCTGATCATGCCACAAAAATGTTTCCCATCTTAACAAAATCACCTTTAGAAGCCGCTGCAGACTTCCATGCTCTCTATCATGTACCTGCCACTACATTGAGGCTTAAATTTTCTATCTCTCGTGCAGAAGCACAAGATATAGTCCTAAGATGCAGTAAATGTGCAGACTTTATTTCACAACCTAATGTGGGGGTCAACCCTCGAGGTATAAGACCTTTAGACATATGGCAAATGGATGTGACTCATATCCAATCTTTTGGTAAACAACAATATGTCCATGTGTCTGTAGACACTAGTTCTGGTGTCATGCATGCTACACCCCTTTCAGGTGAAAAGGCTTCCCATGTCATTCAACATTGTTTGGAGGCCTGGAGCACGTGGGGGAAACCACTGTTACTAAAAACAGACAATGGTCCAGCTTATACATCAAGCAAATTTCAACAATTCTGTGTGCATATGCAGGTTAAACATCTTACAGGATTACCCTATAATCCTCAAGGACAAGGCATAGTTGAACGGACGCATCGCACCCTTAAACAATATTTACTAAAACAAAAAGGGGGAATAGAAGAAGTTGCATCTACCCCTAAGACAATGTTATCTCTTGCTCTATTTACACTTAATTTTTTAAATTTGGATGATAATGGCCAATCAGTGGCAGAAAGACATGGTCAATGGCCTAAATCACCCATTGATAAGGCACGATGAAAGAATGTGTTGACTAATAAATGGCAAGGCCCGGATCCCGTGTTAATCAGATCCAGGGGAGCTGTCTGTGTTTTCCCACAGGATGAAGAAAATCCTATCTGGGTGACAACGAGATTGGTGAGGATCATCAAAGACCAGGATGAAGGATGAGCGACAACCTCGGAAAAGGATCCACCCATGGATTCTGGGAATACTGATGGGAATGTGGTTTGTACAAACTGAAAGTATCCCATTATGGGCCATCGTTAGAACCTGGCCTGTCCCTATACCTGTGCATGCCAATTCCATGGTGTTGCCAGTGTTTTTCTCAGTAAACTGTGCACAAGATGTTCCATGTATAACACCTCTTGGGGAAAACCCTCAGCCTTATAATGCTACCAATTTTACCATATCTGGTACCTTATGTTTTGCTCTTTCTTCTGACTCGAACCCTTGCATTTGGATCCGTAAAGGTATTATTGCACATTGGAAAAATCCTCTTGAGGGTGCATCAGCTAATAACATACAATCTGCTCTAAGCGCCCTTCAAGAGGTTGCTAAGGGATCCCAAACAGGGTCGAGAAGCCGTGATAGTCATGTTGAGACATATAATTTAACCACACTTCTTATGATTCATGAAGGTACAAGACCATTTAAGCCAAAAGATCCTACTATTGTGGCTAACAAATCTTCAACTAATAGGAAGATTTTACCCTTTTGTTACCCCTATGAGGGCTTTCCACCAGTATATACCCCCTGCCAATCTCCTAAAAGTCGCCCCCAAGATATTATTCCAGGATTTGAATTTTCACCACCTCTTGGTAATGTCAATTGGGATAAAAAGAATAATCAAACTGGCATAGATAATACTTGGCCTTGGTTCCAGTGGATTCTGTCTAATAAGAAAGGAGCTGCTACAGTTTTGACTCCTTTTGACAGATTTCTTGGAGCGTCTTATAAATTGTATAATATATCGGGATATTATAATTTTTCGGATGGACGTGTCACAGTGACTTTATTTAATCAAAAAATTAATGAGGTAAATATTTCTGCCTCACCTGTGTGCTTAAAACCCCTATTTTTCTTTTTGTTGACCAATAAGGTAACTAATAGTATGATCTTATGCAATAATACACAAGTTTCTTGTCTACTTGCTGAATGCTGGAATAAAACCTATAAGTACGCTGTGGTTGTTAAGATTTCCACTTTGGTACCTATTCCAGTAGAAGCTAATCCTGAAGAATTTCCCATTGCCCAGCTTTTCAGATATAAAAGAGATTTTGGAATCACAGCTGCTATTATAACTGCTGTAGTGATATCTGCTGGTGCAGCGGTTACTGCTGGGATTGCCATGGCCAATCAAGTTAATACTGCTACAACTATAAATGAAATATCAGAACAGACTTCAGAAGCGTTGGTAACCCTACAAAGGACCGATGCACAATTGGCATCTGGTCTCCTCTTTGTTAATCAAAGAGTGGACTTATTACAACATCAGATAGATGCTTTAACTGATATGGTACAATTAAGTTGTGTTTCCCAACAACCAAACTTATGTATAACCCCTATAAAGTATATTAATGACTCTCGATTTTCTAGTGAAAATATTTCAGATTATTTGAAAGGAGAATGGTCTGCAGAATTGGAAGATCTACAACAAAGACTTCAAATACAGATCCTGACCTTAAATGGCACTCGAGTGGAACCAACTACCGTTGGAGATTTTACTTCTTGACTTTCTTCTGCATTTTCCTACTTTAAGGAGTGGGTGGGAGTTGCTATTTTTGGTGCACTAATATGCTGTGGAGGTGTGTCGCTTCTATGGTTGTTGTGCAGACTTAGAGCCCAACAAAAACGAGATAAGGTCATCATTACTCAGGCTCTTATGGCCATCGAAGGTGGTGCTTCTCAAGATATCTGGCTATCTCTACTTAAAGAATCTTAATTCCCGAAATGGTCAGCTTCCACAATCTCCTTAAGTAATTTAGGCCCTACCCTTCGTCCCTGGGTTCTTGGGAGGAATGAGAGAATGACCCAAGGTAGCCATTCTTGATGACGGGCAACTTCCTCTAGCCCCTGACCAACCTAAGACATGGAGCCTTGAGGACGACAAGGTAATCCTACGACAGGTAAGGCTTGGGTTCGAGAGGTCGATCCTAAGACAGAGATGGTTACAAATCGGTCACGTATTCCTCTACCCAGTTTTTTCCCTAGAGGCCTCATAAAAAAGAAAAAAGGAGGAGATGTGGGAAGCCACTGTATTCATTCGCCATTACAAGATGGCGCCCAGCCCGAAGGGAGAGTGGCCAGTTTTGAGATAAACAACCTAAGTGCGCATGCACGCCTGCCTGTTTTTGCTGAATCATGGTGACTTTGAGTATGCTAATTAGGGCGCACAGAATGCACCAATCAGGTGGCGGCACAGTCCTCCTAAGCATATATAAGGAGGGCTGGTTTCTGGGCTCAGGGTCTTTCGCTACTTCAATCAAGCCCGCAATAAACGCCTGTAGAAGGATCCTGTTGTGGCGCGTCTTCCTTGCCGGCGAGATAGGCGATCGCTACAATAATGGAGATAAAGAAAATAATTTTGAAATATAAAAATACTGACAGTTGTTTCACCATGACTCATGTCAAATTAAAGTGTTGAGCTATGGTCATAAAAACAGCATGGTACTGGAACTGTGGATTTAATTGGCTTGTGATTCTGTATTCTTTCTTGCCCGATATAAAATGAGTTAACCTCAAAAATTTACTGTTAAGTGTAGCATTTTAGAAACTTTCATTGCCCTTATAGTATTTAGAAGATGCTTTAAATTAGTAGAGCTCATTTAAAATTAAAATTTATATTCTTCATTCTCCAATTCAAATACATTGTTGCAAAGTTAAGTATGATAGTGACTATTAACTGTTCACTAATGTGATAACAATCAGCACAGAAATATCTTTTTTTCCTTTTTTTTTTCCAGAAATATCTTAGTTCATCTTGAGAAGTGCCATTTAGATATAACCACTTTTGCTAAAATATAAATAATTTAGCTGCATGTAAATTGGGATAAGTATGAAAAGGCATTTAAAATATTGCACAAGTTACCTGAGAAACCTAGAAAAATAATATGCTGTCTAGTTTTGCATCAGATTGGCATAAGCTAGAGTTGTCTGAAAGGAGGGAATCTCAGTTGATAAAATGTCTCCAAAAGATCCAGCAGTAATGCATTTTCTTAATTAGTGGTTGACTGGGAAGGGATCAACCCACTGTGAGTGATGCTATCCCTGGCATCACTTGCACTAGTGCTCCTGGGTTCTATAGGAAAGAAGACTGAGAAAGCCCTGGGGAGCAAAGCCAGTAAGCAGCATCCCTCCATGGCCTCTACATCAGCCCCAGATTCCAGGTTTCTGCCTTGATTGAGTTTTTCTCCTGGTTTCCTTGGTTGACTAAACGAGTTAAAACTAGGTACATATTCCTTGGAAGTATCTTTAATTAAGACTGGTGGATTCTCCTTACTGAGATGTCAGCATCATCTAGAATTTTGGAGTTGACTTTGCAGTATTTCTTAAACAGAACAACAAAACTGGTGTCCGTACTGTCCCTCGAAGTTTAAAATATTAGCTCCTGTGATTATTTAAATCATTGCTCATAATCTACTACATCATAAAGATGCAGGTGAACAGCATAGGTATCACCTAAATATACTCCTTAATAAAGTTCTAGGACAAAAATCCTAAAACATGAGTTGTCGGTTTCTGGGTTATTTTGATAATATCTTCAACAATCCCTGTTGTGCATACTAAATTTTTACAAGAAAATGAAATGTGATTCTTATCATAAAAATAATTCCAAATAATAATGTCTCTGAGATTTTTCATTTTCTGTACTACTAAAATTAAGAAATTAACAATAAATAACAAAATATATAAAGCATGACTGAAATAAAGAGTTGATAAACATTTTTAGATGACAAACTTGCTGTTATAATTACTTCATCTCATTCAGATTTTTATTCATTCAGTTTCCAGATAAAAGACACATAACTTTTATGTATATAATTAGCCTTAAAAGTGCTAGAGCTAGAGCTGGGCAGATATCTACTCACTGTGCTATTTTGTCTTTCTTCCTATCAGTCACCTGGGTTATAATTTGCTATGTTCCATCTGAGCTGCTCTTAATTCCAATTATCGAGGCCTCATACCCATGTTTTAATATCTCATCTATCTCATGGTGTGTTCCCTCTCTCCATCTTCTTCCCTGTTTACATGGTTCTTCGTCAGATCCCAAGAAATCCCAAGAAAGGGAACCTAAACTCCACTTACCTCTCTTCTGCCCCACCAAGGATGTAGACCTCTTTAGTTACCAAGAAGAGATATTTTGGCAGACAAGATTACATAGCATCACTTGCATTCTGGCAGAATCTCTCAGCCCTGGGGGCAGCCAGGCCATGGGGACAGTATTTGGAAGGCACCTATG
The DNA here is from genome assembly GCF_963924665.1 of Micromys minutus. Classification (NCBI taxonomy): domain Eukaryota; kingdom Metazoa; phylum Chordata; class Mammalia; order Rodentia; family Muridae; genus Micromys; species Micromys minutus. Next base: position 11,867,991 of record NC_137984.1, read on the forward strand.
CTCACCACTATACCACCAACTCTGCACCATAGGGACATTTTTTAACACTACAATACATGGGAAAGAATAAATCTGAACACAAAATATATCTTTCCATTGAATTGAATTATCACAGAAACAACAACCACAAAAAAGAAAAAAAAAAACCCAAAAAAACAAAACCTACTCGTGGATTTAGGATTGGTTGCTTTAATTTAAAATAGTTCTTGATCACTCTTTGTTCTTCATTAACAGTAGACATGTTACTGGAATTGAAAGCTAATATCATCTTTGGTCTTTTTATGGCTGGGGGACCTGATACTTCATTTCAGTCCTGGAATAAGAACATATTCTCCTCCTTGTCATATTCTTCAGTGGAAGGTGGAACAACTAGAGATGAACATCAATGAGAGCAATATGCTCATTAGAGCAGTCTCAGGAGTTTTCCCAACACTCTCTTAAATCTGCTATCTCGTCTTCATTTGACAACAGAAATTAGACTTCATTAGACTCATAGAAATTCTTCAACTATTACCATTAAATTTTCAATTACTGTCCACCCAAACTATGTGTTTAAAACTGTCTTCTGAAAGTTAAAAATATTGACAAAATTCTCTGGTGAATTTTGATGAAAGGAAAAGGATGAAACATAACAGAGAACACATTTTGTAACCTAACAAGTTGTTTTAAACGCCAAAATAAGACAATGAAACATACAGAAATATTTACTGGTGTTTCTTCATACCAATCATCTCTTTAGATTTGTGACTATTAGCATGTGATTATGAATTCAGAAAAAAATGAAACCGTTAAATGAACTTCAAGTTGCTTTGGCCATAACTAGAACTGGAGGAGTATAAGTGAACATTTATGCATCTACCTTGGTTTTACATAGAGGAGAAAAACCACACTGACATCAAAGAAAAGAATTTCAGCCATTCTTTGTATTTAATAAAAGAAGCTCTCTCCACACTCATGTCTCAAAGACTCAGTGGGCCCCTGACATTCTCAGTGACCAACAGGTACTGTTGCTAGGGTAGTGTGGTTGGAACAATTAGAAAGATGCACAAGTGTCAGGCATTGTGAGTCCATTTCTTATGTTGTCTTTCTGACCTGGTCACCAGTTTAATTCTTCCTTGAAATGCATGAATATTTATTAGTTGTGAAGCATCAATTTTTAAGAAAGAATCAAAAGAATCCTCTAAAAAGGAGAATCATTCAATGCCTAAAATCCTCTCTTCTACATCTTATATTCTTTTGGTGACACTTTTCTTTGTAGCTCCTCTACAGCTTTCTAAATTTTTTATTTTTAGAATTTTGTCTCACCTGTTATTTAGAAATTTCATTCATATCACACACAGACACACAGACACAGACACACACACACACACACACACACACACACACACACACATACACACATAAGTCGCAGGAAAGGCTGAGGTCAAACCTGTGTATGTTGTTTGTGTGGTAGTTCAGTCTCATAGAGCCCCAGGCATCCACATTATTTGATTCTGTTGATCTTCCTATAGAGCTGCTATCCCCTCCAGGGCCTCTAATCCTTCCTCCTTTTCTTCCATAAAAATCCTTGTCCCTAGGCTGAAGCATAGATACAGAAAATGTGGTACATTTACACAAAAGAATACTATTCAGCTGTTAAAAACAAGGACATTTTGGATATTGTAGGCAAATGGATGGAAATAGAAATTATCATTTTGAGCAAGGTAAACAAGACTCAAAAGGACAAGCATAATAGGTACTCACTAATAAGTAGATTTTAGCCAAAACATATGAAATACCCATGGTCCAACACCTAGAACCTAGGCAGCCTAACAAGAAGGAAGGCCAACATGTTGATTCTTCAATCCCACTTAGAAGCGGGAACAAACTAATCATGGGAGGCAGAAGGAAGAAGAGATCTGGGTGGAAGATGCCCAACAGGAGGGAGATGGAACTTCAGTAGATAGACCATGGAGACCAGCTTCAGTAGATAGACAGGGCCCCTTGTGGAGGCATGAGGCCACCAACCCTACTTCGAAATTTTTGACCCAGAATTGTTCCTGTCTAAAGGAAATGCAAGGCCAAACATGGAACACAGAGTAAAGGAAAGGCCATCAAGGGACATGGATAACTAGGGATTCATCCCATGTGCAGGCACCGAACCCTGACAGGATTGCTGATGCTCCATTGTGCTGGCAGACAGGAACCAAGCATGACTGTTCTCTGAGAGGCTGTACTAACAGCTGGCTGAGACAGTTGAAATGCTTACAGGCAACTATTGGAATGGGATTAGGGATCCCTATGGAAGAGTTAGGGGAAGAATTTAAAGGAGCTGAAGGGGATTATAACCCTATAGAAAGAACAATCAACTAATTCAGACCACTCAGAGCTCCAAGAGATTAAGCCACCAACCAAACAGTATACAAGGACTAATCCCTAAGCCATGGTAACATTCATAGCAGAGGACTGACCTGTCTGGCCTCAGTGGGTACGGTTGAGTCTAATCCTATAGAAACTTAATGCCCCAGGGAAGGGGGATGCTGGCCTGGGTAAGATGGGGTAGGTGGGTGGGGTAGCACCCTATCAGAATCAAAGGGGAGAAAATGGGGTAAGAAACTTAGAGTTGGGGAGGGGGAAGGAGACAGCATTTGGAATGTAAATAATTGAAATAATTTTTAAAAAATGGTCCTCAAGCTCGATCCACTCTTTAGCTGTGGGTGTGTGCATCTGTCTGAGTCAGTTGTTGGGTGGAGCCTCTCAAAGGACAGTTATGCAGTTACAGACAGTTACACTTGTCTGTAAGCATATGAACGTGGGTAGCCTTGTGTTTTCTCCAAAGAATTGCAATGTCATGGTGAATTTTTCCTATGAGGAGTATGTAGTAAGATTTTTTTATCTCTTCTAATTAATTTTTGTTATACCTTATTTTTGTCAGAGTTTCAAATGACTTGTTTTTGCATACACTCTGTTAGTATAGGTCTTTTTCTTTTCCTTCTCTTTTTTTATTGGAAATTTTCTGTATTTACCTTTCATATTTTATGCCCTTCCTGCTAATTTCATCCCCTTTCTCCTCCCCTTCCCATTGCTTCCACGAAGGTGCTCCCTTTACCAACCTCCCTCCCCCACCTCAGTGCCTTGGAATTCACCTATACTGGGAATACAAGCCTTCACTGGACCAAAGTCCTCTCCTTCCATTGATGCCAGAGAATGCTATCCTCTGCTGCATGTGCACCTGGAGCCATGGGTCTCTCCATGAGAGCTCATTGGTTGGTGTTTTAGTCCCTGGGAGCTGTGGTAGGTTTGGCTAGTTGATCATTTTGTTCTTCACATGAGGCTGCAGGGCTTTCAGCTCCTTCAGTTCTTTCCCTAACTCCTTCATTGTGTTCAGTCCGCTGACTAGCTGTGAGTATCCTCCACTGTATCAGTATGACTCTGGCAGAGCCTCTGAGGAGGCATCATTATTAGGTTCCTTCCAGTAAACACTCCTCGGCATCAGCAATAGTGCTTGAGTTTGGTGGTTGTAATATGGGATGGATCCCCAGGAGAGGCAGACTGTGGATGATCTTTTCTGCAATACCTACTCCTGTTATTGGCAAATATAGACATTGTTGTTGAGAATATCCAGAGCAGTGTTTTTGTTGATTCTGTCATTTTGCTTGTTGTATTGTTGGTTTTGGTGGTGGTGGTGTTTGTAGTATCTCTGTGTATGTGTGTTTTGCCTTCCATTGATTTGCTTATCTGGAATTATTTATTTCTTTTATTTTCTTGGGTGTTGTTAAAGTCTTTAGATTGGAGTTTTCCTTCTAGCATTCTCTGCAGTGCAGTATTAGTAGATAGATATTTATTAGATTTGGTTTTCAAATAAAATCTCTTATTCTTTCCACTGATTGCAATTCACAGGTTTGTTGTTTACTGTGATCTTTCTGAGTCTGCCGTATTTATTTCTGCCCCTTCTAGTTTTTACAGTCTCCACTGAAAAGGCAAAGATTATTCTTATTAATCTGCTTGTATATGCTACTTTGTCCTTTCCTGTGTAGCTTTTACTATTATGTTTCTTCTCTGTGTTTATGCTTTTGATTGAGTACCAAGGGAACTTTATTTTCTGGAGCAATCTATTTGGTGTTCTGTATTTATTCTTTTTTGTTTTTTGACAGACATATATTTTTATGCTAGCAAAAATGTCTTCTATGATTTCATTGAAAAATGTTATGAAGCTCAAAAAAAAAAAAAAAAAAAAAAAAAAAAAAAAAAAAAAAAAAAAAAAAGGCCAAAAGGGGGATGCCTCAGTTTTTCTTAGGAGGCAGAACAAAACACTCACGGGAGGAAATGCAAGGTCAAATGGAGGAACAGGGATTGAAGTAAAGATCATTCAGAAGTCACCTCACATGGGGATCCACCACATATGCAGTCACCAAATTCAAGCACTACTGCTGATGCCAAGAAGTACTTACTGGCAGGAACCAGATAGGAATGCCTCCTCAGGAGCTCTGGCAGAAGCACATAGATATAGCTGACCATACTTGTAGCTTACCATCAGACTGAACACAGTACCACAATGAAGGTACTAAAGAAAGGACTGGAGGAGCTGAAAGGGGTTGCAATCTTATGGGAAGAACAGCATTATCAACCAACCAAACCCTGCAAAACTCCCATGAACTAAAATACCAACCATTGAGCACACATTGAGAGACCTATTGATCCAGTTGCATATGTAGCTGAAGATAGCAGTGTCTGGTGTCAATGTGAGAAGGGGCTTTTGGTTCAGGGAGGGAAAGTTTTCCAAATGTAGTGGAATGCCAAGGAAATGGGGCAGAGAGGGTGATTAGGAGTGAGTGCACCTTTGTGAAGGCAAATGGAGCGGGAGGGAAAATGTAGGGATGTGAGCAGGGAAGGGAAAGGGATAACATCTCAAATGTAAATACAGAATATCTAATAAAATATAAAGGAAAAAGAAAATTGTTATCTTTGCTTTTGACCTGGGTTTCTTCCCTTTCTCTATTCCTATTATTTTTAGATTTTGTCTCTTTATATTGTTCCAGATTTCATAGGTGCTTTGTGCCAAGATATTTTAACATTTTATTTGACTATTTGATTAATTTTTTTCTATTGTGTTTTGAACTCCTGATAATCTCTCTTCTAACTCTTGTGTTTTGTTTGTGGGGCTTGCTTCTAAGTTTCTTGTTTGAGTTCCTAAACTTTTCAGATCCAGATTTCCCTCAAGTTGGGTTTTCTTACTGATTCTTTTTCCAATTTTATATCTTGAATTATTTTATCTATTTTGTCCCACTGTTTATTTTTTGTTTTCACAGATTTTTTTAAAGGACTTATTCATTTCCCATTTAAGAAACTCTATTATATTCATAAAGAGTATATTTTTTATTCAGCTATTCAACAATATTCATTTCTGCTGCAGTGGTTTTGTACAGCTCTACTGAAAATATATTGTCTTGGCTGTTATTGATTTGCTTTTATGATAGTATATAGGAACATGGTTTGGAAATATTGTAATTCTAGGTGCTGATATCAGGTCTTGCATTTGTTAGGTGATTGTTTTGTTTCTTGGATTCTGTTGCCCTTTCTGGTTATTAAAAGAATATATAGCTTTGTGTTGCTGGGTCAGAAATTCTTTGGGAATCCTGGTAGATGTAGTCACTGCAGATTCAAGATATAATATATTTCCTGTTATTTGGAGTTGAAACAGTATTGCAGATGGCTGTCCACAAGACAGAGTAAAGCAGAGTATTTAACTAGTATCTGTTTATTCTCCTGGTAATGGGGTCAGAGTGTGAAGAGAAGCTACAACACTTGGTTTACTACAAAGCTGGGTCTCAGATTTAAGGACTGAATTCTAGCTGAATCAAACAGACCTAGGTTTTTGGATAGGATTCCTTGTCATAGCAACCATGGGACTGGAAGAAAATTCCTCTACAATAAACTTTGGAACAACAAATAATATAGATAGATTAAAATATCTTTTCTTCCTGATAAGCCCTTAAAATGATGACAGAAGAGGAATAGAGGCTACTGTAGAGATAAAGTAGGCATGTTATTAATTCAGATTAAAAGTATAGAAACAGAAAAACGTGAGTGAAAATTGCTATTAATTTTTTTCTGAAATTTTACAATATTTATGACCAATTATTTTCACCATTAAAAAGGAAGCAACCACAAAATAATTAAATTTAGGTGTAATTGTTAAAAAGAAAAATCAATAACTTACACAAAATATGTTTATTTTATTAATAATGATTAATCTAGTAAGAGAAATTTAAGTTAGAAAAATGTGTAGTTGAAAGCTATCTGAAATGTGAAAATGAATATAATATTAATAAACATGAACTAGTTTATTTTATATAAGGCATTAGATTATAATGGGTTGAACTATGTTTATAAGTAGATAAAATTTATCTTTCTATAACTAGTAATTTCATAGAAATCAGAAATTCATACCAGACCAAAATAAACATTTCCAATAATCAGGAACATTTAAGTAATTAATAGAGAAAAGATCTTCAACTGATGATTTTCAACATGTGGCTTTCAAGGACTGCATCGACCTTTAAAGCTGGATAAGTTATTTTCCTAAACAAATTGGTTCAACCAGGACAAACATAAATGGCTGGTTGGTTTTCTTTGGATGCTTTGTTGCTTGGTTAGTTTTGGCCTGCCTTGCATGACCAGTATGGAGTAAAGAGCCATTTATCCATGTTTCCCATTAGAAGCCAGAAACAACTATCATGAAAGTTAACATTCAAAAGATGTTTTTATGTGTACAAAATACATTGTTGATAGCACCAATACGGTGAATGCATAATATGTTGTTATGGACACTTATAAATGTACATAGATAGATAGATAGATAGATAGATAGATAGATAGATAGATAGATAGATAGATGGATGGATGAATAGATAGATAGATGAATAATTTGAAATTAAATCCAGCACTTTGCCTGTAGTTTATGAACACAAACACTGAGCAACATACCAAGTCTCTCCGCAATAATAATATTTTAACTAAACTCATTATATTTAATTTCTATCCATCAGAATCTTTATTCTTAGTGGTTTTAGGAATATCTTACTATTTCTTGACTAAGAGATCAAAATCTAAATTTATAGTGTTAAATCAAAATCAAAATATATAATATCTAATTAGTAAATTATCAATACTAAAATAATGAGAATTACTCATCATTTTTATTATGAGGCTTAGGTAATTGAGGTCCATAGCATGGGTAAGAATAAACACCAGCAAATCTAGAAACATTTTCCAGCTTTCTGCAGGTAAAGAAACTATCCATCTCATGTATTCACATCCCCATTGCTGTATTTTATTTTTTAAAAAAAGGATGGCAATGAGACATCAAAAACAGACTTGCAATGACTACTGGAGTACAGAATGTGTGGAACCAGTACCAAGTCTGTATGCCACAGAAAGTAATTAGTTGGTGTGTTCAAACTTCAATATAAAAAAAAATCAAATTAAGGAAATGTAGCTGTGAATGCAGATCTAGTAAGCAAGTTTAAATGAAGACTCAACTACATACTAGAATAAAGCACATAATTTGCCAGAAAGGACAACACACCTATGAGATCACTGTTATACCTCAGACTTTTAAAAATGTACAGTTCAGTGTATGGAATCAACATTTATTTTGCTAACATACATTAAGCTAGCTAATTTTGAAAGGCACCATTGAGAGAACAAAGTCACTCTCAAATAAGTGTTGAGGTGCAAAAATATACTAATATTAAATACGGTCTGGACATAATGTGATAATGTCATAGGTTTGGTATTATTTCTTACCTATCAAGATTTGGCATTGCTATTAAGAATTAGCTTATTGTAATGTATTTTCTATAAAACAAAAGTGATATTTTAGCTTTTAACTTACTTAAAAATGATAGTTTCTACTAAGTGTTTGGCTGTAAAGTATCAGCAGTTTTTCCTTGAAACTTTTTTTTTGTACAGCTGACACCTCATTTTTTTTACATCCATTCACTGTCTTCCTAGAGAAGTATTCCTGTCTTGAATTTATCTGTCTCTGAGATCTTACAGTACACAAGACCAAATGTCAGGAAGAAGATTATAGGTAAAAAAATGAAATAAAATGCCAATACTTACAAAACTTTAAAAAATGGTTCCAAATATTACTGGGGATCAAAGGTGAAATTACAAACTAAGCATGGATGAAAATAAAGCGGCTGAAAGGTGACCTGTGTCCACCAATTTATTCAATTTCCTTCTGAAGAGCAGCAGAAGGAAGATACCTGCACCCCATTCTATGAAACTAATGCAGAGAGACTGCTAAGATTAATGTCTTCAAAGAGTAAAGACAAGTCATTGAACAATTGTTTATGATCTATAGCCTGCTGATAATTTGGCAAAAATACACAGAAATAACATACTCCTGATGGGTTTTCTAACATGAAAAGACATAAGTAACATGATCTTTGGTGGGGCTCCTCTGTAAAAGAAACAGTTAACAACCTCCTGGATGGAATTCCAGCATAAGAACACACAGGTAGCATGCAGTTGCATGGGGCTACATTCTGAAACAAACAGGTAACGCACTCTAAGATGGTGCTCTACTATGAGAACATGTGGTAGCATAGTCCTAAATAGTGCTTCAGCTTTCTAGTTGAGACTCATTTAGCTACAAGAACTTCAAAGGTTGCTAATAGCCTATGCCATGTCTAGACTCCTTCAAAATCAGACAACTAGATATACTTAATACATATATTTTAAATAGGACATGCAATTTTTTCCTCATGACTGTCCTTTATAGAACTGTATAAAAATGTACTAAGTTCATCCTTTGCGAATTCTTCTTGTCTCAAAGCCATTTGCTATTACTGGATGACAGATTTACCCTCCTCTGCCATGTGAGTGTGGTCCAGGGCTTTTTCATGATTTTTGGATAGAACACAGACCTGCAATTAAGCTTCCAAGGTGGACATCAGCAGATGACCTAGGAGAGCTGTGGGATAATTCCTTGCTCACAGATTGCTTTCTATTAGTAGCTGGCCAGGAATTTAGGGCTCACAGGGCCATCTTAGCAGCTCATTCTTCAGTTTTCAGAGCCATCTTTGAACATAAAATGGAGGAGAGCCTTAAGAACCAAGTCAAGATTCATGGCCTGGATTTCCAAATCTTCAAGTAGATGATGAGCGTCCTTTGCTCACCACACCTCCACAGTCACTCTGTGGCCACTGCTTTTCTGGCAGCTGCTGACAAGTATAGCCTGGAAGACTTGAAGGCCATATGTGAGGATGTCTTATGAAGAACCTCTCTGGGCAGAATGCTTCACACACTCTCATTCTGGCTGACCTACACAGCACAGAACAGCTGAAGACTCAGGCCCTGGGTTTTATTACACATCATGTTTCTGAGGCCTCTGAAACCTCGGGGTGAATGTCAACGTTGTGGTCACATCCCCACATGGTGGCTCAAGCATTCCACTCTCTGGTTTCTGCAAAGTGTGTTTTCTGAAATGACTTAAGTGGTCTTTGGGACCTGGTCAGGTATGATCTACACCTGTCTTCCAAAAACAACAGTCAGTATTGTTCCCAGTGACTCCTGGTTAGACAATGGTACTACTAGAGCATATACACTGGATCATGATGGGGGACACCATGGTGACTCAGGACTTACACCAGCTCTAAATATGGTAGAATAGTGGGTTGGGCAATTGGCAGCAGTGAAATATGGAACAATCTACCTCACATCTACCCTGCTGATGTTCATGTTTGACTTTTGTCTGCTGTCTTGGAATCTGGGATTCAACTTAGTTACTGGCCTGAAGCACAGCACAAAAGCGTTTCTTCAGAGAAACCTGTCTGCATTGGACTGAGCAGAATAGATGACAGGGGCTCAAAGCAGAGATCAAACATGAATGCTTAATCTTAAGAGAAGGGAAGGAGAAAAACGGCTTTGTCTTTGTTGTTGTTATTGTTGTTTTGTATTGTTTTGTTTTAACTGAGTTTGGTGGTTTGAAAAATGCATGGTACATGGGAAGTGGCACTATTAGGAACTATGACGATGTTGGAAGAAATATGCTCTTGCTATGGGGTGTGTGTCACTGTGAAGGCATTGATTTCAGGCAATGTATATGCTCAAGGTCTGGTCACTGTCAAGAACCTCTTCCTGACTGCCTTCATGTCAAGGTGCTCAGCTCCTCCTCCAACATGTTGGCTTGGACACTGTCATGTGCCCTGCTAAGATGATAATGGACTGTACCTCTGAAACTGTAAGCCAGCTCCAATTCAGTGTACTTTTTAAAAGTTGGCTTGGTTATGGTATCTATTGACAACAATTAAGTCCTAACTAAGACAACTAGTTTGTGGGATCTAGAAAGAAAACTCACTGGCAAAGTCAATTTTTACTCTCTTGGAGAACGTGTGTTAAGTTCCCAGCACACACAGAATAGTTATCAACAATCCATATGTGGTGATCCAGAGAATCTGAGGCTTTCTGGTCTCCATGGCTATGATGGATTGAATATGCTTGGCCCAGGGAGTGGCACTATTAGGAGGTGTGGCCTTTTTGAGTAGGTGTAGCCTTGTTAGAAGAAGTGTGTTATTGTGGGTATGGGCATTAGGACTAAGGTTCTAGCTCCCTGGAACCCAGTCTTCTCCTAGAAGACTTCAGATAAAGCTTTAGAACTCTCAGTTTCTCCATGCCTGCTTGGAGGTTTCTATGTTCCAGCTATGAGATAATGGACTGAACTTGTGAACTTTTAAGTTAGCCCTGATTAAATGTTGCCTTTATAAAAGTTTCCTTGATCATGTAATCTGTTCATAGCATTAAACCATAACTAAGACAGTGGCCAAAACCAACTCTATATTGGTAAATATTAAATAATATAAATTGACACCAGTCTATGCTACCAGCTGCTACTTTCTGGCCCCAGCAGCAATCTCTCTGCTGTGGCTAGCCAGAGCAGTGACTGTCCATATAGTTCCCATGTCTGGTAGCAGCCATGCCAGCCCCAAGTAGAGATTGTCTATCTGGAGGCTCTCTTGCTGTGGCCTCTGATCATATTCCCAGCATTTTCCCCATGTGGTTATAATCACAATTCTCAGTGCCCCGATAAAATCAAAATGCTGGAAGCTTGTAATTTATCAATAAGATTTATATGAGTAAATTCTCACCCCACAAAATGTCTATGCAATCGAATCAGAGCCAACTGATATTGATATAAACTGCACATCTAGATAAGTCAAATTGTCCTGTAACCTTCCATACCTTATAACATATTGATAGCTACCTGTGGCTATTTAAAGCCACACAGATTTGGATCATCTTTCTCTTCCTTCCTCTTGATTCTTCACCTTTCTTCTTCTATCTCTCCTGCCTCTCAAAATCTTTGCCCCTGCCTTACTTTCTCACTGCCCAATCACAAGCTTTTCCTTATCTTGTGTCTCCTCTCACCTGCATATAGACATCAATTCATAGCTCTTCAGAGAAAACCATATCCTAATAAAATATAATATGTATAAAAAGTGAAAAATGCCTTAAGGTCTTTAGCAGGGTAAATTAAAATATAGACCTGGGAAATATGCCCACACAGTAGCCCCAAGCATTCTGATGTTATATGAAGAAAGGTTCTCACAGAGTGTGATCTTATTTGGAAAAAACTATAGAAGCACACACAATACCTGCAAAGGAACCAGCCAGACTGAAAGAAGGAAGTAAACATAGGTTCCCAGCACTAACCAAGAAGCTATTAGTTCTTTATACTCATTGGCAAATAGAAAATCACTTTTCTCAAATCAAGCATCACTGGGCATATCCACCACATTGTGGATATGCCTAATGTCCTGGAGTAGTTGACTAATACAAAATTAACTCAGTGGTATTTTTATGGACTTTTATTTCACTTTGTTTGTATTAAAATATGTTTTTGTCCTATTGGTCTTTGTCTTATTTGGTTTTTGTTTTTCTTTCTTTCTTTCTTTCTTTTGCTTTCTGTGTGTGTGTGTGTATGTTAAAATCATGTTATTTCTATTTTACTCTCAATTTTCTGCCATATCTAAGAGCAGAGAAAAGAAACTCTCTGAATAAAATCTACTTGAGAATATCACAGGCCAGTGGCACAGCTTTACTGATTCCCCGAAATATCATAAATAGCACACAACATAGGTATAAAATTTGCTCCACCCAACATCAGTACATTACATCGATAATAAGGCCAGAAATGACCACAGTGGACACTGGGTCAGTGGCTGCAACTCACAAAAGACAAAAACTAAGGTAAACTGCAAATCACATAGACAATAGGTGAGAAGAGAAGAAAAAACAAATAATATGAAGTCTCTGGCAGTACAGTCTAGCAACAGACACAACTCCTAGTCAGGGAAGCATAAATCTTCTAGTAAATTACAATCATATCATGTTTCTAATCTAGGTATTATAATATCTTCTTTGAGGAAGAGATTATCAACATTTTAAGCTTATTATTTGAGAATTTTATAAAGTATATAATGCAATATGATCAAATGCAACCCCCCAATTTCTATTTTATATCTACTGTTCAACAAATTAGATTTTTAAAAAGTACATCAAAAAGCAGTGTCTGAGGAAGAAATTAAGCTACAGGACCAGAATTAAATGTGACAGAGATGTAGGAATTATTTTATAGGAAATATAAAATATGATTTATAGTTTAAACGGTGTACTAACATAGACAAAACCCACACCTATGGTCACTTGATCTTTGACAAAGGGCATAAAAAACATTCAGTGGAAAAAGAACAGCCTCTTCAACAAATTCTGGTGATTCAGCTGGCAGTCAGCATGCAGAAGAATGCAAATTGATCCACTTTTGTCTCCTGGCACAAAGCTCAAATCCAAGTAAATCAAGGATCTCCACATTAAACCAGGTACACTGAAACTAATAGAAGAGAAAGTGGGGGAAGAGCTTAGAACACATAGGCACAGGGGAAATTTTTCTGAACAGAACACCAATGGCTTATGCTCTAAGATCAAGAATCAACAAAAGGAACCTCATGAAATTGCAGAGCCTCTGTAAGGCCAAGAACACTGTCAAAAGGAAAAACTGACAACCAACAGATTGGGAAAAGATCTTTATCAAGCCTACATCTGATAGAGGGTTAATATACAATATATACAAAGAACTCAAGATGTTAGACTCTAGAGAACTCAAATAATCCTGTTAAAAATGGGTGTACAGAGCTACATAGAGACACTTCTCAGCTGAGGAAAATCTAATGGCTGAAAAGCACCTAAAGAAATTCTCAACATTCCTAGTCATCAAGTAAATGCAAATCAAAACAACCCCAACATATCACCTCACACTCATCAGAATGGCTAACATCAAAAACTCAGGTGACAACAGATGCTGGAGAGGATATGGAGAAAAGGAACACTCCTCCACTATTGGTGGGGTTGTAAACTGGTGCAACCACACTGGAAATCAGTCTGGTGGTTCCTCAGAAAATTGGATATAAATCTACCTGAGGAACAAGCTATACCACTCCTGGGCTATACCAAAAAGAAGCTACGACATATACTAAGTACATATGCTCAACAATGTTCATAGCAGACTTATTTACAATAGCCAGAAGCTGGAAAGAACCCAGATGTGCTTCAACAGAGGAATGGATACTGAATTGTGGTACATTTACACAATGAAGTACTGCTCAGATATTAAAAATGATTTCAAGAAATTCCTAGGCAAATGAATGGAACTTGAAGCTATCATCCTGAGTGATGTAACCTAGTCACAAAAGAGCACTTATGGTATGTACTCACTTATAAGAAGATACTAGCTCTTTGCCTTAAAAAAAAAACAAAAATCCACAGAAAGTATGAAGCTCAAAAAAGGAAGACCAGAATTTGGATGCTTCAGTCCTTCTTAGAAGGGAGAACAAAACAGGGAAGGAAATACAAGGTCAAATAGAGGAGCAGGTCTCAAAGAAAAGATCTACAGAGATTACCTTCCCTGGAGAAACGCTCCATATGCAGCCACCAAACCCAAGCACTATTGCTAATGCCAAGAAGTGTTTACTGGTAGGAACTAGACATGGATGTCTCCTCAAAAGCTCTCTCTGAGTCATATAGATACAGATGAGGATGCTTGTATCTAAATATCAGACTGAACATGGGGACCCCAATGAAAGAGCTAGAGAAAGGAGTGAAAGAGCTGATAGGTTTGCACCCTCATGGGAAGAGCATCATCAACAAGCTAAGGCATTGAGGTGGAGAAGGTGATAGGGAGAGGGAGCACCTTCATGAAACAAGTTGAGAGGGAGGAGGGAGGGAAGTGGTGGGTATAACATTTGAAATGTTGAATACAGAAAATATTTAATAAAATCGAAAAAAAAGACAAAAATGAACATGAAGAGCTAAATATGGTAAGAAGAGATTTTAAGAACATATACAAAGAAAATGACAGAAATATCAATTCTGCTATAGAAATGATGAATAGAAAATGACTTGAGGAAACCATGAACAAAATAAAAATAGATATAGAACATGTTATACAATTTAAAATTTATGATTTTTGAGATAATTGAAATATAAGAAGAGAAACAGAAACAAAAACTAAATAAAATGGAAGGAAAATCAAGAAGAAAGGAAAGGGGACAGCATGGGAGGCAGGGAGACTGAGAAGGAAGGAGGAAGAAAGAGGAGAGGGGGAAAATAAGACCAGAGATGCATGCCTGACAAATTTCCACAAGACTTGAATATATGAATAAAATAAGCCAGTAGACATTTTAGAAAAAATATTCATAGTGACATTTGATATTAAAACTAGTTGTGATGGTCAGTATATGTTTGCCTTATGGAGTGGCATTATTAGGAGTTGTGGGCCTTGTTGGAATAGGTGTGTCACTGTGGGTGTGAGTTTAAAAGCCTCATTCTAACTGCCTGGAAGTCAGACTTCCACCAGCAGCTTCAGATGAAGTTACAGAACTGTCAGCTCTGCCTGTACTATGCCTGCCTGGATGCTGCCATGCTCCCAACTTGCTGATGATGGACTGAACTTCTAAATTAGTCACAATTAAATGTCGTTTATGAGTTGCCTTGGTCTTGATGTCTGTTCACAATAGTAAAACCCTAAGACAGAAGTAGGCACCAGGATTGGACTATTGCTGTGATAAATCTGACCATGCTTTTGCTGGGAAGACTAAGAATTTTGGGACTTTGGATTTGGAAATCAGTGGAATGCTTTAAATTGGACTTAATGAGCCTTACTAGAAGAGATATTGAACACTTTGGTTCTGTGAAGAACATTTTGACCAAGCATAGCAAGCTTAGGAAGGAAATATAAAATATATGGTTCAAGTATTAAAGGGGTCAACAGGAAGTGAAGCAGAGTTTAATCCTGTGTTCTAGGATCTTACAGATAAAAGGAATGAGACTCTGGAGCAAAATCCTACCCAGCTCAATTTAGATACCGGAATGGTGGTACACAACTTTAATCACAGGAGACAATGACAAACAATGAGTTCAAGGCCAGCCTAGGGTAAGTTTCAAAACTTAAACCCAGGCTTGGTGGACCACGCATTTAATCCCAGTGTTTAGGAGACAGGCATGCAGATCTCTGAATTTAAGGTCAGTCTACAGAGCAAGTTCTAGGAGAGCCAAGCTTAGTCCATGAAGGAGTTGGTAAACAGAAAGCTGATGATAATGTAAAAGAACAAGGGGGACATATTCCACCACCTCCTGCAACCAGAAAAACTCAGCATCTTTGGCCTTGTGGCTCCGGCTTTAATGTAAATAACAGAAGAGACGACTAGCACCAGCATCACTGAGGTGAAATCTTCTGGGAAGTGTTTTCTGAGAGCACAAAGAAACTGTTTTTTAGAGATAGCCAAGGTTGTACCTCCTGCTACAGCTGTACTTGCTCATGTGTAAGAGTCATTCAGGTGGTACTGGTTTTGAAGGCATGAAGGGGTCCTGAAGAGCAGCTGAGGCTTGGCAATGTGTAAAGCCATGGAAGGCCATTGGTGAAGGTGCAGCCTCAGTTGCTGTTGATGTCCCAGGACTGAATGGATCATGCAAAGGAGTTGAGACCTGACACTATGAAGATCCTATGAGAGGCTATTTGTGAAGCCTAGTTGCAGCAGAAGACTTCAGTACCATGGGATGGTCATCAAGAACA
Organism: Micromys minutus; assembly: GCF_963924665.1. Classification (NCBI taxonomy): domain Eukaryota; kingdom Metazoa; phylum Chordata; class Mammalia; order Rodentia; family Muridae; genus Micromys; species Micromys minutus. Next base: position 11,884,105 of record NC_137984.1, read on the forward strand.
GCAGAGGCAGTGGAGTGGATCAACCTGAGCTTCGAGTGTTACAGAGTGCAGAGATGAAGAAGTGACACAAGACCTTTAATGGAGTCACAGAAGATTACGTGTGTCAGAACCCAGACATTGAAACAAGATGAAATACTGAAGTTGCCTTGGAGACCCAAGATATTTGTGATGCCAGAGCCATGGGTTATCTCCTAAGTGATGCTGCCAACAGGGAATATAATCAGATCAGAAAAGAAGTTTGTTGCAATCAACATAAATAAAAAAGGAGTTGGAGATCTGAAGACTTCTTTGACATCCAACATGGAGATTCAGAATTTGGAGTTTGCCCAGCTAGTTTTCTGTCTTGTGAGAAATACAGTTAAATGATTGGAGGGATCTCAGAAGAGACTTTGAACTTTGGATTTTTAACATTGTTGAGATTTCTGTGAATAAATTATGAGGGCTTTGCAAGTTGGACTAAATGTACTATTTTATTTGCTATGGCTAGAAATGGCCCCCATACATGCATGTGTTTTAATAAGCCTATTGGGGACAGAGAGTAGAATGTGATGGTTTCTATATGCTTGGCCTAAAAAGTGACATCATTAGGGGGTATTGCCTTGTAGGAGTAGGTGTGTCACTGTGCGTTTGGGCTTAACACCCTTATCCTAGCTGCCTGGAAGTCAGTCATCTACTAGCAGCCTTCAAATAAAAATGTAGAACTCTCTTTCAACTTTGACTGCACCATGCCTGCCTGGATGCTGCCATGCTCCCACCTTACTGATAATGGCCTGAACCTCTGAACCTGTAAGCCAGCCCCAAATTTATGTTGTCTTTTATAAGAATTGTCTTGGTCATGATGCCTGTTCAGGACAATAAAACACTAACTAAAACACTAGGGAACTCAACATAAAAAAGAAATTTCTGAAACATGCCAAGTAGAGGTGGATGCAATGCATAAAAGTATCCAGAGAGAAGTTAGAGTAAGAATCACTGCCAAGGTCTCATGTTAAAACTCACCCAGGAATGAAGAAAGAACAATAGCTTAAATAATGGCCAAAGAGAAAAACTTTCTTTCTTTAAGAAATCTTGATTCTGAGTTGATTCATTCTCCCAGAGAATTAATTGCTGGCTGAAAGGCCACAAAATGTTTTAAAAGTTCTTAAAATAGAATAGGTTGTGAGCTTAGGTCCATAAAAATAAAGCAAGATAAACACATGTGAATACATAAACTCTTTTGTGATTGATAACTTGAAAATTAACTCAAGTGACAGTAAGACTCTCAGTATGAGATCAGAAAGATACAGGTATTCATGATCAATCACACCCTTGTCCACCAAGGATAATGCCCAAGTTTGTAATGAATTCCAGTGTCTGCTTGTTTCTCAACCAAAGCTCTTTAGTCCAGGCCTAGGAATTTCAGGAATTGTGTCAGTCACTTTCTTTTCTACTGACAGCTCTATTATTGTTGACATCCGATATTAGTTGATCCAAGTAAAGTCAAATTTCTCACCTTGTCAAGTAAGGATCATTCTGATAGCGAGTTGAAGTAATACCACAATAGTAACATTGATCCATCCCTAAAATCACTTTCTTCTGAAGAGCTATTGTATATGAGACAAAGTAGAAACCACTAAAGGGGTACAGAGTGTTGAGGAAGAGATGAATAAAAAGCATGTCTGATCTTAGAAACTAAGAAAGCTGCATTGACTCTCATGGTTGCTCTCTCTCTCTCTCTCTCTCTCTCTCTCTCTCTCTCTCTCTCTCTCTCTCTCTCTCTCTCTCTCTCTCTCATTATTTCTTTCTTCTTTTGCACCTTCACTCTTTTCCTTCCATCTCTCTGTCCACTTTCTCTCTTTCCTCTGTATCTCTTACAAAACACTAGATTTAGCTAAGGAAATGAAATTAATATTGATGGTTATTAACATGTGAATAACTCACACTAAGAATATACAAAGAACAAGGTTGGGAATGCAGCTGAGTGTAGTGGGGGATGAGCGAGGATTGGGTAAGCAGGGAGAGTGGACTTAAGATCCTCAGGATCTCTGTGAACCATTTATGTTTCTTATGCTGAAAAACTGCTGAAAACAATTTAAGAAAGAAAAATTGTATTTACACTTCCAGAAAGAGAGAGAGAAAGAGAGGAGAGAGAGAATCAAACATCTAAATATATAAACCAAACAAAAACCGACAAATATTATTAAATTGTAATATTCCTGGTATTCAAGTGACAGCATTAAATTTTTCTCAAATTATAGTCAAGTGAAGCCAGAAGAGAAAACATATTGCATTTTTTCAGTTTTAATTAAACATGTAATATTAATTAAGTATGGAAATGGCAAAAGAGTTTTGCTTTACATTTTAATATATTATCATAATCATAGAAAACTATTAATTGAAATATTTGTAAACATGAACATTTATTATTATGAAATATGTTGAACCCAAGTGTGGATGGGTGTAATTTAAATATAGGAAATTCTGAGGCAGGATAATTTTTGCCAGTTTGAGAAAAATCTAGTTTAAAGAGTGAGCCCTTGTCTCAAACCATACCAGCAAGCAATAAATACTGTTATAGTATAGAATATATCTATCTATTTTAGTCTCCATCTCTCTCCCTCCCTTTTTCTCTATCTCTATATCTATCTAATTCTCTCTATCTATCTATCTATCTACCTATCTATCTATCTATCTATCTATATATATATATATATATATATATATATATATATATCTTGTGTCTACTACATAGTAATTTATGTACTGAAATAATTTTTTAAAACAAAGTATCACAGGCATTTTACTAAGGCAATCATGTATAGATTGCAGTGTTTTTGAGTATGGAATATGGGAATGAAAAATAATAATTATACACAGTCATTATGCTATCCATATATTTATCTTCCATTGGGCTTGCTGAGCTCCACATGCATTAGACAAGAATCTTTCAAAACTGTGATGAGGCAGTTTGTTATTCTCTCTTGCATTTCTGGTATTTTACAGGCCAGTTCATTTTGTCTCCACTGTGAAATACCTTAAAGGGTAATGTGGTATTCTGACTCTGGTAATAATTTATTACACCAGTTAATCTTGTAAAATTGCCCTCTGGATGTAATAATTTGTTATTCTTTTATTAGACCTTCTTTTGCATAGTGTGTTTATCATAAAGATGTCACCGTTGTGATGCCTAGCAACCATTTCAATGTTCAGGAGGTGTTTGCATATATTTTCCTAGGGGAGAGTTCAGTGCTGTCCCTGTATGGGAGAGCTGTCAGTGGATTCTGATGTATGAGGATAAAAGGAGCCCCTGCTGCAGAGTCCAATAAGCACCAGTCATGGCCTGAAAGCAGTGACTTGGGCATCACTATACCGTGTTAGAAAATGTGTCAATTATCACATGCACTGCCTGAGGGTATTGCCAGGGTCTAGGTCATAAAACCATCAAGACTGAAAGGGAAGAAAATTGATGAAGAAGTAAGTCGAATTAATTGATAACAAGGAAGCCTGTATGTGGGATATTCACTGTAACCATGGACCCATGAGTTGTTTATTTGAATGTTTTGCTGTAGATGATCACATGAGCCATACAGACACTGCCTGCTATGTTCTCCAAAACACGGTAGGCAGAATTGGCATTTTAGGCATTTGTTGAAAGCTAGTAAGTAGCTGTCAAACTATTTGAGTTGTCATTATAACAAAAATAAATTTGTGCTAATTATTTAGCGACTGTTCCACTCTGAGTGTGCTTCTTTCATGGTGACAGTGTGTGCACATGAAGGCCCAGGTGGTGCTTAGGTATGAAGGCCAGAACCTCATCGGGAAAACTCTTAGCACCACATATGCTGACCTCAGGTTAGTTTACTACTGGAACAGAAGACTTACCTATTTCTTTAATGTTGCGAGAAGGGATTTGTAGGTGCAGAGATGACCTTTCATATTCCTTGTGTTCACATTGATTTGGAAGATCAGACTCAAGACATCACATCAGATAGGTTCCTTCTAAATATCACTGATCATGGGTCCTGGGAACAATTATGAAGAAAGCTGACAAAACTCATACAAAACTAACACTAACAAGAAACTTGAAATCTCATGTGAATTTTTTCTTAATTTATTTGTTTATTAATCTATTTCGGTTAAAGGCAATAAATATTTTGAGTAATGATGAGCAGGCACTGTGCTCAACAAATTAAGGAGGCTGCCTTTCCTGGAGTGACTCTCAGAGACTTCAAGAGGAAATACATGAATAGGGCCCGAATACAAAGGCCAAGAATCTACCTATCCCAAAATCAATACTAAACCCAAATTTTCCCATTTCTTACAATTGGAAGGTAATTAGAATTTTTTTCAGTTTTAAAAATATAAGGTAGTGTGACTTTCTTTCATACATTAAAATGGTCTATGTATTTTTCATAATGAACACCTTAGCTGTCATGTTAGTATGAAGTATCTTTCATAAAATATATTTTGCCCTTTATTCTTTTCTTGTGAAAAAAACAAAATTTTGAACTAGTAGTGATACAAGAGAAAACTAATTTCATTAATCCTCAATAAATTTCATTTCTTCATTTTGAAGTATGTTCTGACAGGATAGTATTCCAGTGAAGTACACAGGATGCTATGAAAGGTGACTCATATTTATCCCATTTTCCTCACAAGAATTCCTACAGCTTTCTGTATGTGCAAAATTGGGCACTGATACAACCTCTCCAGTAGACACTTTATTCCTAATGGGTATGCTGTGTGTCTAGGAGAGGACATCCTCAAAATCTGCAAACCTATTTTTCCACTTGTCACTTTCTCAGTTGCTTAAATTAAGAAGCATTTAACAGCACATCCTGACCAACATTTCTGTGTGTAATAACACAAATCAGCCTGCCTCATGCAAACATGTAAGTATTGCTTTTAAGTTCTTTTAGCACATAGTCTAGAATGCACCATAAAACATCTTAGTTGTAATAATTCACATTAGGTTTGAATTATGTTCATGCTAAACTACTGCCCATTTATATTTTCAACTTATAGGAAGTTGCTAATTGTCTAGAACTTTAGAAACAAACAAAAAATTAAATTTAAATAAAATATGCAAAGGGCTATCTTAGATAGATATCAGGATAGCATTTAACACCGCTCTTATCCTCATCTTTATAACAAAGATGAAAACATCTATGGAAATGGCTTGAGTTAAAAAGCTGTTTTACAAACATATGAGGAAAGAAATTTGTCTTGGCAGTGTTCAGTGCTTAATAACTACAAAGAATTCCACAGTAAAGGAACACAAGAATATTGTCACCATGGTGATTTGAGGACCTGAAAATAAAAAGCTAGTATACCAGTCCTAACATTTTACCAGAGTATCTTAAAATAATACTGAAAAATATTTATATGCACATAAACTTATACCTGCTCAGAGAATGGGAGAGATATGTTTAAAACATACTTTGAAACTGACCTGACTCATTCTCTGTGTTTCTCAATAAATGCTTACTGTGCTTATCTTATTGCAACAAATTTATGTTCTAAGAGTATTACATGAAAGATCTACACAACTCCTCCCAAAAGGTAAATAAGAACATGAAGATGAGAAACCTCATATCAAAGACTTACAACAAGGTTTGCTCACTTGTATAGATGACATATTGGTTCACAAGGAAGACCTGGCTGGAGAAGTATATTCACTGTTGGTAATCAACAGAATCCAGGTGATACCATGATTGGTACAACCCTCTTGGTCAAGACAGAAATACATCTGAACTGAATTTGCGGCTGATTCAAATAATTCAGTTACTGAAAAAAAAAAAAAAAAATCATAGTCTATTAGGGAGAATTAGATTCAGCCAAAATGAAAGAAACTCAAACATGGTTAATTTAAACCTATTATTGTTGTCATTATTGTTACTATTAAAGTCTGATGATATTTATATACACTTATATTGTAACTTTTTTTTGTAAATAAACAAGTCTTTTGTCATCAGTGTGAGGGAATAACATCAGAGCTTGAGCTAGTATTAAAGTTTCAGCACCAAAGTCTAGCCAGAAGGAAATTTGAAGGATGTGGAGAATTCCCATATTAAAAAAAAATAACCTAAGTTGCTGAAACAGACTGAACACATACTTAAGGAACAAATAATTTTATTTTCTTCCTATGCATTCTTTTTGATGGGTAGGCTGGTTTCTCTACAGATATGTAGCCAATAGGAAGCAGATTATTTTTCGGGTGATTCTGAGCCATGAACACAGTGATCCTTAAGTTTATTGGACTGAGAGAGTTTGGAAGAACACAAGGGCAGTGTTTTCATCCTGACTTATAAAATGACACACCTCAGTTATACTCAAAAGAAACTGAAGTTGTCTGTTCAGTGTCATAATGAACTATTATTTTTGAAAATAGTTAATATTTAGAACAACTGATCCTATTTCAAGACATTCGATGGGTAAACTCACTTCTAATATTTACAAAATTGTCAGATAACCTCAACTACTTAAAAGGGAGTCTGAGAAATGCAGATTTTACTTTGGATAGCTGAGTATGTGGCTATAGTAAATAAATCATGAAATATAGAAAAATATTCTGATCGATATTACACAGTCATGTCATGGAGTATATGCTAAACCAAAGAGATTTTAATTCCTACATGAAGCACAATGTATGTGAAGAAATATGTCCTTAATGGTGTCAGAAAATGTAGGGATAGAAGATTCTACTTAGAATACTTGGAAATGTACAAGTCAATCACTTGCATTGTTAAATTGCTTTTGTTACTAAACTCATCATCCTTTGGAACAATTTTTAATTGCTTAAAAATGAATTTCTTGTGCTTCAAATTTTTGTCCATCCACATTAGTGAGTTACTGTGAAAGTTCCACAGCTTTCCTAATCTATGACCCTTTCTACAGAAATAATGACTCATACATTTGGGCCAATTCTCAAAATAATTTAGTTAACTCATATTTATTGAGCACTTTCCAAAGAAAGCAAAATTAACTATTCAAATCACAAGATATAAAACAACATTGTTTCTGTGGAGCTTAGAGTAGAGTAATAAAGAGGTTTAAAAATAATTTAACACAGTCATATTGCAACAAAATTAAGAATGGTAAGTCCATCCTCTGCTTCATATGCTGCTGGAGCCATGTGTACTCTTTGGTTAGTGGTTTAGTCTCTGGGAGCTCTGGGGAGTCTGTTTGATTGATAATGTTGTTCTTCCTATGGGGTTAAAACTCAGCTCCTTCTGTCCTTTTTTCAACTCCTCCATTGGGGATCCTGTTCTCAGTCCAATAGTTGGTTGAGAGCATCTTACTCTGTATTTCTCAGGCTCTGGCAGAGCCTCTCAGGAGAGAGCTATATTGGGCTCCTGTCAGCATGCACATCTTGGCATCCACACTACTGCCTGATCATGCCTGAACTTTAGTAATATAGCAAGGCACAAGTGGGTATCAAGCACAAAGGTGACTTTTTAAATAATTTATTCTTTCATGTACAGGAATGTTTTGCATTCATGTTATTGCATGGATGACTTTGTGAGGTGTTGGATCCCATGGAATTGGAGTTATAGACAGCTGTGAGCTGCCATGTGGGTAGTAGAAATTGAACTTGGATCCTGTGGAAGAACAGCCAGTACTCTTAAACACTAAGCCATCTTATCTTGAAAATAGTTTCTTTGGGTAACTTTAATTCAATTGCTTGTTAGGAGGATGTTATAGTAGTCTACATTATGATGTTGGGCATAGCCTACACTCATGATTTGATGATGATGGATTTATCAAAGTACTGAAACTGAATTGATCCAGGACTTGAAGAAACTAGAAGGTTAGCTGTGGCTTTTTCTGGCATGAGAAAATAATATGAGATCTGAAATCAAGAGTTCAATTTGAGACTCAATATATCTGAGATACATATTATAGTATATTTAAACTTGACCAAGTGACTGGCATGCATTCTTATGTGTAATCTGGAACTCTCAAAAAGTAATTCTAAGATGAAATAAGTCCAAACACATGAAGTTTTGAAAACTCTGCCTGGAGTACAGTAGTTGCTTAAGAAGCTGCAGGAGAAAGACAGATGCACATGGGTAAAGGAACAGCCAGATGTGGCAGTTGCTAACATAAGACTACATCTGTAGGAAGAGGGATCAGAATAGAAATCGAAATCTGGGAGTTTTGCTCTCAAGATGACATCTAAATCTTTGGGAGTAGTGGAAGCTATGTTGGGTCTTAGTTCCATCTGAACTAATACATTACTATAGCCTGTGTTACTTGACAATATATTTCTCACTAGTAGACTAGTTTCAAACACTAGAAATCTAAGAGCCAGATATTATCACAACCAATGTTTTATAAAAGGTCTCTTTCTTATTCCAGATTGTCTCCATGGTCTTCTGTCTCCAGTGGGAGGTGAAATGGAGGATCCCAAGTCCTTTTTGCCCCCTCAGGAGGACTATTAACCCCATCAAAAGCGTTCTACCCACATGGCTATCCATCTCAAAAGACAATTCCCTAGTTTCATTTTAATGAAAGAGAGAGCTCCCACATGTAAATTTTGTGGGTTGATAAATATACTCTGTAATACTTAGTCAGTAGATATGAATAAGTAGTTAATATGTGTGGTACACAGGAAATGTCAGTGTTTACAGGTAAGGAAAATAAAGACTACATTCAGTAATAAGAACTAAAAAGTAGCAAGCAGATTACATAAAGCATCACTAAGGCAACTCATTCTCCATCTCAAGTCTCAGGTATTGAGACAGAAAAGATTTAAATGGTGCTAAGGACAATTCTTGTACAATATATGGATTCTTAGTTTTTATACCATAAAATGTCTCCCGGACATTTTTAAAAAGTTGTGCTCCATAGGTTTGCAATGGATCTTTGTCAGTGCTCTGCACCAGCGCATCTGTAATGCTTACTGTAAATCTGTCAACTGGCTTGCTTCAGTGGAGAATTAAGAAGGAAATAACTTTAATATTAAATGACAAGGAGATAAATTGATGATACATTATACAATAGATAGATATATTATGGATAGATATATTACAGATAGATTATATTGTATTGATATATATTATAGATATATAGATAATAAGTAGATAATAGTATAAACATGTGATAGATGATAGAGGGTAGAGAGATGAAAAGTTATTGACAAATAATAGATAATTGATAGATGATAGACATTTAGTTCTTGTTTACTATCAGGCATTCTGATCTGCTAGCACTTGAAAGTCCTTGACCATACGGTTGATGAGAAAAAGAAAAATACTGTTTTTCAGAATAAGAACTGTTTTTGATTTCTATTTGAAGTGAAGTATATGGGTTAAGTCATATTCCATCAAACCCACTTCTCTCAATATCTGTCATTGTGCTTAACATGTGACAGCCATGAATTCTGAACAAAGTTCTGTTTTCCTGTCAAAACATGTAGGTCTTATAGTATACCTTGGAGGGCTCTAATTCCAAAATAGAAAAAAAAAAAAAAAAAAAAAAAAAAAAACTGGAATCAGGGGTAACTGAGTCATTATTGGAAAATGTCACTTTTCTTTAGGAAGGCAAGAATTCAATTCAAATTCTGAGTAAAGGCCACATTGAAAGCAACATTACAGTCTGCAGCTGCTGATTTCATATGGAAGCAACCACAGCCAAACACATATACGTGCTCACTCACCCTCCCGTGTAGAAATACACACCCATTCAGTATTTTTAGAGGCAATCTGGGGCCTGGCCAAATGCAATGCAGAGTGAACAATGACATGAGGCATTGAAAACAACAATTCTGTATGTGCTGTGTAGGAGCCAATGTATATTCGAGATCTGATGCTATATCTCCTTCACTTCACAAAATACACAAAGTGAGCAGCGAACAAAAAGTGCATCCTGACCTAAGTTGAAGGAAAATTCATAAAACTAAACCAGCTGGCTTTTATTGCACGGTGCATGCAGAGCACCTCTGAGTCCCCAGTGATTGTACACACACACACACACACACACACATACACACACAGGTACGTGAGTGCTCCGTATGTCTGCTTCCTCTCAACAGCTCTTGTTAGGTGAATAAAGGCTTAGGCACACATTTCATGTAATTGCTTGTAAATATGGTAACTATTTTCTTCCACTAAAGTTAAAAAAATTCTTTGAATTTTATTCCACGGACTAAATTTGTAATGGAAAATGATGTTTGATGGTGTTTAAATGCACAGTGTGTCGCTTCATAAAGCATAGGTCTCTTTTAAGTTTTTTTTTTTTTTAATTTCTTGACATGTGTCACAATTTGGAATTCTGCTCTCACGGGATAAATGCCAGATTACACGGTGTAGTATTTTTATCCTCTGTACTTTTGCTGTAGAAGCACACAACATCAAAGGCGAGGCAGATCACTCACATCAGCAGAAAATGGAATAGGACTATAATGTGATGGCTTTGATCTTGCCTCCTAGTAATTATCTTGGCTACATGCATGCATTGAGAGCAAGATTTGAATTAATAAGGCCAAGAAACCCTAGAAATGTAAGAGGTATCCCTGAACACACACCACCTATCTTCAACATGCAGTTGTGGTCTATGAGGTTTGAACTGTTAATTTGAAGCAGTTATCATGAAAGGCTATTCTCTCTTTAAATTGACACTGTTGTACTTAGGACTGTGATCTTCACAATTAAGACGTTATCACCGTAATGTCCAGCTCACCTCTAGGAAAGAACACTCAGCTGACACTCACCTGACTTTTTTTTTCATTTTTAAAATAACAGGACGTATGTTAAATATCAGTATAATTATTAAAACATGTCCCTGCACTCTCTGCTCTTACTAAGTGCTAGTGAAGTAGATCCCTGGGAAAGATAGAGGTTTACATATAGAAAATGATTCAAATTGCCCATATTTCACAGCCTCGGATATGGAGCATGAGGAATCATATTGAGACAGCTCTTTCCTGTCACTTGACCACCAGAGTTTATTGCTACACCGAGTTGAGAAGATCCTAGTCTTTCCCTGTAGAAATGAGTCTACTGTGACTACTGGATATAAGAAGGAAGTACTTCATCAGAAACGTCAGAAACTTATGAACTCTGGAAATGAGAAGTTCTTTACAGTAACTGAATGTTCCTGTAAAACAAAAATACTAAATTTAACTGTAGCCATCACATAGAAGTGCATCACTGACTAAAGTTACAACATACTAAGTATTTTGATTATTTGTTTGTATTTTACTTGTGAATTCTGCTGGGCAGAGTAGTCGGTATAAAAAGCAGCCTCTATTTCATGAACATACAATGGTTTAGAAAAGCAATAAAGAGTAAATTTTTTTTATTGATGTGGATATACCTTCTGTAGGATAATTGAAGAGACAGAATCTTCCAATCCCTGATATGAAAGCATACCAGAGTTTGTCTCCAATATAAAATGTCTTGCATCCTTGCTTTTTCTAATAAGCCGTGCCTCCTTTTCTTTGTTAGATAGGACAAAAGCTGAGCAAGAACCAAATTCCAGCAAAAGTGAAGCTTTGTTTATTTCTAGCCTCCCCAGAAGTGTGGGTGAGTAGGGAATTAGCTATTCTGGTAACTATGTGCTAGAGTCTCAGAGTGGGTTTATGTTTCACTGCGGTTAAATGTGAAATGCTAGAATTCTACAGCCCAGCAATCAGATTACTGAAAATATGCATCCTGTGTTCAGCAACAAAGAAGCATGGGAAAGGGGAAGTGAATTTTGGATCTGGAGAGAAGAAGCACTTCAAGAAGTTGTGTATTCATAGGTGCAAAATATTTTAACAGGTGTATACTCCATGATCAGAAACCTTATTTCCAAGGGCCAGCACATTGTCAGTGGCATCTGTGTGTAAAGAGGGAGTGGGCCTCATGATCACAGAGAGCCTCTAGCCATAAAAGTCATGTGATCTCAGTAGCTTACAGTCCTGCCAAGCAAAATTCCGAAACTATATTTTCTCTTCGTCTCTGCCAAGTTCCGCAAGTCTTAAGTGTTTGGGGGAAAGGTCACCAGAGTTAAAGCAGTGGCTGGGAGAATGTCCCATGTAAGCAAAGCCTGTTGCCAATGGCTGTTCCATGTTCATTTTTTTGCAGCTGAACAAATCCATCAGGGACAGCCTCGGATTTAGAATCCTATCAACAAGGTCCGTTCAGCAGATATTAAAGTAGGGGTGATTTAGAGAGCAGTGTGTGTTGGCCTCTATCAGTCAGGAAAATGCAACCACCCACTGATATCTGGGAAGTCATTTAGCTTGGCCATGTGCTCACACCATTGCCAAACAGTATTTAAGCACACAATTTCTAGCCTGGTGCATTGAATGATTGTGGTCTGCTCTTTGAATAGAAAGAAATCTAAGACATCTAGAGTGGTTTAGGAACACAAAAAGCTTCCTTCTCTGGCCAATAGTTGACACATCAAATATATTTTTAAGTGTCTAACATGATTTTATCACAGCAATGACTCCTGTATCAGCGCCGGAAATAAAAGTAAATTATTCTAGTACTGCAACATTACAGCCCTTACACCAACCATAGTTTCTTAGTGATTTCCAAGCCCATCAATTGTGTTTTTATTATTTCTCTGAATTGTGGCATTGAAAACGTTTGACTGTTACCTAGTTTGTAGCATTTCCATATTTCCTCTGGATGTCTTAGACAAAGAGGCGGTCCTGAAACGACAGGCTGTAATTTCCATATTTCTACAAGTCACTTTAATTTCCTAAACAAACAGCAGACATTTCTTTCTGAGGTCTCTGTAACCCGATGACTCAGCCAGTTATTCAAATGTGTAAGCCCTATTGTGGAGAAGTGGGATCAGAGGTTCCTGGTGAAGAGAACAGTCAGTTCAGAAGAATAGGGGCACCTTGACCTGCAATATGGGCTTTTCAGTCTCTGCTCTATGTTAACAATAGAACGAGACACATAAAGCTCACTAGAACTGGTATTTGCCCCTGTATCTGTACCCATTCATTTAAAGCTCAGACACTAGACTCATTCTATTCTGGGAGAGCTAAGGTGACTGATGTAACAATGGTTTCTTGCAGTGACCAGCCACATGGCAAAAGTTTTTATATATAATTATTACCTTAATCTAAAGCTTTACTTTTGAATTAAATGTTGCATGCTCTCTTTTTCAATGCCAGCTGAAATGACTTATCTTTTGTTATAGATAAATTAATAATTCAGTAACTAAAGGAATCAAGAAAGACATTTTATAAGGTTGTAACTTTTTAAAAATCTTGAATCTTGGTCTGAAATAATCTTAGAAAATACCAAGATAAAAGCTACTTGTCTAACCACAATTTTTTAAACAGATATATAATGATGAACAAAAAAGAAAGAAGGTAAAATGATATGACCACAGTATTAAAACTGACAATGTGTATGTATGTATAAAAGCCCAGAACATTTGTTGATGAATATATATATATATATATATATATATATATATATATATATATATATAATAGTTTTATCTCTATCTAATTTAAATAGAAGACTTTATGAAAATACTCCTGTTCTGAAAGAATAGTTTAAAATTACCAAAATGTATTTAACTCATAGCTTGGAATTGATAACTGTGATGTTGCTGTATTTTATGAAATCTGAGGGAAGTGGAATACCTGACAAAGAAAAGGCTCAGCTGTGTACTTCCTGTAGCTGAAGAGACAGTTCTACATCATCTGCCAGAGACAACCCCCATTACCAGTAATGATGTTGAACCGACACTGACTTCATGTGCTTCAACATGTGCCTGGCTCCTTTACTTAACTAGACCTGCCCATAGCTAAGATCTCTTCCTGCCTTCTCTACCTGTGATTTTGATCAGATACAGTTGGGATCTGAATATAATATCTCATTAAAACAAACTCTGGAAAATTATATAAACAATTTGAATGTAGAATAAAACTGAAGTCTTTGCTAATTATACACACCCAGAGACACAGACACACACACACACACACACACACACACACACACACACATATATATATATATATATATATATATATATATATATATATATATATATATATATAATATTTGAGAAACATAGACCACAAAGTAAACCAATGTTTCCATATCTCTGAATACCTCGATGTACAAAAAATCATTTTGTTATAGTATGTGCATTTTTTAGTTTCAGCTTCATCTTTATGTACACTGTAGTTGCTTCAGGACCTAGTTTTTCAGAGAATCTCTTTATCTAAAGAGAGCAACAGCATCTTCAGAACTCCTTGAGCTTGTCTGATAGTCAAGGCACGTTGTGGAGGCATTGAACCACATGCTCGCTTCTAACACAAAGCAAGCACTGTGACTTTCTCCAGGGCTTTGACTGTTTAGTTAACTTCTGAAGTAGGCAACTTGAAAGCAGGGTATAACTTAATGCATCAAGTATGTATTATTTTACCGATTTATTTTTGTACAGTAGAAAGATAGGGCGATTTTTGAATGATCTTGTTTTACTTAACATGGACTAAGGTGAATTTTTACAAAATAAGATCTGGGATCTCTTTCTTACTCTCACTCTCTCTTTGTTTGTGTGTGTGTATGCGTGTGTGTATATGTGTGTGTGCACATGTGTATGGGAAAACATACAAGGTACTAAAATATACCTAAAGATTATGTAAGGATGAGAAGTGAACGAATCTTCCCTCCTTTCTTGGTAGAGAGAAGAGTGATAAAGACCTGCAAGCATTTTGAAGTCAATTTTTCAAGGCCCCTATTTTCTCACTTGGATCATATTGAGTAATGGAGAAAATAACTAAGGAAGGAAAAACTTCATGTAGAAATTTAAGAAACAAGTATTTGTGCAGGAGAAATAATGTTAAAGACTGTTTCTTTTCCTACAAGTCATTCAATGCCATGAATGTTTATGATGAAAGGAAAAGTTATTCTTGGTTTCAGGATAAAATGGAAGGGGAAGCAGACACCAGTTTAGATGCAGTAGATTGGAAACTTATATATGTACAGTTCCCATAAGCAAATAGTGATGAGATAGTTTCCAATAGATGAAGGTTTGTGAGGTTTTGGTAATCAATTATGATATCTGCTTTGATACTTGTCAACACCCCTTGATAAAGAAGAAGATTTAGGCAACTTTCAGTCCCAGAGATACTAAGTGCTGTAACCTAAGCTTGGTAAGGATTTAAGAGCAAGGGATTCCTAAGTGGGACATATGAGTAAAAGAAGCTCTAGGCATAAGCAATAGAAAATGAAGAGGATTTAGGTAGTATATAATAAAAGTATGAAATAATTAGAGTAAAGTGGTTTTAGGTGCTCTAGAGAACTAGACATCAGATACTTTGACTAGATGATATTTTAGAGACAACTGAGAACAAAGCCATACAAAGAAAATAATAAGGTGAGTTTTCCATTCACCTATTTTTATGAATGAATGGAAACAGTTGACCTTGAAAATTCTCATGGAGAATAATAAATAATGAGTTATGAACATCCATGACTAGATGGACAAATCAAGCAAAGAGCAGTAGAAAAAAAGACAAAAATTGCAACTCTTAAGTAGTGAACCAAAAGGTGGAGACTATGCCCTCAGTAAGATTCTGAGATAATAATCTGAATCAAACAATGCAGGCAAGGAAGGCAAGCCAAACTGGAAGTTAAGAAGGGAAACAGGATTGAGAGATAGTTCATCTGTTAAAGAGGTTGTTACCAAGACTTATGTTATGATCTGATATTAACCCCTAAAACCTGCATGGTAGAAGGAAAGAACCCATTATGGAAGTTGTCTTCTGTTATGCAAATATTCAATATCAAATGCTAATATGGACATACACACACACACACACACACACACACACACACACACACACACACGCCCACCTCCTCCAGATATATTGTATATAAGTTAAAGAAAAAAAGAAGTGAAATACCTTGGTCTGACTCTAACTAATCAAGTAAAGGACCTGATTGACAAGAACTTCAAACCCCAAAGAAAGGAAATCGAGGAAGATCTCAGAAAATGGAAAGATTTCCCTTGTTCATGGATTGGAAGGATCAACATTGTAAAAATGGCCATTTTATCAAAATCAATCTACAGATTCAATGCAATCCTCATCAAAATTCCAACCCAGTTTTTCAAATAGTGGGAAAGGGCAATGTGCAATTTCATCTGGAATAACAAAAGACCTAGAATAGAAAAATCCATCCCCAACAACAAGAAAACATCTGTGGGAATCACTATCCCAGACCTCAAGCTATATTACAAGGCAAATGTGCTAAAAACTGCATGGTACTGGTACAGAAATAGGCACATGGATTGATGGAATAGAATAGAAGATCCAGAAATGAGCCCTCACATATATGGTCACTTGATTTTTGACAGATGAGCTGTAAACATTCAATGAAAAAATTACAGTCTCTTCAACAAATAGTGTTGGTCCAACTGGCACTCAGCATGCTGAAGAATGAAAATAGACCCTTCCTTATCTCCTTGTACAAAGCTCAAATGCAAGTGGATAAAAGATCTCCACATTAAACCAGGTAAACTGAAACAGTTAGATGAGAAAGTAGGAAAAACCTTAGAACACATAGGCACTGGAGAAAAATTCCTGAACAGAACTCCAATGTCTCATGCTCTAAGGTCAAAGATTGACAAATGGGACTTAATGAGATTGCAGTTTCTGTAAGGCTAAGGACACTGTCAAGAAAACAAAATGGCAGCTAACAGAGTGGGAAAAAATCTTTACCAATCCCACATCAGATAGAGGCCTAATATCCAAGGTATACAAAGAACTCAAGAGCTAGACACCAGAGAATCAAACAACCCTATTAAAAATGGGGTACAGAGCTAAACAAAACGTTCTCAGTTGAGGAATATGGAATGACTGAGAAACATCTAAGGAAGTGCTAGACATCATTAGCCATTGCAGGGAAATGTAAATCAAAACCACCCTGAGATTCCACCTCACACCAGTCAGATTGGCCAAGATCCAAAACTAAGATGACAACAGATGCTGGAGAGGATGTGAAGAAAGAGGAACACTTCTCCACTGTTGGTGGTGTTGTAAACTGGTACAACCACTCTGGAAATCAGTCTGGTGATTCCTCAGAAAATTGGACATAGTACTACCTGAAGACCCAGTTATTCCACTTCTGGGCATATACCCCAAAGAAGCTACAACATACAACAAAGACACATGCACCACACTGTTCATAGCAGCTCTATTTATAATAACCAGAAGCTGAAAAGAACCCAGATGTCCTTCAGTAGATGAATGGATACAAAAATTGTGGTACGTGTACACAATGGATTACTACTCAGCTTTCAGAAACAATGACTTTACAAAATTCTTAAGAAAATGGATGCATCTAGAAAATAACATCCTGAGTGAGATAACCCAGTCACAAAAGACCAGACATAATATGCAGTCACTGATAATTGGATAGTAACCCCAGAAAGCTGTGAACACCCCAGAAACAACTCACAATCTATATGAAGTTCAAGAAAAGAAAATAAAAAACCATTATGCTTAATCCTTACACACCAAGAAAACTTTGACTATTTCCATGTTACATCCTGTTTTACATGTACTTTATGCTCATTGTAACTAGTAAGATTTTAATGCACACTATCAAACCTTCAAAAAACCTCTAAAAGTACTGACAAAAATGTATTCGTATCCGTATACTTTCATAAAAGATGCTTAAAGTCTGTACATTTATCTTTGTTTTTTTTTAAATAAAATTGTTCAATTACAAAAAGGAAAATGACTTGTTAATAGTGAAAAAAGAAGTGAATTAATATCTTTCTATCTACTTTTAAACTCCATGATAAATAAATGACTAGGTAATAAGTAGTATTGTACTTTTCAGGAATTATACAAAATTACAAACAATATTTAAGACTATCCAAAACAATGAAATCAATAAGAGAGGAAGAGTACACATGGGAAGAAAAAACACAATGACAAGGTGCTGCACAATCCCCAGGGCTAATGGGGAACCAAACAAAGGAATATAGACTTGATGCAATTATCTTGACAAGATTGAGAATGTAGTAAGTGGTGCTATTCAAGAAAGGGGAACTTGACCAGTCAAGGCTCCATTTAGAAACAAATGTTTCTGATAGCATATGAACATACACAAAACCCTAGAGAGACCTTTTCAAAATAGTCACAAGCTCTGACATTAATTTCACAAGGCTGAGAAAACAAAATAAACTTTACTGGATCTATTTTAAAACCACACTCAATTCCATTATCAATTAGGAAATAACTCTTACTAATATAACTAAACAACGGTTCTGATGTCCTCATGTTTCCCTGCTTTGCTGGATACAGAAAAAAAAAAAAAGAGAGAGAAATATTTAAGGCTGTTGGACAAAGAAAGGAAACTGGGCATTTCTGTTCTGAGATCCTGCTTAACTGTGGCTTACCCCCGTTCATTTACTCCTATTACTTAGAAAGAGAAGGAGACAGAAGGGCATTCATTACTGAGAAAAGTAAAATCATTGCTTTCCTCTCAATCCTTCATAATCAGAAATTCTAAAAAAAAAAAAAAAAAAAAAAATCAGGAAAAATGATTACCAAACCTGTGACTAAAGCCATTGGATTATGAAAAGAATGCACATTTCAGCCATAAAAACCTACAATATTTAAAATTAGAATTTAAAATTATTCTGGTTAATGTCATTAATTATCTGAGCCTATGGACATATTGAGGGGATTAGGAACAGTGCAGACAGTTTGTACTCTGACAAAAAATCTTGACCAACAGTTTTGGTCCAAGCATAGTAGCTCCACGGACTTGGAAGAGGCCAGGCAATTATCAGTACATATCTTCTTGACTGATGGTCTTATGTAGCATAGCTCTGATAGATTTTAATTTTATAATTGGTTTCTGTAGCAACTTCTTTTTTTGCAAGATACTGGCTATAAGTATAGAAGAGTTGGAAGTATTCTTAGCATACATCTTGAAAATTACACTTTTACATCACCACAAGGCTCAGGTGCATTTCTGTGTCCATCCCCACAACACTGACTATCCTCTTTTATTAGACTGTTACATGGGCTGGCATTTTCTCTGAGCTGTGCCATTCCCTTCTGGGAGGAAGAAGGAATCTCACTGGACTCAGTACATGTACTTCATGCTCATTGTAACTAGTAAGATTTTAATACATACTATCAAACCTTTAAAAAAAATCAAGTACTGACAAAAATGTATTCATATACTTTTATGCAAAAATGCTTTTAAAATCTGTACATTTATCTTTGTTTTTTAAAATAAAGTTATTCAGTAAAAAAAAAAAAAAAAAAAAAAAAAAAAAAAAAAAAAAAAAAAAAAACTAAGGGGAATTACATGATAAAACCCCATAGAATTTCAAACAAAACATTCAGTTTAGTGAATTGTGTTCTGTCTTGGCGATGGACAAAAACTAACTTCTAGTGATTGATTACCTTTGATAGTACACAAGCTACATAAATTTTCTGTGTGAAAAGTTTTAATGTATAAAATAAGATTAATAATATTTCATAGAATTATTTTAGTAAGATATTATGTTTAAACTATTAAATCCATTTGTTAAACAAGTATTTGATCACACAAAGAACTCAGCAAACCATTTACTGTTACTGTTATAGTCCACTATTCTAAATGCTGAGGTTTGTTAATGAGAATATTTATTCATAATATGTATTCTTCATATGATTTCTTTATGTGGCAATGATTTCAATTTTCCTCTGCTCCTGTCTTCTTATCTGTATAATTTCTATCTGCAGTTTACGGGGCTGGGTCGCTGGCTCACGTTAATTATATTCCACTTGACTCTACGTTTATATGCCGTCCAGTAAAAGACTGTGAGTCATTGCTGCAATCTCACTACTTTTATTTTTATATAGGTTTTGAAAACAGTCTCCAAACATACCTGTTTGAAGTCATTGAGACCTTCATTTAATGAGCTGACCTGCCACTAAAGGGATACAGATTCCCACATGGAGTGGTTCATTAAAGACAAGTTGTAATTTTTGTTCTTCCCCCAATCAGCTCTTTCTTATGGGTGCTTACCCTAACTCTTTAGTCTTGTGGTGTTCATCGCTTCCAACACATCTACCACCCCTCCTCTCATACCTATACTGCACATGGTGGGATTGGCAAGTTCTATCTGAATACCTTTGGAAGTACAATCCTGACTTCCATCTTTGTACATTTTCTTAAATAAATTACACTAACCTCTCCCATTAAAGCCAAGTTATACACTTACACATAAATTGATTATAGTGATTGCTTAGGACTCCTAAGTGGAAAAGAGCCAGGTACAACTCTCACAACCTTTTTAGTCCTTGATCTACCTTGACTTCCACCTGGTGTCTTGCTTTGGATGTGGGGTCTTCAGCACAGTGTCTTTCTCTTTATTTATGAGTCAATTAATTTGCTATGTTTTATTTTTGGTAATACCCTTTGAAACTGTAGTGACACAGATGTCTTTGGCCTGCTCCCGTTAGAATTAAACATTGCCTTTCTAATTTCCACTTCCATAGAAGACATGTGACAGATGACATGGTAATTTTCCTATTTCTTCATGTTCATAAAACATTGATAATATGATTTTTACCTTCCCTTTGTTCTCAATTAAATGAAATGCTCCAATACAATTAACGTGCTCTTGCGATTTAGGTTGTCTTTAGAGGCTTCTCTTGTCTCTGATTAACAGCACATCCCATCCATTCTTAGACCCCCCGACTGCTATTCAGAATGTTCCATTATGCCTGCCAGCTATAAATACAATTGTGAACCAATATCATTTTAATTGTTTCACTAATAACTTGTTTTAAATGATTCAACAGTCATCAGGAAAGATAAGTGCTCTTGTACCCTGCAGGCTTGCGCGCATGATGGTGTGAGGCCACGAGGAGAGCCGTATCGGAATAATGAAACCTTATGCAGAAGATAATGACAAAGCGCTCACATTGCCGTAAAGATAAATGAAAACAGTAGATCTTCTTTGCTCGGTAATATAACATCCATTTCTCGCTCCCATTTCAATCATTAGACCTTCAAAACAGATTAATGCCCAAATACACAAAAGCAACATGTCCCATCATAACAGCCATATGCTCCCGTTCTTCCAGGCGGACCGTGAGTGATGGAGTTAACGAGCTTTACAAATGCTCTTGTTAATTAACAAAAATTGTTACTTTCTCGTTTGAGGGGGGGTTTATATATTAGACTTAATTACACCAGATAATTGCAACTGCTAGGCACCGAACAGCTCTGCCCATTCTGTTCTTTCAGTGGAAAATCAACAACTGCAAACCCTTGCCTATTTGTGCGGATGGCTTCAGTAAGCAAACAGCCCTTTTATGTTAATGGTTTCCTGGCATTCATGGGTCTGGCAGGAGAAATGTGCTGGGGGAGGGTTCGCTAATGGCAGCACATAATCACATTAATTAAAATATAACTGCCATTTAAAGATTTGTAGTGTGGAATTAGAGCATGTTGGCGAACTGAGAAAATCAAGCTAGAGAGCATACTAATGCTACCGTGCCATGCTCCGCGCACAGCAGTCAGCGACCCCATGTGTCATAAATGTAATTTATGAGTGCTATTTGCTTTGAAATATATGTTTTTAGTTCACTCATTAGAATGTAAAAATCCTCAGTGTTGGCTTTAGAGGTCTCAGAGTAAATTCACCGAAAGCTGAGACTCATGATCTACTTTAAAAAATAATAATAATAATTTATTTTTAATTATGTCTTTCATAATATCTCATAGTAAAACAAAACTGTCTTTTTTTTTCTGAAGGCATAGTTAAGGCAGAATGTTATAAATTGAAGTCTTTTGGTTATGCTAAGATAATTCCATGCAGTTTTATTGGGTTCTTAAGAGATATGATCCCCAATTTTGTTTCTTTGTTCTGAAGAAGTTTAGTGGACGCTGGTAAATGCTTTAAAGCTGAGCGAATGCAGGGAAGACAGTTGAGAAAATATCTTGTAAAGCTTGGCATTAGTTTGTCCTTAGGATCCTCTCGTTAGTTTTAAAGCTGTCCTTGCTCCAAATCAGTCCCATTTGTACTTCACCTACAAAGACACTAGGAATGTTCCCAGGATAAATTGCTAAGGGCCCATAACCATACCCAAGGGGATACAGTCTAATTGATTCTTAATAATGTCAAAGGGTTCCTGTTTCAGGAACTAGCCAGCTGTGAGCAAATTCCACTTGACTAAGCCTTATACCTTCGGCTGTGTGAAAACGTAACAGTGAATTATTTTCCTTTATTTCACCCACCCCAAAGTGCCTATCAGGATGCTAAAACTAACCCACTGTCCTTAAAAGTGTTATTGACTGAAATGCAATGTGCAGGACTCTTGCAGACTGTGTTATCTTGCAAATCACTGGAAATTCTTTACAACACCAGAGACTTGAGTATACAGTTAAAGGGAGGCTCTGACACACCCCACCCAACAGCCCCAACACAAACCAATGGCAAATCTTTTCATGTGGAACCCAGAACCACAGCCCACAGTGTTCCCTACACTTAAATCTTGTGTGAGAAGGGACTCAGTGTTTTCAGTAGCCAAGGGTGACTAGCACTGTGTCATTAGCTCTGTAGGACACCAGAATCCCAAATATAGGGCTATTGTGATCATCTTTCATGTAAAGTAAAAGAAGACTCTAAAGTAATAATGAAAGGCATAGGACAATGACAGTGGTTAGGGATGTCAAGTTGCTACTGCTCTCCATTTTCTTCCTTAGTAAAATTTAAGTGACATCTATGTCATTTTAGCGCAAATACACACAACAGGATAGTATATTTTGCCTACAAAGTAAAATTCATTAACTCTCGTTTGACTTCAATGCAAATTTTGTCTTTATTCATTTGTGTAGCCTAAAAGAAAAAAAAAAAAAACTTATGTCATTCCCAGTGTCTTCAGACTCTGCATCAATTTTCATGCATAACCACAGGTCTTGATTGACAGGCAAGTAAGATGTGAGTGAACCTCAAAGAAGTACCTGTGTTGTGTAATTTCTCACCCTTCCTGTCTTCCATGAGAATAACTAACCACACCTCATGTTAGGGTTTTATTTGGATATGGTTTGTGCTGCTTTTATTACTTTTTTCTGTTTGCTTTATTACTCTGTTCATTTAATTCAGCTCAATAAATGTGTTCTTATGTTGCCAAATGGTCGCTGAAGGATCACGGGTAAAATCTGAAATGAGGTCTGAACTCTGACATGGCATACATCAGTTCTGTCACCTGACTTAATTGCTGTGTTGTGTTGGGTGAAATGTGAACCTCTTTCAATCTAAGTTCTAACTCTATCTATCTTTGTATGTGTGTTTCGTTCTGGAGGTGTCTTTTAGTCCATGAGCTTCTTTTGAAGACTTTAGTATAGTGAGTACAACATGAGTGGTTAACTTTGGTGTCTGCTTTCATTATGATTCTCTGAGAAGTCGTATTTGGGGGAGCCTAAGGATAAAATGAAAGGTCCAGTAAAATCATTTTCAGGGTCTCAGTATATAAGGAATACTCCTTTCATTTTCTTCAGCAAGAAACATTCTGTTTATAAACAGCAAGCACTTCAGAAATACTTATCCAAAGTATGCATAAAGAAGGAAATGTCCCATCTAGCTTTCCAGAGATAAAGAAGTCTCCAACTTGTTATAGTTAAGCATTTAAGCCAAAGGAAAAATTTACCTGCAAAACTGCATGCTTCACTAAATGTTAGATGACAAGACAGGGTTTCCAGTAATGAGACTGGGGAATGCCATCATTCCAGAGGCAGCAAACCCAGCTTCATTGCAATTCAGCATTGCTGTATGGGGACTTGAGATGCTTAATTTAATGGTATCATTATTATTTTTCTATAAAATGGGGGCTGGAATGAGAAACAGCAACTTGCTAGCTTTCATGGCACACCCTTGTTCCCAGGAATGGGTAAGTGGTCTCTTTGGGCCTTACTGACATCTAGGTCTTGTGTACCAACTTCCTAACTCACAGGAACCTTGCAAGTGATTATGACTGTCAGACTGCTAAAGTAAAAGATTATTTCCCATATACTGAATATGAATGTTTCTCTTCTACCTAGAAAATGTGAGATTGAAAATGAAATTACCTCCAGCCCTCTTTTTGTGTTAACTCTGCCATTTACACTGTTCTAAAAGGATTTTAAAATAGACTGGTTTAAATTAATCTCAGTGCCTAATGTGATCATGAGGTCAGAAATGTTAGCTTTAACACCGCTGATAATATCATCCTATGAACACAAGGACAATAAGTCATAGCTAAGTGTCAATGAAAAGGGGTCAATGATTAAGAAATTCTTCTTAATGCCAGAGAAGATTAATATGCAATATGACTCATCAATATATTTTTTCTGATTTTTTTACTTTTTTTTGCTTGCTTGCTGGTTTTGTTTTGATTTTCTTGTGTAGAAACAACATGAAGGTCTTCACTTAATTTCTTAAAAGAACAGTAGTTCAATGCAAAGGTATATGGCATGGTATTCTCTACCATTACTAGATGAGTTTCAACCCCTGACTTACATAACATTTAGTTCTAGCATCATTCCAAACTCGAGACTTCTAGAATTTTATGCCTATAAATAATATAATCTCGCACATAATTCAGGACTGAGAGTGAAGAGAGAAAGATATATCTATGGAGATATTATACCAACACAGGACCTCCTGGCAAGCTTTCCCAAGACATGTGCCTACATTCAGCTATGTTCCATGCTATGAGTGCTCAATTACTTATTTCAGTTTTGTGGAAATGTTTTCAGACACATGTACATTTATGAATCTACATGCTACTTTGTTTTTCATCACCATCCATGAATACAAAAACATGGAAAATTATAATGCATAATCTATAGGAAACTATTTATTTATTTTTACACTCTAAATTTTATTCCCCTCCCAGCCCACCCTTGGACTGTTACACACCCCATATCCCCTTCCTGCTAACCCTTGTCTTCCATACAATGTCCCTAACCCAGTAAACCCCTCCCCACTAGACCTCTAAGCTTCCTGGGGCCTCCAGTCTCTTGAGGGCTACGTGCATTTTCTCTGAATGAACCCCAACCTGGCAGTCCTCTGCTGTACCAGTTTGCAACCCCACCAGCAATGGAGGAGTGATCCTCTTTCTGACATCCTCCACAACATGTCTTGCCACCTGAAGTTTTGATTTTCACCATTCTGATTGGTGTAAGGTAGCATCTCAGGGTTCTTTTGATTTGCATTTCTCTGATTACTAAGGACTTTGAACATTTCTTTAAGTGCTTCCCAGCCATTTGAGATTCCTCTGTTGTGAATTCTCTGTTTATTTCTATACCTTATTTTTTGGTTGGGTTGTTTGGTGTTTTTGGTGGTTAGCTTCTTGAATTCTTTATATATTTTGGGTATTAGCCCTCTATCAGATGTTGGGTTAGTGAAGATTTTCCCCCAATCTGTAGGTTTGTCTAGTTGACTATGTCCTTTGCCATACAAAATCTTTCCTATTTCATGAGGTTCCATTTATCAATTCTTGATCTTAGAGCATGAGTCACTAGAGTTCTATTTAGGAAATTTCCCCTGTGCCAATGAGTTAAAGTCTCTTTCCTATTTTTTCTTCTAGTAGATTGAGTGTGTCTGGTTTTATATAGAGGTCCTTGATCCACTTGGACTTGGTTTTTGTACAAGGTGACAATTATGGATCTATTCTTATTTTTCTACATACTGACAGCCAGTTATACCAGCACCATTTATTAAAGATGCTTTTTTCCGTTGTATACTTTTGATTTCTTTGTCAAAGATTAAGTGTGCATAAATATGTGATTTTATTTTTGGGTCTTCAGTTGTATTTCCTTGGTCAATCTGTCTGTCTCTCTACCAATAACATGCATTGTTTAATCACTATTCCTCTATAGTATAGGTTGAGATCAGGGATGTTGATTTCCCCAGAAGTTCTTTTATTGTTCAATTTTTTTTTTGATATTCTATTCTTTTCTTTTGTTTTGTTTTCTGGATGAATTTGAGAATTGAGCTTTCTATTTCCTTGAAGAATTGTGTTGGGATTTTGATTGTGATTGCATTGAATCTGTAGATTGCCTTTTTTAGGATGGCCATTTTTACCATGTTAATTCTGCCAATCCAGGAGCATGGGAGATCTCTTTATTTTCTGAGATCTTCTCCCATTTCTTTTTTGAGAGACTTGAAGTTATTGACATACAGGTCTTTTACTTGTTTAGTTAGCAAAAATTATTTTATATTATTCATGGCTATTGTGAAGAGTGTTATTTTCCTAATTTCTTTCTCAACCTGTTTACCATTTGTATAATGAAAGGCTACTGATTTATTTGAGTTGATTTTACATCCAGCTACTTTGCTGAAGTTGTTTATCATCTGGGGAGTTCTTTTTTAGAATTTTTGAGGTCAGTTATGTATACTATAATATCATTTATAAATAGTGGTGCTTTGTTTCTTTCCTGCTGATTTTTATTCCCTTGCTATTGTTTTGTTGTCTTATTGTTCTAGCTAGAACATTGAGTGCTATATTGAATAGATATGGGGAGAGTGGACATCCTTATCTTGTCCACAATTTTAGTGGGGTCAGTTCAATTATCTCCCCCATTTAATTTTATATTGTCTCTTGGTTTGCAGTAAGTTGCTTTTATTAATTTTAGGAATGGGCCTTGAATTTTTGAAACCTCCTGTACTTTTAACATGAAGGTATGTTGTGTTTTGTCAAATGCTATTTCTGCATCTAAGGAGATGATCATGTGATTTTGTTCTTTGAGTTTGTTTTATAATAGATTTTTGTACATTAAACCAAGATTGCACTCGTGGGTTGAAGTGTACTTGATATGATGAATGATGGTTTTGATGTGTTCTTGAATTCAGATTGTAAGAAATTTATTTAAATTCCTATACTCAACAAAACAGAAAAATCTAGATAAAATGAATGATTTTCTACACAGATACAACATACCAAAGTTAAATCTAGAGCAGGTTTATCTATCTAAACAGGCCTATACCCCATAAGGAAATAGAAGTCATTAAAAACCTTCCAACCATAAAATGCACAAGGCCAGATGGATTTATTTCAGAATTCTACTAGACCTTCAAAAATGACCTGATACCAATATTCCCAAACTATTTCATAAAATAGAAACAAAAGAAACACTACCTAATTCATTCTATGAAGCCACAATTACTCTGAGACCTAAGCCACATAAGGATCCATTCAAAAACACAGAACTTCAGACCAATCTCATTTATGAATATTGGTAAGATACTTTCTTGGCAATATTTTTTTAATATTTTACTTATTTTTTAATTGAAAAGTGCTATGCAATATATTCTGTTCATTGTTTGCCCTCCCCTTAGTCTTTCCACATTTTTCTAATCTAACCTCATGCCTATTTTTCTCTTGCTTTAGAAAACAAAATAAACAAAACAGAAGAATAATGAGCAAAATACCCCAAAACATACCATAATAAAAATAAAAGAAATACAAGCACACACACATAAAAACAGAATATTGGGAAACATATAGCCAAATGACAGCAAGTGAAAATAGTATGCTAGAAATAGTGCTACACTTTATTTAATGAATTGGATTTATCAAAATACATGAAAGTATTGATCTATGATTGGTTAGAATAAAAAGCGCAGACAAATAACAAACAAAATAATACATTCTGTTAATAATAAAACTACTTGACAAAATGGCTGAAGAAATCTATCTGCTGTGGTAAACATGTACTTTTCATTTAGAGGACCCAAGCTTTGTTCCCACTACCCATACTACTTGGTGCCCAGCCAAAACCAAAACTCTAGCTTCTGTGATGAGATATTCTATTCTTGTCTTTGTGGACACCTATACTCATGTGCAGAGACCTAGGGCCACCGTAAACATAATTAAAAACACAACCCTTTACAACACTGATGTAGTTTTGATTCATGACTATGGACTGAGTTCACATACTATCATATTATGCCTACTCTAGATTGCTTGGAGTGATTGACAATTATACTTTAGAAACCAAGGCAACGCAGAGAAACAAGAAATTCCTTCTGTCTACACAACAGTAAGGTAATTGCAGCTCCTTGACCAGCGAGGAAAGACGACCACCACCAGAGGATTCTTCTCAGATCACACTTTGTTGTGGGAGCCTCTTGGTTGAAGGGGAGAGCAAGAAGCGAGGGGTCCGAACTACCCTAGCTGTCCACTTATATAGGGAGAAGCACATACAGGCTTGCCATGATTGGTTGTCACCAGTCTGCTGACACCAGAGGCCTCGGGATTGGCCAGAGATGGGTTAAGTACTGCGCATGAACAGCAGCACCTTAGCTGACAAGAGCATGACTATATATGGAGTTGTTTACTTCAAACCTTGAGGGAGCCAGCGCCATCTTGTAATGGCATCCGCATTCGGCTCCCCACAGGTAATTATTTTTACTAGAAATGTAGAAAACAGGATAGTGTGATAGTTTTGAAAAATGCAATACAATATGAACATCTATCACTCCTTGTTTTTGTTTTAGTTGAGAGCTGAGAAGAAGCAACTGAGTGTCACTGTCAAAACCAAATCCTATCTTCAGGATACAAAGTTCCATCTTGAAATGCAACAACAATTTCCCAAAGGATTACCTACCACTGTGCCTTTTTCCTTGGCCTGCAGTTAGATTTGAGGAGAGAAGTTTCTGAAGAATAATTTTCAAAAGATAAATGTTAGGGTCCCTTGAGAAAGCAACAAAAACTTGAAAAAAAAAGAAAATATTTAAAAATAGTATTGGAATCCCTCTGAGAATGGGACAACTTGGGTGGGTTTTACACTTTTAAGCAAACTCTTGAGTATGTGATTGACTTGAAAAGGCAAAGGAAAGAAATATACAGCAGTGAAGAAAGCACTCCTAACTGATGACATGTTTTCTTGGGCCAGATATACATGGACATAAGAGCTATTTTAGTTTTCTTCAACTAAAAATTGCCTTGGACAAACAGCTGAAATGATAACGTGTTCTGAAATAAAGAATATTCCCTGAATTCAAGAAAGAGGTGCAGTTTTAAGGAAATGGTAATTGTCTCTTCACCTTGGAGCTACAGAACAAAGTAACCAAGGAGTTGCTAATACAACCCAAGAAGAAAGAGAAGTATATGATACTTAAAATTAGATTAAAATGGAGCCATCCTGTAAGAGTTAAGTATTCTTTCCAATCACCTGGCTTGAGAGAAGCCAGAAATAGAATCAATTGGTTGTTGTCATTATTATTTCTTATTATTACTTGTTATAGTAACTTCTTGATAATTAAAATATTAAGAGTCATTTAAGGTTAAAATCGAATCCTTTTGCATTTTTTCTTAAAGTTCATTTGAAGAAAGTTTAAATGAGTTTTCTAATTTACATATGAACCACTGCATAGTTAAATTAGCTACTTTACCATCTAAATCACTCCATAAAAGGGCTGTATGCTCATAGGAAAACTATATGACCATGACTGGGTCTCATTTTAAGATAGAAAAATATAATGAATAAGATGTGCCACATAGAAAATGTCCTCTCTCTACATCTCTGTGTCTTGATCTGTTGCTGTTTCTCTGTGTGTCTTTGTGCATGCATGTTCCTGTGCATTCGCTCATACACATAGAAAAATGAAGGTTTGAACCAAGAATTTCTAGTAATTTAATACATTCCAGACATTCTGAGGAAGAAGGTGCAAGGGCAGCATGAGAAACGGTTCAGTGTAGAGGGAACTCAGACTTAGAAAACTACCCCCTAGGCATCCTCCTTCTAGAAAAGAAGAGAAAAGATTGCAAGATTTCATGTTTCTCCATTCTCTATCATGTTTCCAAGGGATAGATTCAGGAGAGCGTCAAGGATAAACACAAGGTTGCTGATGAATGTAATTGAAGAAAGGCAACTCTTTAAAAAGTTGTATCATTAGACAAATATATTTATTCTCAGAAAAAAAGTCAAGAAAATCATTGCAACATGCTAACAATGTAGTCTTTTGAGAGATTCACTTATAATGGATAAATATCATAAAAATTAAACTTTCTATTGAATACAAATCCCTAGTCATTCCTTGTTGCTCTTATTGTTCATTGTTATAAAGATATCAAGAAAAGATAGTTTCTAATACATGTGCTGCTTGCTTAAAATCTAGTTTCCTAATGGGTACCATATGTAAAGTGTGGTCATTATTGTTATAACCGCCACAATAATTTTCCAATATGAAGCTTCCCACCCAATTTTCTTCTAGTTCTTTTGGCTTAAATGATGTCATTTTAGGGCACATTCAGCACTCCTTCAGTTACAGCTGTTTTGTTCTCAGCAAACAAAAATCTCTGTCTCAAACAAAGAGAGAGACATCCATGCATTGGATCCCAAGGTGAAAACCCTTCATCTTAATAATACTTGAAAACCTTGGTTTGGAAATAAATGTTTTTTAAAGAAGGAAGCAACATTGATCAGGATTTGAAACCTTGCACCAAGAGTTAAAATGTAGAGTAACATGTCTGTCCTCGCATAAGAAAACAAGCTCCTAATTCAAATTGTCAATAATGGAGGAATTCCCTTGATCTTGTTTATTTTCCATCATATGCATGTGGGTACAAAGAGTTTTCTAAAAAATTATTTTTCTTGACTCCTGAGTTTATCTTCCTCTAACTAGCCATTTTGAAATATTTCTTGATGTCAACAGTCTAAAACTACAGCCCTTTACTATCCTCAAAACAAGTTGTACAATAGATATAGCAGCTTAGCAAGAAGAAAAAAATAAAATTGGAATTTTAAGGACCCATTTAGATTTTAAATAGTCCTGAATAGTTTTGTTCCATCTTTTAAATTATTGTCATATTAAATTGTTTTTAGTTTTACCTGTAAAATTAAACTAACACTATTAAATCATAGTACAGAAAGACTCAGTGAGACAATATTTATGCCTTTCAACTGCATATATATATAGTTACACACAATTATTTTGGGCACTTAAGTGAGACTAATCTAATATGAGAATGTATCTTAAATTTATTTATTTATTTTATTTTAATACTTGGAAGCAGAATCTATAAGATTCTGGTATCTTGTGATTTCCTTCAGGAAAACTTGTGTAAATATATTTTAAGGACTAAAGCCTTTGAGGAAATTTTTTATTATCTTTTAATATCTCATTATATTTTACTTAGCTTTTCTAGTTGTCATATTGACTACATGTGGTTTTTATATTTTACATTTGACTAAAATTATTGTTATGCTTTTAAGTATTGATATAGTCTCACAATTAATATACATGTGACTCATAAGCATGTATCAATTTTAATATTTTCCTTTAAGATTATCAATTGAGAATATGTATCAATTTAGAATATCAGAGTAACTCTTTTTCTGTTTTCTTCTTTGATTTTATCATTTTTTTACTTAAAGAAATAATGAGTCCTTCACTTAAGGAGGTCATAATAGTCCTTTGGAAAAGTTGCTTTAGCCTATCTCATAATTTAATCAACTATGTTCACGTCTTGGTTCTGGCACTGCAATACAGGATACTTTGTGCCAATTACAGAGCTCCTGTCTGAGCTCTTGCCTTGCCTGCTCATCTCTACTCTTCTTCCTCTTCCTGACTGTTTTATAGCACACTGCTTTTCTGTTTTGCTGGTTCACTGTTCGCACTGATGCCGATGTTGCACTAGTCATTGTACTCCTGTGTCTTACTATAATATGAAGCCTCATCTTAAATTTTTTTTCTCAAAATACTTTAACGTTCCACAATTTCTTTATACCTGGTAAGTATGCTTGCTGGAAATACTCTATTTCTGCTTTATTTAAGCTTTATTTGTGACAGAGAAATTTGGAATAATTATTAGAGACTTGAAGAGCAATACAGCAAGATTTTAGAAATAGCACTTCTATCCTTTCTGGTATGTGTCATATAAAAGCAGCAGTCACTCTGACTCTTCTTAGACGAGGGTATTCGGGTCTCTAAAGGATTACACAGTTGTACAACCTAGACTCAGAACTCAGTGATTACTTAATAAACATTGTTATAAACAAAGATGAAACTGTTTTGTACTAATGTCCATCAGCAAAGCAGTTTCATGATTATGTAACACTAATATCTTTGTTGCTATTTATTCATACATGTGTATATACTTATATGTTTGTATGTTTACTTTGTAGCATTGTTTCAGTGTTTAGATGATATAATTTTTTTAGAATATACAAAGTTCTGTGTATTTTTTCTACAATATCAACTTGTTTTAAATTTTTATTTATGTATACATGTATTTATTTTTACACTCCAAAATTTATTCTCTTCTTGGCCACCCTCTAACTTTTCCATATCCTATACCTTATTCCCACTCTCTGTCTCCATGAGGATGTCCCCACCCAACCTCACCTTGCCAGATCTCTAAACCCCTGGGGCCTCCAATTTCTTGAGGGATAGACATTGAACCCAGACCCAGCAGTCCTCTCCTGCATATGTGTTGGGAGCCTCATAGCAACTGGTGTGTGCTGCCTGATTGGTGACCCAGTGTCTGAAAGATCTTAGGTGACCAGGTTAATTGAGACCTCTGATCCTCTTACAGGGTCATTCTTCTCAGCTTGCTCCAACTTTTTTTCTAATTCAACCACAGGAATCAGCATCTTCTGTTGATTTGTTGGGTGCAAATATTTTCACCTGACTCTTTCAGCTATTTGTTGGGTCTTGCACAGGGCAGTCATAACAGGTCCCTTTCTGTGAGTGCTCCATAGCATCCAATAATGGTGCCAGGCCTTGGGGCCTCCCCTTGAGGTGGATCACCCTTTTGTCCTGTTGATGAGCCTCCTTTTCCTCAGGCTTCTCTCCATTTCCATCCCTGCAATTCTTTCAGACACTAACAATTATGGGCCAGAGTTTTGACTGTGAGATAGCAACTCTGTCTCTCACTTCATGCCCTGTCCTTCTGCTGGAGGTGGGCTCTACAAGTTCCCTCTCTCCACTGTAGGTCACTTCATCTAGGGTCTCCTTATTGAGTCCTGAGAATCTCTTATGACTCCCAGGTCTCTGCTACCTTCTGGAGAGTCCTTCCAACCTCCTCCCTCCTGAAGTTGCCTGTTTCCAATCTTTCTGCTGGCACTCAAAGCTTCCATCATTTCCCCCACCCAATACCAGATCATATTCCACTGTCCCATCCCCCCACTATCCCCTTTCCCTCCCAGGCCCCCACATTTCGTCCTTGTCCTCCCCTGTGGTTGTTTTTTCTCCCTCCCAAGTGGACTGAGGCATCCACAATTGAGCTCTTCAGCTTGTAGAGTTCTTGAGTTCAGTGGACTATAGCTTGGGTATTCTGTACTTTGTCCTAAACAGAACACTAATGTCCTAATGGCTTATACTCTAAGATCAAGAATTGATAAATGGAAACTCATGAAACATGAAAGCTTGTATAAGGCAAAGGACAAAGTCAAGACGACAAATTGGCAACCTACACACTGGGAAAAAAATCTTCACTAACCCAACATCTCTCAAAGAGCTAATATCCAGAATATATAAAGAACACAAGAAGCTACCGACCAAGAATAACAAACAACCCAATTAAAAAAATGGGGTATAGAACTAAACAGAGATTTCACAACAGAGGATGCTTGAATGGCTGAGTAACATTTAAGGAAATATTCAATGTTCTTTTCTTTTTCTTTTTTTTAACTTTATTTTAAAAAACAAAGATGAAAGAAGAAACATTTAAACATTTTTGCATAAATGTATACAAATACATTTTTCTTAGTGCTTGGCTTTTTTTTTTTCTTTTTTTTAAGGTATGATACTCTACATTAAGGTCTTACTACTTACACTGAGCAAGAAGTACATGTAAAACAGGATATAATCCAGAATTAGTCAACGTTTTCTTGGTGTGTAAGGACTGAGCATAATAGTTACTGTTGTTGTTTTTTTTTTTTTTTTCTTGAACTTCACACAGTTTGTGAGTTGTTTCTGGGGCAGTTCGAGCCTCTGGGGTTAGCATCCAACTATAAGTTACTGCATATTACGTCCGTTCTTTTGTGACTGGGTTATCTCACTCAGGATGATATTCTCTAGATGCTTCCATTTTCTTAAGAATTTGGTTAACTCATTGTTTCTGATAGCTGAGTAGTACTACATTGTGTAAATGTACCACAATTTTTGTATCCATTCATCTACTGAAGGACATCTGGGCTCTTTCCAGCTTCTGGCTATTAAAATAGAGCTGCTATGAACATTGTGGTGCATGTATCTTTGTTGTATATTGGAATGTCTCTGGGGTACATGCCCAGAAGTGGAATAGCTGGATCTTTAGGTAGTACTATGTCCAATTTTCTGAGGCATCGCCAGACTGATTTCCAGAGTGGTTGTATCAGTTTACAACCCCACCAACAGTGGAGAAGTGTTCCTCTTTCTCTATAACCTCGCCAGCATCTGCTGTCATCTGAGTTTTGGATCTTGGCCAACCTGACTGGTGTGAGATGGAATCTCAGGGTTGTTTTGATTTGCATTTCCCTGATGGCTAAGGATGTCTAGCAGTTCCTTAGATGTTTCTCAGCCATTCAATATTCCTCAATTGAGAATGTTTTGTTTAGCTCTGTACCAATTTCTAATAGGGATATTTAATTCTCTGGTGTCTAGCTTTTTGAGTTCTTTGTATACCTTGGATATTAGGCCTCTATCTGATGTGGAGTTGGTAAAGATCTTTCCCATTCGGTTGGCTGCCATTTTATTTTCTTGACAATGTCCTTAGCCTTAAAAAAATTTTGCAAACTCATTATGTCCCATTAGTTAATCTTTGACCTTAGAGCTTGAGCCATTAGTGTTTTGTTTGGAAAATTTTCTCCTATGCCTATGTGTTCTAAGGTTTTCCCTACTTTCTCATCTAATAGTTTCAGTGTATCTGGTTTAATGTGCAGATCTTTAATCAACTTACACTTAAGCTTTGTTTAAGGAGATAAGAAAGGCTCTATTTTCATTCTTCTGCATGCTGAGTGCCAGTTGGACCAACACCATTTGCTGAATAGGCTGACCTTTTTCCATTGACTGTTTACAGCTCCTTTGTGAAAAATCAGGTGACCATATACGTGGGGGCTCATTTCTGGATCTTCTATTCTATTCCATTGATCCATGTGCCTATTTCTGTACCAGTACTATGCAGTTTTCAGCACAATTGCCTTGTAATATAGTTTGAGGTCAGGGATAGTGATTCCCGCAGATGTTTTCTTGTTGTTGAGGATGGATTTCTCTATTCTAGGTCTTTTGTTATTCCAGATGTAATTATACATTGATCTTTCCAACTCAATGAAGAACTGGGTTGGAATTTTGATGGGGATTGCATTGAATCTGTAGATTGCTTTTGGTAGGATGGCCATTTTTAAAATGCTGATCCTTCCAATCCATGAACATGGGAGATCTTTCCATTTTCTGAGATCTTCCTCGATTTCCTTCTTTAGAGCTTTGAAGTTCTTGTCATATAGGTCCTTCACTTACTTAGTTAGAGTCACATCAAAGTATTTCATAGTTTTTGTGATTATTGTGAAAGGTATCTTTTCCCTAATTTCTTTCTCCACTTGCTTGTTCTTTGAATATAGGAAGGCTACTGATTTGTTTGAGTTAATTTTATATCCAGCCACTTTGCTGAACATGTTTATAAGCTGTAGTAGTTCTCTGGTGGAATTTTTGGGGTCACTTAAATACACTATCATGTCATCTGCAAAGAGTGATGTTTTTACCTCTTGTTTTCTGATTTGTATCTTTTTGATTTCCTTTTGCTGTCTAATTGCTCCAGCCTGGACTTCCATGTTGAATAGGTAGGGGGAGAGTGGGCAGCCTTGTCGAGTCCCTGATTTTAGTGGTATTGCTTCAAGTTTCCCACAGTTAAGTTTGATGTTGGCTGCTGGTTTGCTGTATATTGCTTTTATTATGTTTAGATATGGACCTTGGATTCCTGTTCTTTCCAGGACTTTTAACATAAAGGGGTGCTGAATTTTGTCAAATGCTTTCTCAGCATCTAGTGAGATGACCATGTGATTTTGTTCTTTCTTTGAGATTGTTTATTTGGTGGGTTATATTGATGGATTTTCTTATATTAAACCATTTCTGCATCCCATGGATGAAGCCTACTTGGTTACGGCGAATGATCGTTTTGATGTGTTCTTGGATTCGGTTTGCAAGGATTTTGTTGAGTATTTTTACATCAATGTTCATAAGTGAGATTGGTCTAAAGTTCTCTTTCCTTGTAGGGTCTCTGTGTGGTTTAGAAGCGAGGGTTATTGTAGCCTCAAAAATGAGTTAGGTAGTATTCCACCAGATTTTATCTTGTGGAATATTTTGGAGAGTATTGGTGTTATGTCCGCAATAAATGACTGATAAAATTCTGCACTGAACCCTTCTGGATCTGGGCTTTTTTTTTGGTTGGGAGGCTTTTGATGACTTCTTCTATTTCTTTACATGTTATGGGATTATTTAGATTGTTTACCTGGTCCTGCTTTAATTTTAGGATTTTGAATCTGTCTAGGAATTCATCCATTTCCTCCAGATTTTCCACTTTTTGGAGTATAAGTTTTTGTAGTAGGATCTGAAACTGAAGAGAGCATACATCAGCAACTTGACAGCACTGCTAAAAGCTCTAGAACAAATGGAAGCAGATACACACAAGAGGAGTAGACAGCAATAAATAATCAAAATTAGGGCAGAAATAGACCAAATAGAAACAAAAAGAACCATTGAATCAACAAAAGCAAGAACTGGTTCTTTGAGAAAATCAACAAAATTGATAAACCCTTAGCCAGACTTACTAGAGGTCAAAGAGAGAGTATAAAAATTAACAAAATCAGAAAGGAAAATGGAGACATAACAATTGAAACTGAGGAAATTCTAGAAATCTTCAATGTTCTTAAGGAGCAGAGAAATGCAAATCAAAACCACACTGAGATTCCATCTTATGCCAATTAGAATGGCTAAGAACAAAACCTCACATGAAAACATAGTATGTGGAGAAAGAGGAACAATCCTCCACTTCTGGTGAATTGCAAATGGGTACAACAACTCTGGAAATCAATTTAGAGTTTTCTCAGAAAACTGGAAATAGATCTAGCTAAAGACCCAGGAACAGCACTCTTGGGACTATACCTAAAAGTTAGCCCACCATTCCACAGTGGCACATGTTCCACTATGTATATAGTGGCCTCATTTTTGATAGTCAGAGGCTGAAAAAAACCTAGATGTCCCACAACAGAATTATGGATACAGAATATGTGGTGCTTTTACACAATAGAATTCTACTTAGCCATTAAGAATAATTACATCTTGAGTTTTGAAGTCAAATGGATGGAACTAGAAAACATCATCTTGAGTGAGCTAACTCAGACCCAAAAGGACATCCACAGTATGGATTCACTAATATGTAGATATTAGTCACCTTGTTTTATAAAAGAATAGATCAACACTTTATTGAAATATTTATTTACATTGCCTCATAATTAATAGAAATAGAAGATAAAATGTCCACATAAATTTATAAAATTTACTCTAATTAGGCATGACAAGTGTGAAGAAATTTTAAGCTGCAAGTAATCAATTCATTAAAATGTATTCATTTTCTAACAAACATATATTTTTTTCTTACAAGTTTATTTCAAAAAGAAAGATACATGTATAGATTTTTAAAGGCATTTTGGCACAAAACAATATAAATATATTTTTGTCAGTAATTATTTCTTTTAGAGGTTTGATAGTATGCATTGAGATTTTCTAAAAGTGCTATTACACAATATGAGAAGTGATAAAAAGAATAAAGTATGTTTTATGTTCTTAGAAGAAACTTTTCAATAAAAGTTTTTATGCATTTCAAAGCTGAGGCAAAAATATTCAATGTTTATATGACTTGAGCACTATTCCATAGCTATTTCATTTGGTTTAGATGGAAGTGTTAGTACTCTCTTTCCATGATATTATATGTGCAAGTTTGAAATATCATCGGACACTTAATATAGGGTACATACTCTAATTCATGATGATATTTATAATCACAATCTACTATTCCACAAATGACATAAGTTTAAACTTATTTTTGTTACATCATTGAAATAGAGAATTGACTCTAAATACTGATGCATAAAGCATATTTTGAAAACAGTAAAGGGAAGAAAGAAGCAGATAAGAATGCATGCACATGTAAGCCAACACATGTGCTCACACGCACACACACACACACACACACACACACACATACACATACACACACAATTATCTCACTAACTACCTTTTATTCATTTATTTTCAAATTAAACAACTTTATTTTAAAAAACAAAGATAAATGTACAGATTTTAAGCAATTATGCATAAAAGTATGCGAATACATTTTCATCAGCACTTGATTTTTTTAAAGGTTTGATAGTATGCATTAATATCTTACAAGTTACAATGAACATTCAGCACATGTAAAACAAGAAGTAACCTGGAAATAGTCAAAGTATTCTTGGTGTGTAAAGATTAAGCATAATGGTTTTTCATTTTCTTTACTTTCTTTTTTTTTTTTTTTTTTGGCTTATGTTTTTTCTTGAACTTCATATAGTCTGTGAGCTGTTTCTTGGGTGGTCAGAGCTTTTTCAGGTTAGTATCCAATTATCACTGACTGCATATTATGACTCTTCTTTTGTGACTGGGTTACCTCACTCAGGATGATATTCTCTAGATGCATCCATTTTCTTAAGAATTTCATAAAGTCGTTATTTCTGATAGCTGAGTAGTATTCCATTGTGTAAATATACCACAATTTTT
Organism: Micromys minutus; assembly: GCF_963924665.1. NCBI lineage: Eukaryota > Metazoa > Chordata > Mammalia > Rodentia > Muridae > Micromys > Micromys minutus. The sequence goes on from NC_137984.1 coordinate 11,922,787, forward strand.
GTATCCATTCATCTACTGAAGGCCATCTGGGTTCTTTCCAGCTTCTGGCTATTATAAATAGAGCTGCTATGAACAGTGTGGTGCATGTGTCTTTGTTGTATGTTGTAGCTTCTCTGGGGTATATGCCCAGAAGTGGAATAACTGGGTCTTCAGGTAGTATTTTGTTCAATTTTCTGAGGAATCATCAGACTGATTTCCAGAGTGGTTGTACCAGTTTACAACCCCACCAAGAGTGGAGAAGTGTTCCTCTTTCTCCACATCCTCGCCAGCATCTGTTGTCATCTGAGTTTTGGATCTTGGCCAATCTGACTGGTATGAGGTAGAATCTCAGGGTTATTTTGATTTGCATTTTCCTGCAGTGGCTAATGATGTAGCACACTTCCTTAGATGCTTCTTAGCCATTTGATATTCTTCAATTGGGAACTTTTTGTTTAGCTCTGTACCTCATTTTTAATAGGGTTGTTTGATTCTCTGGTGTCTAGCTTCTTGAGTTCTTTGTATACCTTTATACCTTGGCCTCTATCTGATTTGGAATTGGTAAAGATCTTTTCCCACTCTGTTGGCTGCCATTTAGTTTTCTTCACAGTGTCCTTAGCCTTAAAGAAACTTTGCAATCTCATTAAGGCCCATTTGTCAATATTTGACCTTGGAGCACAAGCCATTGGTGTTCTGTTCAGGAAATTTTCTCCTGTGCCTATTTGTTCTAAGTTTTTCCCTAATTTCTCTTCTACTAATTTCAGTGTACCTGGTTTAATGTAGTGATCTTTTGATCCATTTCCACCTGAACTTTGTACAAGGAGATAAGAAAGGGTCTATTTTCATTCTTCTGCATGCTGAGTTCCAGTTGGACAAACATCATTTGTTGAAGAGGCTGTCATTTCCATTGAATGTTTACAGCTCCTTTGTCAAAAATCAAGTGACCATATATGTGAGGGATCATTTTTGGGTCTTGTATTCTATTCCATTGATCCACATGCCTATCTCTGTACCAGTACCATGCAATTTTTAGCACAATTGCCTTGTAATATAGCTTTAGGTCAGGGATAGTGATTCCCGCAGATGTTTTCTTGTTGTTGAGGATGGATTTTGTTATTGTAGGTCTTTTGTTATTCCAGATGAAATTTCACATTGCTCTTTCCAACTCTTTGGAGAACTGGGTTGGAATTTTGATGGGGATTGCATTGAATCTGTAGATTGCTTTTGGTAAAATGGCCATTTTTACAATGTTGATCCTTCCCGTCTATGAGTATGAGAGATCTTTCCATTTTCTGAGATCTTTCTCAATTTCCTTCTTTAGAGATTTAAAATTCTTTGCCATACAGGTCTTTCACTTGCTTAGTTAGAGTCACACCAACATATTTCATATTGGTCTTGACTATTGTGAAGGATATCTTTCCCCAAATTTCTTTTTCTGCATTTTGTCCTTTGAGTAGAAAAAGGTTATTGATTTGTTTGAGTTAATTTTATATCCACCAACCTTGCTAAACTTGGTTATCAGCTGTAGAAGTTCTCTGGTGGAAATTTTGGTTTCCTTTAAGTATCCTATCATGTCATCTGCAAGCAAATGTTGGGTGTGATTCTGATTGGTCTGCTTTTATATGTTACATGACTTTTTTCCCTTACTGCTTTTAGTTTTCTTTTTTGCTTTGGGAACTTGGTGTTTTGAGTAGTATGTGTCAGGAGAAATTTCATTTCTGGTCCACTCTATTTGGAGTTCTGAAGGCTTCTTTTATACTCATGGTCATCTCAATCTTAAGGGGTAGGGAAGTTTTCTTCTATGATTTTGTTGAAGATATTTACTGGGCCTCTTAGTTGATATTCTTCACCTTCTTCTATTCCTATTATCCTTAGGTTTGGTCTTTTCATTGTGTCCTGTGCCTCCTGGACATTTTGGGTTAGGAGCTTTTTGGCTTTTGCATCTTCTCTGACAGTTTTGTCTATGTTTTCAATGTTGTCTTCTGCCCCTGGGATTATCTCTTCTATCTCTTGTAGTCTGTTGGAGATGCTTGCATCTGTGACTCCTGAATTCTTTTTTTGGTTTTTCTACCTCCAGGGTTATCTCTTTTAGTGTTTTCTTTATTGTTTCCATTCAATTTTAATTTTCTTCTTCAATTCATTCATCTATTTGGTTCTGTTTTCCTCTAGTTCTTCCATTTCTTTGAGTGTTTTTCTTGTTTCCTCTTTAAAAGCTTCTATTTCTTTTAGCTTTTCCTCCAATTCTTGTTTAAAGATCTCTATCATTGTCTTGCGGTACGATTTAAGATTTGAGTCTTCTTTTTCTGGAGTGCTTGGCATTCTGCTGTTTGCTGTGATGGGAGAGCTGGGTTCTGATGTAGCCTGGTTGTCTTGGTTTCCGTTGGATGAGTTATTTTGCTTTCCTATTGCCATCTTGTTGTCTATGATTATAGATGGTCTTGTTGTCAGTGATTGGTTCCTGTCTCTCCTGTGTACCTGGCCTGTGTCCCTGGATCTCCACTCTTCCTGTTGGCAGATGATCTGAGCACCTGTTCTGCACACATGGGCCCTCCGGTTGGAAATCAAGTCCCTATGGCAGAGTTCCTATTCTGCTGAACCAATTAGGGGTGGTGGGGGGGAGCTTTTCGGGTGCTTGGCCTGGACCTCTCTGTGCCCTGGCTACTTGCAGTGCAGCATCACCAGTCCTGTTTAACCTAGATTGCTGCTCTTCCTGGATTGGCCTGAGTGCGTATTCTGCATGCATGGGCCCTCCGGTTGGAAACCAAGACCCTAAGGCAGAGTTCCTGCTTCCCTGAACCAATGGGGGGTGTGGCATGCTTTCCGGGCGCTTTTCCCAGACCTCTCTGTGCCCTGGCTACTAACAGTGCAGTGTCACTAGGCCTGTGTCCCTGGATCTCAGCTGTTCCTGGTAGCAGATGGCCTGAGCCACTAATTAACTTTTAAGACAATAAGAACATTTAATGATTACTTACTCTTTTTGTACTATATTCTGTGTACTTGTGGTTCTTTTTGTGTTCTTGCATTGTTCTTTAATAGGAACTGTATTTTTTTTTTGTCAGAAGCAGAAATCAGTAGCCTATATATAATGTTTTTTTCCATCCCTCTTGGTGAAAGATCAGATCATCCATTATCAACTACATGGAAATCATGTCTCTGTGATGTACTTACACTTGACTCCTGATTGACCTCACTAGCCTTCACATTTCACACCTCAGTTGTACTGATGATATGATTACCTGTTAGTCACAGTGAACATCTGTTAATCTCCACATGGTTTCCTAGAATGTTTCTCCATCTATGCTAAGGTTCTAGCTAAACCTTTTAGAAGAAATCCTCTTTTGGTAATGCCCCTGTCCCAATAAAGACATTGACCCTATTCTCTACATATTTCTCTGTCAATGTCCCCTACCAATATGATGGTAGCTTCTAGTAAAGTGGTGAACATTCTCCTTAAAATCTCTACAAGAAGAATATACTCAACAGCATTGACTTTGTGATTCTCCCTTTAAAGGTCTGACAGAGACAAAATAATCATCCAGGTGGAGCAATTATCTCTACAGCCGGGTATACTTCAATATTGACATGCTAGATACATTATTTGCTAGATAAAGCATACAAACCCACATGGACCACATTTAATCACATTATAATTGAACATATGCTTAACCCTCAAACCAAGTAAAAATCTTACCATTAGTATGATGTTCAGAATTTCTGTAACTACTGTAGCTGAAATATTTATAAATCTTGAATGGTAGTGGTAGACTGATATATAAGTCAAATAAATGCAAGAAAATGAAAATGTATTTTTCTACCATTATAATAAATTATTTCCAAAAATGACTAGGAAACTTCAAAGAACTTCTTAAAAAAAAAAAAAAAAAAAAAAAACCCTTATAGTCAAATCATAATAGTAGCAGTAGAGAAATGAGTTAAGCGAATCAAATTTAGTGATTTTTCAACTAAGTAAAAGAAAAATGTGAAGTTAAACTTAGTATTCACATGGATCTTTAGTAAACATCATTTTTCCAAACTATGGCAAATTATGAAACAATCAAAATAACAGTGAAAATATAAAATATGGCTGCCTTCTAAAAGCTTCCAGTATCAACCCATTTGGAGACATTGCTAAAGTTGAGCCTTGGACCCTATAAACTATAGTGTCCAAAACAGCATTCATTTGTGAAATGAGAAAATCCTTGACACCTAACTTTAGTCAGATTTTTAAACCCATTCATCACATGACTACTACGTACTGTATATGAGAAAATCAGAGTAGAGAGAGATACAATGTAGCCACTTTTCTTGAAAATGTTACTGTCCACTGAGGATGACAGACATCAAAGTTCATGGAACTTTTAAATAGCATGTAGTAAAATGCTTGCCCAGATTGAAGAATGTCCAAAGCACTCTTAAAAGACAGGTAGGCTTCACTGGCAAGAGGGTTCCATTGGCTGTCTGATTGGAATTTTAAAAGGATAATTAAGAATTGATAGGAGAATGGGATGGAATTATCAGGCCACTAAGATAATAGAATTACCTTAAAAAATAAATAGAATAAAAATTTTGTGCAGGTTTGGGCATAAGAAAAAAGTAGAAAAGAAAATGCTTGAAGAGGATGACAAAAAAGTACTATAGAAGGCCCTGAAAAAGTTGTTAGCCTCTCTAAGAAGAGATCATTGTTATACATGACTTCATTATTCACTGTAGAAAAATGAGGCAGAATTATGAACATATAATCAAAGTTATAATTCACTCTACTCTAGAAAATAGAAAAATAAAATCCCGTGGTTTCAAAAATGTATGTTATTATAAATTAGTTATAATTAATTAATATAAATAATTGTATACATTTGCTCACATAAATATGCAACACAGTTAAATCAAAACAGAGAGGACTAATGGCTTGATGTTTCCATGGGTCTAAAATGATTTAGTTATCTCAAAGAGTTTTAATATAAAACTTATTAGTACCTTCACTGAAGAGACAAAGGGAAGCCTATTTCAAGGGGAAGAATGAGATACCAAATGCAGCATAAAAAACTGGGAACTAGATGGCTGGGTGTGAGACAATGGAGAAGGCATCAAGCTGGAAGGACAGGAAACAGATGAATGCTGCCCTGTGTGGTTCTCTCTGCAAACAGTGCTACACATTTTCACCAAGAGAAACCTGAACATTATAATTTCTGACAGAAAGCTACTGGTTTCTCAAGGTCTGGTGGAAACAGTGTTAGTGATGACTTGGAACAGTTATCCTGGTGGGAGAATGAATGGCAAATGAAAGCAGTAAGAAAAGATGAGAGAGACTGAAAATAGCACTGAAGGAAACATGAGAGTATGATCATGTTTGGGAACTCAGTGATAACTTGGTATGCACAAGGGAATCTGGGTAACAGGCATAGCCTCATATACAACAGCAGAGAGGCTCTTTATGTTCTCTTTGCTTCCAAACTTGTTTTTTCCACTAAGGCCACACTGACTATATTACCGTAAGAAGTCACAAGAAGTGTCTGTTTGTCACCACCTGAGATAATTTATTGTGGTAGGCTTATTACTATTTATAGTGAGAGCTTACATCAGGACCAAGGAGAGAACGCAGGAATGTCCCTAAAAAATATAATTGAAAGGATCAAGGGCTGACTTTTGTTCCAAAATACTTTTTCTGTAACTCTTTATTCTCTTAGTATTCTGTTATATCAGCAGAATGCACGCCAGAAAATTGATATCAGATCTAAAACCTGGAATGTGAGTAAAAGTTTTAACAGTGAAAAATGCTGTTTAATGTTTATGACTTATAAAAACAGTTTATTGAGAGGGGGAGGTTCAGAAAGGAGAACTCAGTAATTCTCTTACTGACATTAGTGAAAACTGCTTTCTGCCTAGATCAATGAATTGAAAAGTCAGTTTTAATGCATGATGTGCCTTAGCATTGAGAGTTGATTCTTGGAAATGAGTATTCTAAACCTTCAGAATTTATAAATGGAAAGAAAATGATTTACTTATAGTTAGTGTGAGCATTAGGATTATTATTGCTAGTAATGATGACCTGGGGACAAATGGATATATATTTTTCCAATTTATATGATGATTGTCACATAAGTGAATTAAAACTTGCTATTATCTTCAGAGAAGTACATTATTCTCTATACACACAAACAATAATACAGGGATACGTCAATATTCAGAATTTATTAAGTGTATTACCCTACCTTTGCATTTATCAGTCAATGAAGCATTAAATAGCATCTTATAGAGAGAAGAGTATTTTAAATCATTGAGTTATAAATACCTTGTAAACTCTTTAGTTGAACTCATTTCCTGTTGAGAACAATGGTGTGCAATCTTTGATCATGGTACATTTTTGCATCTGCACTCTTTCAAGTTTGGACATCTAGAGTTGGCTGCTTCCCCCACATTAAACTTCCCGAACCATCTCTTCAAGTCTGAACCATACTTATGTTATATAACACCCAAGGGGGTATGTGTATCCTGTGGGGGACTCAGTTTAAAGATCTTTAATATTTCTGAATATACATTCTTTTCCAAAAGTTAAAAACCTGCTTTTCATTACAGTGTAGTACTGTAAATTTTTGCGTAGGCACCAGGGGTCCATAGGCATCGCTAGCAGCAGCTCTCTCGACAGGCTGTTGACTGGCTGTTGACATAAACAAGAAGCATGGCACATCAACCATAGGTTTAGCTTGGGCATGAACAGGGCTGCACTGTTCATGAGGGAAACTTCTGGGTACTTCTTATTTAGTCATTTGTATTTAAGTCACCATTAACAGGCAAAAACAATAAACGTTTTTGTTGATGTTTGCTGGAGATTAAGGTGAAGAAGGGGCAAATAATGACGGGCTTGGTGCTCACACTCAACTCATTGCTACATTTTAATTTCATCTACTTAAAAGAAGAGTTTCACTTGTATGCTTCTTAAATATTGCTTCTTCTGGGTTCCTGAACTGTAACTACCATGCTGGCAGTTAATTTGTCAACACCTTGATTTATTTTAAGGTAGCAATTTCATGTCTTAGGACCTACAAATTTTAGTCAGAGCTTGAAACAGTTAGTGATGAATGCTGCTCTATGGCACAAGTTAGGTACGTCTGCTTTCCTTCATAGTTTCAACAGTCCATAATACAAACATGGCCACTGAGTAGGTTTGATGGCACTAAAAACTATTGGTACTCTATAGAGGTTTGTTATAAGCAATTACAAGTAAAATGGGCAAATATGTGGCTTTGAGAAAACCATGTCTAATGATGCTTGCAAATGGGATTCTTTTTTCCTCTCTGAATCACCAAATATCAAAACCAGACCCTCTTAGGGATGGAAATCATCCTAGTCTACATCAAATTTGCAATAATACAGCCATGCATGAGAAAAGCTCAGCAGCTACATGAACCAGAACGAAGATCATACCTCAAGTCTAGGAGAGGTAGTTTACAATCAATTTGCAATCTTTTCTTTCGGAAAATAAAAAATCCTGATTACCCAAAGAACGCATTAACAAGTTTTAATTTCAGTACCTTTCCATCATTAGGAAGAAATGTGATTAAATATTTAGCACTTGCAGCTCCCTGCAGAGTGCTTATTACCACCTCCATTATAGGATGAGGAGAAGACACTGGGAAGGATTACATAAATTGCCTGAGGACACACAGCTATACAATGACACAAAGCTGGATTCAAACTAAAGATTGACCTAAAGTGTACTCTTGCCTTTTTCTATTTTTCTACCCTATAAAAATATTGGGTTATATGAAGTTTATTGAGAAGAGCCTTCATACAAGTGAACCTGAACATAAAATACCACAGCCTGTGGAATGGGATACACAATTGTTTGAATAGATAAACCATGGATGTATGTATCTGTGTTTGTGTGGGAGGGGGCACTGATCATTCTGAATAGAATTTTCCAGTGAAGTATATCAGTGTGGCCTAGAAGAGTACCTGAAATAAACAAACAAACAACCAAACAAATACAAAACAAAGAAACCCAAACATACAGACAGAACATTCCTAAAGCTGAGATACTGAGAGAGCTGCTCACTTGAAATTTTATGTTCACATGACCACAATGATAAGACTTTCTGATACGAATAATGAATTCTGAATTGATGAGTAGAAGTTAATTAAAAGAATAAATTGGGAAGTAATGTTTTATATGGCAAAATAGATATAGTGAAATAAAGTCACATATAAAGAGTGAAAGTCATCCAGTAGATGTCGTAAGATTTTGATTTTTAACATTTAGAATGAATGGGAAAGCTACACAAACTGAACAGTCCAAGAAATTGGTGGGCAGAGCCATCAGTGAGTTTCCCACCTAAGGTTATTGGAGACAATGAAGAGAAACTCTTCTGTTTATAAAATGAAAGAATAAATATTTTGCTTAAACAACTATTATTCTTAAGTTTTTTTACAACCCACAACATAAAACCAAGTCATAAGATAATTTATAAAAATTTATTAAATAAAATCTTGAAGGACTTTAACAGATTAATATTTACTATTAGGTTGAAGCCTGCCTTCTGCTCTACTTGTACTGACTTAAAATGTGCCCTTCAGTCAAACTTCACCAAGTTTACATGGCAAATAGGAACCAGACTTGGGCATCCAAAGCATTTGACTCTACCCCCTATCACAATCTCCATTTTAAGGGTAAAACCTAATAAAATGTTATGCTAAAAAGATAAGTCAGTATAAAATTAAAAATATTAAGTAAGGTAAAATGGTTTCACTTACCCATTAATTACTGTGATAAAGAAAAACTTCAAAATTATGAAATTATCTGTTATTCAGACTACACAAAATTCTTTGGATATTTATTTTAATTGCTCTCTACCACAAGTCAGAATAATGCTATTGTCCAAATTCTAGATTCTATTCAGACCTCTCAGAGGCTTCAGGGGCCACTAACACCTCAAAGTCAAACAGAGCTGCCCCTCCAAATCACTTGCAGCTACTTGTTATTTAATCTGTAAGGTAATGCATTTGTGACACAGATCAAGGTCCTTTGAAGTCAGCCAGGTGGTTGAGTCAAATCACAGGAATGGTAAGCTTGGGGTTCATTCAGCTACTCAATTTTCATTTCACTGTTTATTAACCAAAGGAAGTAACAAGACCTAACTGAACTATGCTTCAAAATGCATGATCATAAAACATAAATGTCAGGATGCAATAAAATTTCTAAATCAAAAAAGTAAAAGAAAAGAAGTTTCATACAGCTGTGCAGTTGAAGTTTACAGAACAGTACTTTTTAAAACAATATCTATGTTATCATTAAGATCTTATATTTCATAAAAGCCCTTCAGAGCTTAAAATATTCACTAATATGCTGTACAGATGGCTTATAAATTAGACCTCACAAAAGCTTTGTTCAGCCTTTGTTTCAAATTTATTGATCCACAAATGATGTCATGAGAAGTTTATAGATACAGCTTATGGAGAGAGAGAGAGAGAGAAAGAAAGAAAGAAAGAAAGAAAGAAAGAAAGAAAGAAAGAAAGAAAGAAAGAAAGAAAGAAAGAAAGAAAGAAAGAAGAAAGAGGGAGGGAGAAAGGAAGGAAGAAAGGAAGGAGGGAGGGAAGGAAGAGAAAAAGAAAAAAAGAAAGAAAAGAAAGAGAGAAAGAGAAAGAAAATAGGAAAAAGGAAAAAAGAGAAAGAAAAAGAGAAAAAAGAAAGAAACAAGGAAAAGAAAAGAAAGAAACAAAAACAAAAAAAAGGAAGGAAGGAAGGAAGGAAGGAAGGAAGGAAGGAAGGAAGGAAGGAAAAACTAAGGTTGAAGAGGCATCACTGAAAACAGTTCAAAGTAGACTGGTGTCAAGATCCATAGGAAATTTCTGGAATTTTCCACTTTGGATGTACAATGGAAAATCCAGCACTGGGACGCATCTTCATTTAAGATCACAGCCATTCTATTAACATTAAATGTCTATTGACGTAGTCTAGGTAATGAGATCTGTTCACCTGTGCACACATTCACAGTTGCACGTCATTTCATAATCCACTGCCAGTTAATGTATTCACTTTTACATGTCCCAGTATTGTATTTTTTTGTGTAGTTGGAGAGTGAAAACTGAGGGAATAAAGGGAGGGTAAGAAACAATAGGACAGAGGAACAATGATGCAAAGAACCTCTAGAACCTTTTATAGACAAGCAACTGTTTAGGATAAGAAGTGTTTTTATTCCCCCTGTTCTGATTCCTAAAGTAAAAGAGTATGAGGTAACATTAGAACCATCATCATTTGGATCTTTTGTTTTCCTATTAAATAATTGGAATTTTTTCCTTCCATGTTCTTGTACAGAGTGCAGAATTTGGCATAGGACTATCTCCCTAAATGTCTTTTGCATTTTCAGGCTTCAAACTGGAACTCATCACTTCAGCTAGATGGGACAGTAGGACTGCCTTTGCCTGACTCACCAGGCTTGGCTTTACTGATGCATAATTAAACAAACAACTTTTGTGTGGGTGATGTTGTTTGAATTTCTATGTGTGTATGAACTCAGATTCACAGGAACATCAGACGCCTAAACTGGAAAATTTTGCATAAAAAGTGGACACATTTACTGGTACAAACTTACTTGCACAATACACATGCACACATATCTAATGAAATTATAGCTTAACTAAACTTTGTATGCCTCTCAATGAATATTCAGCACCCTATTTCTATGTAATAATCTAGGAGGCTTAAATCACACATACCATTCACATGAAACTGGTCTAGCTAGTTAAATTACATATAAAACAATCAATGTATAAACCATGTATTTTGTCCTGAAATTAGGCATATATATTAGTTTATAGTAATATTCACTGGGAGTAGTATATATGAGCATAATGAATAGTCATAAACTAGATTGAGTTGTGCTTAAATATATATACATAGGTCATTCTATAAACTATTATTAGCTTTACAGACTTAGAAAATCAAGGAGATTCAGCAGTAAAAGATTAAAATAATTCCAGAACTAAGTACTTAGTCTGAACAGTTCTACTTGGTCAGAAAAGAGACAGGTGCAGCAAGTCTTGTTATCCAAAATGAAAGATACTACCTTACAGCACCTCAAAGAAGCACCCAGGAACAGGTCGCTTTAGCTTAAGCTCTATGATTGACACATTCTAAGAGAGGAACATTTACAAGTGATCTCTCTCTGCAGTGAAGTTCTCAATTTGAAAATAAAATAATGTTAGTCTTTATCGCGTGGGGTAGAATTGACCATGTATTTAGAGAGAGTGCCTCTCACTGAGTAAGAAAGTGATAATTACCTGCTACTTCCTTTTTCCTTTAGTGGACCTGTACAGACTCCACATAGCTCTGAGTGTAGTTCCTTGCTATTCACTGCTTTCTCCCTTTTTTTTTTAACCACTCCACTCAGCCTCAAAATTTAATAAGATTTGCACAGTTAATTTACACTTATAATGAAAGAATCAGTTAACTTGGAAAATGTCTGTTGGATACCTTTTGTGCTGTGCACTGTTCTAGATACCAAGGACAAGTAGATGGTATATTGTTAGTTTATGCAGTGGAGAAAAAGAATCCAGAGCTAAGAATGTCAGCTACTCAGTTGAGTATTTTTCTAGAGGAAGAGGGCAACAAATCTAGGATGATCTTATGGCAAGACTTTTTAGGGGTCAAGATAACAGAAAGTGTTAATGCCTTTTTGTCAGGGTCATGTTCAGAGTTAGAGGCATTGCAGAAGCTCAGGTGTTTGAGGCAAACTGAGGTAAGAAAGTGATTATGAGGGTCCAGGAAATAAGATCACATGCAACATTTGAAAAGGTGTGGCTTTTATGTACTTAAAATGTACAACCCTAGATGAATTTGAACAGAGAAATTGTTCAGGAATGGTTTTAAAAAGAAGAACACCAAAAATGTGGGCGGCTACATTGCATATAGATTAAGAGGTGAGTAGTGTCGTGATAGAGTTAATAATGAGATAATAGAGACCTAAATGAGAAATAATAACAAACATGGGAGGGGAAGGCAAATGGAAAGAAGGGAAAAGACTGGATTCAGTCATACAGAACTTGGATCTCCTCCAGCAGAGGTTGTTCACAGATTCAAAGTGGAACTGAGAGGTTAAGATTAACTCAACAATATGGGTATGAATATCTGAAAATGTGGAAATGATTTTTAAGGCAGAGCAAAAAGAGAGGAGAGTGAGAATAGGACGAATTTGAGAGAGTCCAGAGTCTGGTGTGAATTTTGGAATTTGATGGCTATTTGAAATTTAATTACATTTGTCATAAAAAGAAACAAAAAATATCTTAAACAGGAAATAGACTTGTATAGACTCAAAGTCTATACATCTCAGTGAACATACAGTTAGAGCAGGAATTCTTAAGTTTGGGCCCCATACTGTAATTTATGTTTCATTATCAAATTGTAAACATTTTCCACCACTACAACATGCAAAACTACATCATAGATTTAGAACTAGAAAAACAATGAGAATTACACCTTCTTTCATGAATTGCATCCACTGCCTATATTCAGTCCTTTCTCATCTCCTAATATTTTGACATTCTTTTTCTATTTTTACATTTTATTCTATTCCACATGTACATACAAATACATTTATGCATCTATCAATGGCTAGGTTCTGTATATAAGAAAAAAGACTTATAAAAATATTTGTCTTTTTTTGGTTTCAGAAGTTGCATGAATTTATTAAAATTACGGATTCTAAAGTTGTCAATTTTTCTTTTAATACTGTTATTTCATTTTCTTTAGAGCAACATAATATTCATATATATATATATACATATATATATATATATATATATATATATATATATATATATAAAATTTTCTTCCTAATGTTCCTTATTCACTCATTCACTAATTAAGATGTAGGTTGATTCTAGATTTTTGGTAAAGCATATAAAGCAGTAATAAGCCTGGGATTGATAGCAATTAATTATTTATTATAATACCAAAGAAGTAAAGAGAGAAGAAAGACTGTGAAACTATGTTTACTCTAGGAAGGTTCACCATCCTCACTATGTTTGTATTTGCCCATCACTGTCATAACTTGACCTTGGCCATTTCCAGTATCATACCCATGCTATTCAGGATAATATTTAGTGACAAGCCAAGGCTTCTTCTACTCTTGTAAGCCATTGTTCTCAGACTGACAGGTGCTATTCCTATGAACAAAGTGAGCGACAGCATGAATGCCTGACCAAGGCTTGCTTTCTATTTCTTGCCACTATTCTACATTTAGCCATTATTGGCCTCAAGTGATAATTCTGCATCCACAGTACACTGGCCTTTTAGCCCACACTAAGCACAATGTATAGGGTTGTGTGGACGCTGAGCTGTAGAAAAAGGAAAACAAAATAATGAGCTAGTTTTATGTGCCTTCTAGTCAGAAAAGCAATCTCTGCAGAAGCAGGGACAAATTTTAAACCATATCCACTCCAAACGTGTAAGGTTGTCTTCTCCTTTATTACGAGCTTATCCATTGCCCCCTGTTATCTACACTCCCTATAATGTTCTTCTTCTCTATTCTAAGTATATTGAACAATGTGGGACTGGAACTGTGTGTACTCGAGAGAACTCTGAAGACTCACTAACTATTGCCAGTCTGTGGGCTACATTCATGCACTTGTTACTACAGGCTCTGAGAAAAAAGATGCTTTCATTTTGTTTACAAGTGTATGTCTCTATACATGAAGTGCCCCACAAGCTCTGCACAGATCAACATTGTTGTCATTTGCATTTCATAAATTCGTAGCATTTCTTATGCCCATTACTTTTCTCATTATTTTCTTCGTCACTTCTTTTTAATTAAACAAAATCTTTTCTCACCCATCCTAGCTTTATTCTATCATGTTGCTTCTAAATTCTTTAAATGTTCAAAACACACTAAATATTTAGCAACACAGTGAGATCCACCCTTCGGAATGTCTCTCAAGCAAATGCATGTTCTATGCACCAAATCAAAATATGCATACCGTTATGCCTGTATTTCCAAAGCTGTTTCTGATTACCGATTGAAAATTCCCCTGTTCTTCATTAGAGGCTGAGATTCTTTTAAAATGCTTATTTATGGCTGCATGGTCCTCAGGGGCAGACTGGATTTAATCGCCTACAGCACCAAGTCTCTTTTAACATTTGGCCAACTGAGCATTAGGTAACTCTTGGCTAAGGGGCGCCACATTCCTACTTTGGGTATGGATAAGGTGGCTACAATCTGATACGCTTCATTTACTTCCAAGTATTATTAACATTAACGAGCATTATATCCATGCATCAAAAAAAGATAGAGAATGGAGTCATGTCTTCTCAAGTTTTATTAAATGTTGGATCTGTTTATTCAAGGACAAGACTAATTTTAAAATGTTTTTCAAAGATAGATGAAATAGACTTTAGTTAATCAAAATATTGCTTCTCTGCTTAATTGGTAGCATATATTCCTCCACAACAATGGATCTGAAAACATCTTTTCTGAAGGTGAAAGGAGAGATAAGTACATGCTTACTACAACAGAAACTAATTCATAAAATTACAGAGTTTCACTTTCTTTTGGTCTAAATAAAACAGGAATATATCCACATTAACTCTCTGTTTACATTTGTGCATTAGACCTACAATAGATGTGTATCCTTTAAAGTTTGTTTTTATGTGGCTAACAGCATCCCATTATTCACAGTGTATATTTGTATCCTGTTAGCTCTGTATCTACAATATAAAACTGAAAGAAACCTTGCCTCTTGGAAATGTCATCTTATTTACTTTTTGCTTTAAGTCCAGAATAAGTTTTCAAGGTCTCTACTAAAATGATAACCTCCTATGAGTCACAGGAGCTTAAGAACATCTATGGATTATTCTGTTTTCAGTGAGGTTAAACGGAGCAACGGAGAGCCTGCAAAAAGGAATGATAAGCAGTTATAATAGGCATCACTCAACACAGCCCCAAATATAAATCAAAACTAACAAACACCCTCCCCCACAAAGGCCTCTCCAGTTCAGGTCCTTGAATTTAATTATTACAGCAAATGGTAATATAACAAGGGTGTCTACTGTCAGGGAGAAATGTTGAAAGCAGATGTGAGCCATTGGAGGCATATGTAAAGCACGTGTGATCCACAGCAAGGTCACGGGACCCAGGGAAAGAGCACATGTGGAGTTCATGAGCCACATGTGGACACATGTTGCAAGAGTCACGTGTTTCTTTTCATTGCCAATATTCAGATCATATTCGAAAGAAATCAGGGGCTCTTAAATAAACTTTGTACTTCTTAAGGTAAGTGGATACCTTTTTGTTTAAAATCCCTTCGTGTAAGCAGACAAGGGCCCTAAATCCAAGTCTGGGCTTAAAAATACTCAGGTCCTTGTTTCACTCCCGTTTGCCTATCCCAGGGGAATTCACCTGATTATTCCAGAGGAGTCAGGATTTCTTCCTTGCCCACAGCTAATTCTTTGAGCATGCCATAGATTATAAGGAAACCTAAGGGAACTATACCCAAGTGTGAGAACCAGGGGCGATGGTGCTTTTCTTTCGTAAAAAGTTAATGCTGGTGGCTTAGTGTGCACATTGGGATAAAACTAAACTCTCCCACACTCATAATAAATCAGGAAAACATAAAATTAAAGCATAATTTTACTTTGTAATTTGGGTCTTCAGACATTTTAAATTTTGAAATGAATATTAAGAAGGCAGAGATGGACATAAACAATGCCAGAATTTTCTGGAATCATAATAATAGCAATATCACTTCATCCATGCATAGTTCTTTATGCATAATATGAATCTACCCATGTGTTGGATCCTCTTAGCAACACTGTCAGAAACATAATACAACTAGAAACACGGACCAGATGGAAGCAGATTGGCACTGAGGAAAGAATAGCTTAAGTAAACCCTGATGATCAAGAGATTTGGTCCCTTGGCCTTTGCCTTATGATGTAAAGTAAGTCGTGCAGGTTTGGAGGTTTGACTTTTATTTAACTTCACTATACAGTTGTTTATATGTGGATAATTTAACAAAGTAATGTATATAAAACTATAAGATAAATAGGGAAATGTGCATATAAACTGTCTTTTAGACAGTTTTTGGAGATTATAATATAGTTAACATCTCCCTTTCCTTTCCTCATTTCAAATGTTGTTTTCTTGCTTCGTTTTAATTCAGTTCCTTTTTATTGTTATTGCATGCATACATACACCTAAATGTAAACTATACACAGGAACTCGAGGCAGATAAGCAATGCTGAAAGTGCAGAAAGTCTTCTCTGACAAATAAGGCAGAAGTTGGTTATTCAATACCAAATGGGTCAGCTCTGAAGATATACATACAAGACAAATAACATATTATTTGGCAGAATGGGCTATATTTGGAAGTATTAACTGTTAATATTCACAGTGTTCACCTGTGAAATACCAAGATACAAAAAGTTAACCCCAGTGCCACATGAACACTGGTCATGCTGAGAATGGTTCTTGAATTTCTCCTATCTGAATCCACAAAGCTGAACACAGCAAGCTAGTAAGGGTTCGTCTCATTACTGACATCATAATCATTAAGATAGTGAAATCAAAGTCAATTTCCAAACAAGACATAGACAGCATTTACCCTTTTTCAGCTAGTGTTGCAAGTGATCAGGGAGTATTGTCCAGGTTTCATAGAACACAGTGCTAGGAGACAGAAACAAAAAACAAATTCTAGAATTGAAGTTCAAAGCTTAGTAACTACTTTTTACTAGTTAAAATGTTCACATAGAACACTGAGGTTGACATGATTTATTTGATATGTATATAGAAATCTCTTCTCTGATGCAGGGCTTGGTAAGGATGACAGGATATCTCAAGACAAACAGGCAAGAGACAGGAAATGGGCTAGCTCTCAGTAGAGAAGGAGCTTTGCCTTTGTCTCTTCCTGGTAGGATGCCACAAGCTGGACAATCAGCACTTCCTGAAGACACAGAAATAAACTTGTTCATTGGTATTCAAACATGTAGGTATCACTCCTAGTTTTTGAAACTTTTCTCGCACTGACTGTCAGGTTTCACAAGCCAATCTTCACCAAGGCATTTTTTTGAGGGGTGATAACTTTAAATGACATTTTCCTTTAAATATGGCTCAATGCTCTTTAAAGAAACTCAAAATACCACTGTCACTTCTGTAAGTCTTTCTTTAAATGTTGCAGACAGTTGTTTTCATCTTCCCATGGCACTTATGCCTTGGGGACATTGATCTAGGTGTGTCCACAGGCTGGATATCTACATCTCTCTTTGACTGTTTATCATGGATGATCAATTATATAAGTTATGTTCCTACTTTGTTTAGTAAAGCTGTGTGAATTAGTCAAAGCTGAGACAGTATGAGAGGAATGGATGAGTGTCAAGGTGTAGTTCCCTCCTGAATCAAACTTTACAATGCTTGGCTGAGGTGTAAGCTGATTGCTACAAAGGTATGTGTCATAGGGAAAACCATAAATCTTAAATAAAAGTAATTAATATAGTTAAGCTGTTGGATTTTGAGTATTATTAGAGGTTCATTTTTTATGACATACTTTATTATATGTGGTTGAAATTTTTTTCTTCATTTATATGATAATATATTCTACATGGTATATTATATTTTTCAGATATATTCTTTTACAGTTCCATGAACCTGAGAGAGCTATTTATTTGTGCCTAGCACATAACATTGAAGACACAGTACTAAAATTATTTTTGTGTGTCTTGACACTACATTGTGTACATGTTTACTGCCCTCTATATCTCCATTAAAAAGATCAAAAGCATAATATTTTGCCTTTGCAATTTATGATGAACCATTGACACTTCAGTATTAGAAATGTATTAGTATTAGATACCTTTCTTATATCTGAGATTCATCTGGGGGCTGTAGTTCTAAAAGATCATTTTTAATCCCTAAATTCCATGGAGAAGTGACCTTTAGTTTCAGGAAGTTTAGGTGATTTATGTTCCAAAGATTGAGGGCTACAGAAATGATGAAGTGCAGGGCAGAAGGAGCAGAGACAGCTGTGGACCATTCTATAACAAACCAGTTCACTTTGTCACAGTCTTGTCATAACCCAAAGGTTTACCCATTGTCTCTAGAATTAGCCACTCTAAGAATTTAAGCAGAGCACAAATAGCAAACAGGTTAAAAACAACAACTACACAAAGTCTTTTTCTCTGAGAAGCCTTCAAGTAGTAGGCTACCCAGCACTAGCAGCAAGGCCTGTGATTTTTGTCAGGATTAGGACTTCTCACATTTGTATCTGGGTTCTGGACCTCCTTCTCTTAATGTCCAACAATCCGAGGTGCTCTTTCCCTAGCATCACCATGTTTAAAAAGGAAATGGTAAGCAAACGCCGTGACAGTGTTCATGTTTGTGACGGCATCCATTTTCTGCTGCAGTAAACTCCATTTTAAGTCAACAAATGTTTGTTGTAAGGAAAATTCCGTTTCTCAATGTGATATGCAGATGAATATGACACAAATCATCAACATGCAAAGGACAATAACAGAAAAGAGAATGATCTATTGAAGATATTGTATTGGGTAACATGGCTGATTTTCATTTTGTTTTATTTGGTTTTGGAGGGAGATTTCTATTAATAATATGGAAATGCATAACAAAACTTTTCAATTACTATTGTCTGACACCCGAAGGATGGGTACTTGCTTAATGTCAGCCAATTTTAAAGCAAAAAGGTTTGAAGATTTTTTTTTTTAAAAGCAAAGACTTCCTGAAAGCATTGTGTGTATACTATTCAGCCAGTTTATTCCATTTTGCCTCACTCACAAGGATGCGGGTGTCTGGGAGTAGAAACCATACCCAGGAATTTTGTTGTGTTGAAGCACTTTTTCATTTTCTTTTAAAAATCACTTATAAATCCTATCATACATTTTAATTTCAGTTGAGTTGATCTTTTGAAAGTTAGCAGAGATAGCTTCTAGCAAAGATTACCAGAGCGAGCTCATAGCAAATCTAAACACTTTTCACTTCCCATGCATGCACATTTTCACTCTTGCACACTGCACACAGACATCCTTGCATCAGTGCACATGTGCTCACTTGCATGCATATCACATGCACAAAGTACTGCTGTATAAACATTTTGATTTAGAAATTTAGCCTGTTAAAGGATTGCAGAGTGCATTTAATTGTACCTGGAACATGAGCCTTGCTTTCCCAACAAAAGCTAATGAATTTTTCCATAAGTGCATAAACAGAGCATTCAAACCACTGAGGCCATGTTGGCTTTATATCTATATCATTTGGACACACATTCTTAATACCAGGAAGCACCCTATGCTGAAGGTACAGTTTATTGTCCCCTCGTAGCTCTTCAATGTCCTCTGCTTCTTTTGAAAACAGTTCCTTTTGGTCAAAAATCAAGATGTACTCACTTGAAATACACTGAAGCACTAGGCACCAATGCACCTCTTGAAAACTTTATAACATTCAAATAATGTGCACTTCAACACTGGGAAGTATTTGATCTAGACCTCATTTGATTCTGCCATGACTCGCTAGAGAGCATTCTCATAAGAGGAGTTTGTAACGATTATTTCCAGGATGACTCAAGGGAATTAAGCACAGAATTCTGACTACAATAGTGGGAGTGGTGTGTTTAATTCTGTTGCACATTCTTATTAACTGAAAGCTTTATTTCCAAGCTGCAAGATTTCAAATTCTGAGTTCCAGCAGCAATATTCTCTGCCAGTATCCCATAAAGCTTTATTTCCCCTAAGGTTTCCACGATATGACACATTTGGATGATGTGCTGTTCCCAGCTTCCCCTGTGTGCATTCATTTCATGTGCTTTATTGTTCTCTTAATTATCTGCACATAGATATTAATTCCAGAATGTACAAATGGGCCCCGTTGTGATTTCTCCATCAGGCTTTGTATGATAACATCACTTATGAATGCTAGTTATACATTTCCAGGCAGACATATGGTTGATCTAAATTTGTGGGACACCAGCATCCAGATATCTGCTTTCAATTTATGTGCATGTTTTCCCCTGTTATTTTCCCTCTTTTTATGGCTGTATTAATTGTTACCAGAAGTCTCTATGAAATGAATGAGCAACCCAAGGATGGAATGCAGAAGATTAGAAACCATTGTGTTGTTCTTTCAAAGAAATGTGTTGATGCAGTCTAACTATGCTGTCACAGAAACCCACTCCCAATGTGTGGCCTCTTGGTGACCACTGACCACCTGGACATGAATTTCCCTACTGCTGACATTACCCACCTATTTACATTGATGATATTTGCAGGAAGAATAAAGTGAGGCAGAACATGTGGGATAAACTGTGTGGCAGATCATTACATCTTAAGGAACCAAAGCACAAACCTAAAATCTATAGCTTATAGATGTCACCAAGGGCATGATCTAGCCCTATGCTTCAGTGAATTTGTGAACAGAGGGTCCTACAGCCTTATATCTTAACATCCAACTAATATTTTCACAAGTTAAATTCTATGTGCTTATGAACACAGGACAGCTTCAGTGAATTTGTGAACAGAGGGTCCTACAGCCTTATATCTTAACATCCAACTAATATTTTCACAAGTTAAATTCTATGTGCTTATGAACACAGGACAGTTTCTATCTCATTAAGAATAACAAAAATAAACTTGCTAATCACCTGACATCGATGTGTAAAATTATATTTGTGAATCTACAATTGTGAACACATATTTACAGTAAGGATGTGTATTAAAAGAACCTGGCAAAGACTTAGTGGTACAAGGAACAATTTTCTATGGCCATCTATCACTTGAAAAGGATAGTCTGGGTCATAGGTTGAAATGAAAATATGATTTGGTTTAATAACTTAAGAAATAATGTATGGACCAGCAAGGTGGCTCAGCAAGTAAAGGCACAAAATAAAAATCAGGTGACCCAAGGTCAGTTCCTGTGAGTCACATGTCACAAGAAAAGACTTCCACTCCCTAATTTTTTCCTCTGTCCTCCACAATGCGCACAAGCACACCACACACAGAAAGACAGACATACAGACATATACATATAACAAATAAAAGTATAATAAAATATAAACATGAGAGAAGTGATTCAAACTGTTCTAACATTATATAACCCAATAAAGTATAATTACTACTGTTGCCTCAAACAGACATTTCAAGTGAGCACAAACTTTCCTATTAGGAAAACAAGTCAACAATCATCTCCCTTTGGCTCCCACATCTGTGTTTTACTTTGACCAGTTCATTTTGATTCTGCATGTATATCCACTCAGAAATATCTAAGAACATTTTAGAAATAATAATACCCTGACACCTTCAGGCTAGTTTACTTGATTAGGAATCTCCTGGATCTGGAGCCAAGTCAGGACTTGTTTACACTTTCCATCTGACAGCAATGGGTTTCCAAAATGGAACATTTTCAAAAGTTGATCATTAACTTGATCAGCATAGATGGTAGTGTGCAACGTTCACAGTGTGTGCCTGTTAATAATTCAGAGTGAATCATGAGCCTTTAAATCAGTGGTTCTCAACCTTCCTAATGTCATAAACCTTTACAACAGTTCTTCATGTTTTGGCGACCTCCTTTCCATAAATTTATTTTTGTTGTTATTTCAAAACTGTAGCTTTACTAATGTAAATCTTAATGGAAATATCTTTTGGATATGGTGGTTTGTCAAAGGAGTATTGATACAGACACTGAGAATGACTTCTCTAAATAACCCATTCCATAATAATATCCAACACTCAGTCACCAACTGCACTCCCGTGAATTGTTTCTCTTTTTCTTTTTCTTCCTTGATCATGTCCTAGTCATGATGTCCTTATGTCTTTAGAATCTAAGTTAGATTGATAATATGATACACACACACATTAACATGTACATGCACACATACATAACATGTTCCTTGTTATGAGGAGAACCTGGTAAAGACTCATGCAGAACCTGTGTTTCCCTCTTCTTTCTCAGTGAGTTCATATAAGCCTGGCTCAGTTGATTTACAGGGCATTGGTTTCGTGATGTCCTCCATATCCCCTGGCTCTTATACTCTTTCTGCCTCTTCTACAGTGTTTCTAGAGCTTTGAGGAAAAAAATTTATGTAGATATCAAATTTAGAGCTGAGTGTGTCAAAATTTTTCTCTCTGAATAACATCTGACTGTAGGTCTCTGTATTTGTGTTCCTCTGCTTAGAGAGGAAGCTTCTCTGGCTGGACAAAGTATTGGTCTATGAGCATAGCAGATGTCATTAGGAGTCATTTTATAAGGAATGTTTTTAGTAAGATCAGTAGTATCCAGGTTTACTCTAGATATCTGGAACATCTCATCCCTGATCAAAGTGGTAATAGGCATATGCTTTAGGTCAAATCAGACATTTGTTGGTTTCTCCCAAAACTTTTGTGCCACAATTACTTAACATATTTTACATGTGAAATATGATGGTAAATCAAAGTTTTTGTCTTTTTGTGATGGTATTGATATTTACATTAGTCTTTTGGTAGCCTATAAATTATACTTCCATAACAAAGACACTAGAACCTAGGGTTAAAAGTTCTATGTAGGTACCAGCTTGACCTCACCATATTCCTGTCCTGTCTTCAGTAATAAGGCCTTTCTGTTAATTTGCCTTGGCAACAACCAGGGTTTGGGGATTTTCTTAGGATCCATAAGCTGACAACTTTATTAGATGCACATAAGTCTATGTTCTGGAAGCTCATTTGGTGATAAGAGATGGCCATTCTTCCCCATTATTTGGAGACATTGTTAGGATTGTCTTCATATAAGAACTTTCCACTATGCTAGGCTTCCATATCACCTGTCTCTCCATAATCCCTCCCTCAACTTCCCCTCCATTCTCCTCCCCACCCTATTCTCTCCTTTCCACCCCACCCACATTTCCAGTCAACCCATAAAAATCTATTCTATTTCCCTCTCCAACAGAGATCCATGTGTGTCGAATAGTTCCTTCATCTATACATAACCTCTTTGTATTTATAGTTGTAGCTTGGTTATGATTTATTTTAAAGATAACATCTACATGGAAAAGAATACATACCATATTTATCTTTCTTGGTCTTGTGTTAAGATGAAACATTCTTTGGGTATATTCTCAGGAGTGATACAGTCATACTCACCTTTAAAATGGAAATAAGTCCCAAAGAGACCTGTCACTATCACAGATAATTTAATTGTTTATCAAATAAAATTAATTTTTCATTACCTCTATCAGAATACTCAATAGCAACTAGCAATGGCAACTTTTTTGTCAGCAGTGTGTTTCACGGTATCTCTTACAACATGTGTAAATTATTTGTACTTTCAAGTGTCTTTCTCCACCAGTACACAATTATTCAGAAAATGCTTGACAATACTTAGTTTGATGTGAATGTTTGTATGGGGCAATTACCACCTGGTGTGGTGCACTTCTCCTCAAAAAAGGTAAAGATGCAATATCACCACTCAACCATTTCTTTTTATGGATCACGATGGTTATTACTTGTGTTAGTTTCAGTTGATCAAAGCTGAAAGCACAAGATGCATGTGAGATGAAGGAGCACCAGAGAGAAAGTAACAAAGAGCCTTGTATTGAACTGTAAATATGAGTCTTATAAGAAGAAACCAAGGGGATAAAGGTGTGGGAATGGAAGCCACTCATTGGAGCATGAGTACAAGCTTGTTTCACCTGGGTTGCTATTTGCTTTAAATAGCATTTTTTTAGCTGGAACAGTCCTTGATTTTCAGTGGAATAAGTGTGTCTTAGTACCATTACTGTCTTCAGGCAATGGTGAAGAAGCAAAAAAGAAAAATTGGCTGATAATTTGATGAATTTGTAAAGCAGGGTAAGTGGGACCACTGAATAGGTGTTCTCCTCCAGAGATAATATAACCATAGACAATTTTTATCTCTAATTTCTTCCCTATATTAAATTGTAAGCTTCAAAAGCTGTATTCAGATAAGTCACTATTGTCAAAAGCAATGAGGAAAAATCAGATGGTGCTACATACACCAAGCATGAAATATATATTACCTCCATTGGAAATCAGTATCATGCTTTCTCAGAAAACATTCATGTCATCTACATGAGTCTTCAAATGTCAAACCTTCTCACAAAAAAAAAATAAAAATTTTGTATGGTACATATTTATTTGGTTTAAGAAACTTGAAGAAATCTGCACAATAACAATTTGGAAATAGAAAATTAAAGTATCAACCAAAACAACAGTAAAAGCAAATCTGTTTCTCCTGAAGGTTAGTGACTGAATTTGAATATCTACTGTATCCCAGGGATTAAAGACAGTTATAAATAAGAGTAGATGTATGTGAGAGGTACCATTTGATCTTACTAACTTAATCCCAGGAGGTCTAAAAACTAAAACACAAGGAACCACATAGCTTGAAATGTATCAAATTAATACTATGATTATGGTTAAAGGCATTCTTTAGTTCCAGCAAAAATTGCACAAAAACTGGGTTTCAAAGAAACCCTAGTACATTCCACAAGGATACATAATATTTTATTTTGTACAAACATATTTTACAAACAAACAGAATTGTCAGATTGCCCAATTTCTGTTCTTTATCTGAGAGTCTGGAGGAACCACAAGTTCGGCATATCTAACATTTCTGATTTAGGAGAGAAATCACTTGCCATTACAGATGATTCACCACTTCCAACCCCAAGGTTCAATCCGTACCTAATCTGTATTGCAGAGGTAACTATATGTGTCCCAAAGACATGTCTGTTCAAATTATCACAATCCTAGTAGCACCAGTAAAGTCTCATTACCATACATAGGCACATATGCACTCAAATAGAGATATATGCATCTGACTAATTTTATTTAAAAATATGTTAAGATTTCTTATATGAAGCATGGACATTGTTTTATGGAAACTGTTAAAGTATATAGAATACAAAGCTTTTATGAGGTAGGAAATGCCTTGAAAAATTTAATTTATATTAACAGAGGAAACACGAAATTTTAAAGTATCAAACATGCAAATGAATTTACCCAAGTCAGAGGGAGGGAGAAAAGAAACAAGTTAAATGTATGGTCTCACACATGTGCAGGTGACCTGGAATGAACTGCAATGATAACCAAGAACAGATTAGAGTAGATCTATGAAACTAGACTAACTCTGTCAAAGACAACTTCTTGATTTACAAGTAGAATAAAAAAAACAGTTTAACCAACTTTGAAATAAAGAGGGCTTAATATTTCTAATCTGGGTCTCAGAAGCTCTGCTCTGCTCTCAAATTTCAAAGGCTAGGTTCTCACCATTGACACTGGACCATTGCCACAAATTTTCTGCATTCCATTGACAGAACATGTGAAATTCAAGTTTCACCCACAACTCTCCACATTTCTATAATGAAAAGACAGGATGTGAAAACTAACTTATAAGGAGTTCCCATGTAGTATCTCTGTGTTGCTTGACCAATGAAAACTGTTTATTTTATGATAAATTAACCTCACTTCTATGCTGCTGATTCTCAGGATACTGCCAACAGTTGCCTAACAACTATTTTTATTCAGTATTCAATATTTAAAAATGACTTGTTTGGAAAATAAATATTTGATCAACTAATCAATCACTCAATCCATATTACATAATTCTTGTGAATCAATTTTACATGATAGACTGAGACAATACCACTTCTTAGGCTCAACTTAAAGGGATACCATGATTTCAACATGTAATCACTTAACCAAAGCACAGTGAATGATGTATCTTGCATTGAGTTAATAAGTATTTTTTACATACTCACTTTATTTTTAATTGTATGTGTATACATTTGTGTGTGTGTGTGTGTGTGTGTGTGTGTGTGTGTGTGTGTGTGTCTGTGTAGTGCATGTTTGTCAGTCTGCCTGCATGTCTGTGTCTCTTTGTGGCTTTTTAAACGTGATCAAAGTTGAATTCCAAAGCCAGAGAAATTAAATACTTCCGGATTTTTGTTAGAGACAATTGTAGGTCTCTAATTTGGGTTCCAGTGCCTTGCAAGAGCAGTAACTCTCCTTAACCATTGAGCCATCTTTCCAGCTCCTCATAAGAATTTTAATGACTACATTTAATATGAGAGTCTATTTAAGTTACTCAAATAGTTGGGTGTTAATTTTTAATAACCAAATTAAAATTTGCCCAATATTATATAGGTTGTAAAGGCAATCAAACTTTAGGTATTAATAAATATGACATTTAAGGAAGCACTCCAGAAAGTTTGAAATGATAATGGTATAAACAGTTATAGAATATTTTACCTAATGTACAGTTGCTGCTATTTCTCCTTAAAACCTCAAAATCCCTATGCAGAATAACTTGAAATAGACGCTCCAATTCCTACACACATTAACTTGAGTTGCTCGATTCACATTTCTCTTCCATATTTCCCATCATTGTTATTATTTTTAGCAATATTTATTTGAAATAATTCTGTTGCTTTGTTGTTGGTCATCCAACTATCATACAGGGATATTTAGTTCTAGATTATGTACTTGAATTTACTATTGTTACTCTATTTTATTTTTATTGACTGATTTTTATCTTTCCTTTTGTTTTTCTTTTGAGTCATGATTTCACTGTGTATGCTAAATTATTCTCACTGAAGAGAATATCTTCATGTCTCTCTGAAGGACATTCTCATGTCTCAGCTTCCCAAGTGCTGGAATGCAGGTGTATATCACCAGGACAGCTTTTTATTTTATTTTAGTCAATGTATTGTTTTGGTTCCATGGGAGTGTGCAGACAAAGCTGGGCTGGAAGGACAAATGTGGAGAACAGAAAATGTGTTCTGCAGGATTACAGTGCATCTGGGGTTGGGGATGGAACTTCTTAGGGTTAAGTTTCTTTGGCTGAGTCTTAAGGATTTGGGGAATACCTTATTTCCATGGAGCAGTTTTCCAGAAATCCCTAGTGCTTATAGAGCAGATTGATACCTGGAGAAAGAAAGTTGAACCTGGAATTTTGCCAAGGACTGTGACATTTCTAGGGAGAAGTTGGGTGGTAGAGCTCTCCAGATCAGGCAGAAAAGAGGAAGAGTTGAGGAAAATACTTAGGGACAGGGAGAGAAGTGTTAGGAACTTCATCTGAAGAACAACAAACTCAATGTACCCAGACAATTGCATGTTCCCTGAAAATTAACCACCAATCAAAGATCATACATGGGCTAGACTTACTCCCCCCCCCCACAAACACAAACACACACACACACACACACACACACACACACACACACACACACACACACGTAGCATATGTGCATCTTGGTCTTCATGCGAATACACCAGTAACTGGACCAAGGGCTGTCCCCAACTCTGCTACTTGCCTGTGGATCCTGTTTCCCTAGTTGGGCTGGCTACCTTGTTTGGTTTCAGTGGGAGATCCTACAGTGACTTACTATAGGATCCTTACTGCTCTTGAAGTAGTCCTGGGTCCATTTTCCACACATACATGGCAGCTCACAACTGTCTTTAACTTTAGTTCTAGGAGATCTAACACCCTCATCTATCTATGGGCATTGCACATACATAATACACATTTATCTAAATGCTATTACATATAAAATATTTTAAAATTTTATGGGAATTTAAATATGACTACTTATACCTATGTGTATATATTAAATTTTTAGTTTGACTGTCTTAATATGTTATTAACAAAATATCCTGGGCAGTAGAAGCTAGTTGGCTTGCACAAGTTAGGGAAACAGGATTTTCTAGTAGAGTTTTGGTATAGTTGAGTTTGATTTTTTTTTAGTTACTTCTATATTTTAAATCATATCACACCTAGAAGCAGTGTAGACTTGTGGCACATGTCACTGTTTGCATGTGAGATTTTTGAAATACAAAAATGTATTTGAACACATGTTCCATAATTGGTACCACTATTTGGGAGACCCTTGGTAGATACAATCAAGCTATAGAAGTCCATCACTGGGGTGTAAAAATTTAATTGTTATCTACAGGTATATATAGTTTGGCTTTGCTTGTGCTTTTTCTCTGGCTACACACCTACTTAAATGGAGGAAGCAGATTCAGCTTCGGTCAGTGTTGCCAAGAGATCAAAGTTCTCATTGGCAGACTTCCCTTTCAGAGTGGAGAAGACCTTTGAACAATGCTTCAGGGTATCTCTCTCCTTCAAGCACAAGAATTATCATATGACATTGAAACTCAAAATATACTACTCCATGTGGTTTTAAGAGCACTTAGCATTTAAAACTAATGGAAAACAATTTTAGGATAATTAGAAGATGAAAAATAGAAGAGTAATATTCCATATTGGGATGATAATAAATATTATTTACAAAATATATTATTGTAGTATTCTGGTTAAGAGATAATGAGGAATGTGTTATACAAAATCATTACAGAATTCAAAAGATAGAATAAATGCAAGATTCATTCTATGTGTGTAACCTGGAATGATGATTAACTCAATAAGGAATGCTGTCATTTTTCCTGGTTTCTTGAATGTTATTCCAATTTCAGGGCCTATTTCCCATTTGAATGACTATTATTTTATCAAATACACATGCTGTGTTGTATGTACATATGCTGTTTTAGTTATTTTTCAATCACTGTTTTACCATGACCAAGGCAACTGATAGAAGAGTCCATTTAAGCTTTATGATTTCAGATGGTTGAGTTTAATATCATGATAGCAAGTGGGGAGAGGTGACACCAAGCTAGTAGTCAAGGTACTAGAGCAATAGCTGAGAGCTTATATCCATAAGCATGAGGAAGACAGCTTTAACTAAGAAGGAAGTGGAGTTTTGAAATCTCAAAGCCTACCTATAGTGACATACCTCTTCAAACAAGGTTATACCTTCTAATTATTCCCTAGTATTTCCACCGAGAACCAAGTATACCAACAGATGAGCCTATCTGATTGAGCATAATGGCCCCTTGTTCTGTTCCCCCTTGTTCTGTTTTACTTCTTCTTCGATGCTCCCTCCACAAAACACCTCTAAATATTTATATCATTAAATGACATACCTGACACCTGATAGGCCACACCTCTCAAGAAATACCAAACACAATTGTTCTCTTAACAAAAATAAATTAAAAAGAAAAGAAAAAAATCCCAAATGATACCTGCTCTGCTTGTAGATCAATGCCTCATTCAACCATCATTGGAGAAGTTTCCACCCCCTGAAATACATGGACATGAACACAGAGACCCACAACTGACTGGGCAACATACAGAGATAAAGAGACTATGAAGCACTTAGCCCTAAGTCGAATGTCTTTACCAAACCCTCCCCCAGACCCAGTAAGCAATGCAGAAGAAAAGGCATATAGGTAGGAAGAGTAAAGAGGTGGTTGACTGCAAAGAGGCAATGTCCCCCAGGAACAACAGAACTCACCATACACATATGAATTCGTAGGGACTGTGCCAGTACACATAGGAACCGCATAGGTTCAAGCCATGGAAGGTGCATGGGAGGCGCCAGTGCTCAAGGCTGGACAAGAGCTCCAACCAAAACCAAGAAGTCATCGTCAACTGACACCCATTTGCAAAGGAAAAACTGTTTTTCTCCAAAGGCATCCCAGTGAGTGTATCAAGCACACTTCAGGGCAGGTCACAGGCCCAGAAGTAGAGAGCAAGCACAAGGTGAACTCACTGGTACTTTTGTGACTTTTTGTTTCACTTTGTTTTATCTGGACTTTTTATTATTTTTATTTTTCTTCTTAAGGGTCCTTTGCTTGAATATCTTGGTACCCACTTTGTGTTTTATGAAAGGTGTGTGTGTGTGTGTGTGTGTGTGTGTGTGTGTGTGTGTGTGTGTGTGTCTGTGTGCATGTGTGTTTACTTTTCTTGTATGTTTGGTTGATTAATTGTTCTTTTCTTTTTCTATTTGTTTGCTTGCTTGCTTGTGTTTGCTTTTAAGGAGAAGAAAGGGCCAGGAGCTGGCTCTTTGGGAAGGTGAGAAAACTGGGAGAGTTGCAGGAAGGAAAGCAAGATCAGAATTTACTGTACAAAAATTTTTACTTGAAAAGCTCTGAAATATGACAATGAAAAGAAAAGCACAGTGACATGAAATGGAGCGAAGGGGAGCAGAGGGAGGAGGTATGTATGTATGTACACACATTGTTCCTTGTAACAAAATTTTCAATAGTTTTATATTATGCTCTGTAAATAAAGCACCTGAGGGTAGAAAAAGCAGACATTTAATGTCATAGCAGTCTGGGGCCTGTCTCTCTGTTTCCAGACAACATTTTTTCTCTTTAGAGAAAGCTTCTCCACAGCTCTCTTTCTGATGAACACTATCATTTGATTTATAATGGCAAAGGTTTGTGATGTAGAAAAGGCATAGGCAATCTACTGTATTAGTTATGTTAAGAAAAATTTCTGGGATACACTGCTCTATGTTTTCTTAACAATTATGGACAAAGTTCAATTCTTAATCCTAATCATGAATTTCTGAAAATAGCCATTTTTATTTGAAGTAAATAAAGCAAACATTCATGCAAAATTATATCCTTCACTTGATGAATGTAAAATAATTCATTTTACATCTATCATCTATCAATTAATCTATCTATCTATCTATCTATCTATCTATCCATTTCTCTTTGCCATCTAAGTGTCTATCATAAATTATCAGTCTTGAATTTTATTAAAATTTTCAGAAAAATCAATCAAACAACAGGGAACAAAATGATTCTGTTTCTAAATGAACAATTCTATGAAGTAAAATTCTACATTAGGCAATGATGTAAAACATACAAAACCAAAATATATAAATCAAAACAAAACAAAACCCACAGAAGCCCAGACTATCCTCAACTTGTAATTGTTGAGTGATAGGTAGCCTGGTAGGCACCACTGTGTCTGTTATGAGTTCCTTTTGAGTTTTTAAAAATACTTCCTTTCTGTTTTCTTTTTAGATTATAACACAATTTTCCTTTGGAGGTTTGGTCTTTTGTTATTTATTGAAATGCTCTATTCTGCCCCAACCCCTGAGAAAATCTACATATAGACCAAAGTGATACTATGTGACCTTGTCTCCCATGTTGTCCCTGATTGGTGAATACAGAGAGCTAAGGCTTATATCTGGACAGAACTGAGAAAGGCAGGGCTTGTGGTTCCAGAGCTTTTGGGATGAGGATGACCATGAGGAGAAATAAGGTGGAGAGAGGAGGAAACATCAGTGGAGTTGGTAAGTCATAAAAATATGGCCATGAGTGTCATTCATTTGCAGTTAAGAGCTGCCCAGATGGAACATGGCAAACTATAAAATAGGGTTATTAATGGGGAAATAGATTCTAGTAGCATAGAGGGTAGATATCTGCCCACATATAGTCCTTATTAAGACTTGTTATAGTAATAAAAGTTGTGTTGTCTTTCACCAAGGAACTGAATGATACAAAGTCAGAGCAGAAATACCCAATTGAGGTTAAGTATTTTCTACAACATGTTATCATTTCCCTCTTTCCCTTTTCCACTATAAATGAACCTATAGATAACTCAAAGCCCTCTTGTAAATTATTCAAATTATTGCTACCTGATCAACCTGTATACTACTAATTGTGTATATGTTTTCAGGGGTGACCATTATTTAGTATTGGAGAACCAACTGCCCTGATGTTCCCTGAGGAAGACAATTTTCCCATTCAGCATTTCTCGGTGATCTACAGATTTTTGTGTAGGGTTGTGGACCCTGGGCTTTCCCTCCTCTATCTCCATGAGCATGCCTGTCATTGTTAACCTGCTTTAGTTCATGTTTATAAACCATGCTGGTGAGACTCTCTGGGCATAATTTCTGCTGTTCCTAAAAGAAAACCACACAGCTAATGTCCAGTCTTCTGACTCCTACAGTCTTTCTGCTGTCTCTTTGTGGAACATTACCTGAGCCTCGTGTGCAAGGGTTGTGTTACAGATACAGTCTTTGGCACTATGTTCCACAACTCTTATCTTGATTGGTCTCTATTGCAAAGTAAACCTTCCTTTGATGGTTGTTGAGTATATTACTCTCTGCGTATAAAGATAAATATTTAAAGTTAGTTAAGGATTGTGATATTTTAGTAAACTGTGGCTGCAGTGTATTTCCTCCAAGGTCCGTGACTTCAGTAACCCTTTGTAATTGACTAGGTTTCTTGTATCAAGCAAGATATTCTACCAGATCTTAATCCAATTAAAGTGCTGCAGATATTTTCAATGGCCAAAGACCCAAGATGAGGTGAAACACATAAATATAAAGCTATATATTGATACATGCATAAAATAAGGCAAGATGAACAATGTTTCAAAATATGTCTACCATTGTTTTTGGATTGATGTTTATAGAAAGGGTCTTAAACAGACAAAAATATGATCTATTTACCAGTTTCATATCATAGTAAAACTAAAAACCAAAATAACCCAGAACACACTTTATGTGAACATTTGATCAAGTCCAGCTCTGTTCAGCTCCACTGAAATCAGCTCTGTTTAGTTTTGACAATCCTTACATTATGTATATAGTATCTAGTCTTAGAAATATTGTGTTTTTCAAAGATGGGAAATAGTAAACTTTGAAAATTACCTAAAAATGTACCAAATTAGGGAGAAAGTGTGTGAGGATATACTGGTATTTGTAGTTCAAACTTCAGATCTGAAAACTTTGATGACCCTACCTCAGTATTCTTCCAAATAAATCATTAGCAAGTTCAACCAATAAATGGACAACTCATAAGGAGACCTGCAGCATGCCCTTGTTGTTAGTGTAGTCCATACTACTTCATGTAGAACACTCACTGAGAAAGTATATGTGTCTGCAGATGTTTCTGTACTAGAATTGTGACAAGACAAACTGAGCACTGACTCCCACACCATTGTGTCCTCATTCTGTAACCACCTCCAGTTGTTCTGGCATGACTACAGCATTTTCCTACACCACCATCTTCCAACAAGGCAGACGACAGTTGTGGCCAAGGCTATATTTTTTGGCATTAGTAATGCCCAGATGACAAGCTCTGATGAAAGCCGTCCCAGCAGTAGCAGTGACATCTGGCATGCTTTCCACACTTGGGACAGCATTGGCTCCATTTCATATGTACAGCTGTGGTCCAGTCTCTGTACTATTTTCAAGTAGGAAAAGCCTATTGTGGGACAAGCTCTTTTAACAGAGTGTCTTTGTCACAATAGCACAATTCACTATGTGTATGCAAAAGGCTACCTCATTTGTAAATGGTTGCCATTCATTTATATAAAGCTTAAATGTAGTACACATCATCAAGGTATGATATTTTTAGAGAAACACATACAGTTTTATGAGTTTTTCTATATATCTTCCACCCAAGTCAATAATTTAGATTAAGTCAGCATTTGAAAGGTTTTGTTTACTATGGGATATTAGTCAGGGTTTCTATTCCTGCACAAAACATCATGACCAAGAAGCAAGGTGGGGAGAAAAGGGTTTCTTCAGCTTACACTTCCACATTGCTGTTCATCACAAGGAGAAGTCAGGACTGGAACTCAAGCAGGTCAGGAAGCAGGAGCTGATGCAGAGGCCATAGAGGGATGTTACTTACTGGCTTGCTTCCCCTGGCTTGCTCAGCCTGCTTTCTTGTAGAACCCAGGTCTACCAGCCCTGGGATGGCACCACCCACAATGGGCTGGGCCTTCCTCCCTTGATCACTAGTTGAGAAAATGCCTTACAGCTGGATCTCATGGAGGCCTTTCCTCAACTGAGGCTCCTTTCTCTATGATAACTCCAGTTTGTGTCAAGTTAACACAAAACAAGCCAGTATATCAGCATTATCTTTATTTACTTGGTATGCAAGTATGTGGCATTTATTGCTAAATTCTAGATGGTATGGGAAGGTGCCAGGTTTAAATGACCCGTATGTGAGCATAGCATAAAGGAAATACTAGCCCTACCATGCAGAAAAGAAAAAAAAAATATGTGAAACAAAATTGCAGTTCAAAATAAACATTATTTAAGATTCTTAAGTTCTAAAATTTATTTTACTTATAATTACAGATGCTATTTATCTATCAAGATTGTACTGCTTACTCTGAACACTTTATCTTATTTAATTCTCACAAAAATATATGGAGTAGACATTATTTCTACTTTATAGCATTGCAAAATGAAGCTAGAGAAACTAAAGCTCATATAACTGAGAAAAAGGTGAGTTTCCTAAAATTCCTAGGGGGACATCTAGTCTCTTGAGTGTTAAGTGCATCATCTCTGACTGAACCCAGACCACAGAGTCCTCTGCTCTCTCTCACTCTCTCTCTCTCTCTCTCTCTCTCTCTCTCTCTCTCTATATATATATATATATATATATATATATATATATATATATATATATATATACATATATATATATATATATATTGGGGTCCTCATATGTATGCTGCCTGGTTGGTGATCCAGTGTATGAGAGATCTCATTGGTTCTAGTTAAATGAGACTTCTGGTCCTCTTACATGGTCGCCCCCTCCCCCCACCTCAGTTTCCTCCAGCTTTTCTCTAATTCAAACACGGGGGTCAGCAGCTTTTGTTGGTTGGTTGTGTGCAAATATCTTCATCTGACTCTTTCAGCTGCTTACTGGGTCTTTGTGAGTACATTCTGGAGACTCCTCCCAACCTCCTATCTCCTGAGGTTGCCTATTTCCATTCATTCTGCTGGCTCTCAAGGTTTCAATCCTTTCCCTCATCCTATATCAGATCACATTCCCTTCTCCCATCATCCCTCTATCCCCTTTTCCTCCCTTGTCCCTCCCTCCCACCTTTTGGTTGCTTTCTTCTCTGTCCCAAATAAGACAGGCATTCTCATGTGGGCTTTTCAGCTTGTTGAACTTTTTGAGTTCTGTGAACTATATCTTGGGTATTCTTTACTTTTCATTTGGCTAATATCCACATATTAGTGAATACATAGCATGCATGTGCTTTTGGGTTAGAGTTCCCTCATGCAGGATGATCTTTTATAGTTCTAGCCATTTCTCAGCATTCTTGCCAGCATCTGCTCAAACCTGAGTTTTTGATTTTAGCCATTCTGACTGGTGAGAAAAGAAATCTCAGGGTTGTTTTAATTTGCATTTCTCTGATAATTGGGGATGTTGAACGTTTCTTTGGGTGCTTCTCAGCCATTTAGTATTCCTCAGTTGAGAATTCTTTGTTTAGTTCTGTCCACCATTTTTAATAGGATTATTTGATTCTCTGGAGTCTAACTTCTTGAGTTCTTTGTATGTATTTAGTACTAGCCCTTTATCAGATGTAGGATTTATAAAGATCTTTTTTCATTCTAATGGTTGCTGTTTTGTCCTAATGACAATGTCCTTCTCCTTACAGAAGGTTTTCAATTTTATGAGGTCACAGGGTCCCATTTATCTATTCTTGATCTGAGAGCATAAGTCATTGGAGTTCTGTTCAGGAAAATTTCTCCTGTGCCTATGCATTCTAAGCTCTTCCCCACTTTCTCTTCTATTAGATTCAGTGTGTCTGGTTTTTTGTTAAGGTCCTTGATCTACTAGACTTGAGCTTTGTACAGGATGTTAGTCATGTTGAATAACAAAAAAAAAAAAAAAAAAAAAAAAACAACAGATTATTTGATTTTTTGAACAGTTTTTACTACCAAAACCATTGAAAATGTTGCCCTTCAATTATTTATTTCCTGTAATATATAATTTTCTATTTTACAAGGAAAAAAGTAAAAATGCCTACGTGTTTAAAATAGTACAGTGATACAATCTAAAACCAATTCCAATTGACATCATTCAATCAGGAACCAATCCAAGTTTACTTATTAAGTATCACCATCAGTAAAAACTATCCTGAAACACTAGCCAATGTTGGAGTTAATTTTTATGCAGTTCACAAACATGATTATTAAAATCTAAGTTCTCAGGATCTCACATTCCATCAAAAGCAATTAGCTTACAAAAGCCCTTCCTGTCTTTCTGAGTGAGTGTGAGGCTTTCCTGTGTTGTAGCCTGTTCAATCAGTGATTTCATCATGGCTGCCTGAGACTACCTTACTTCTTAGATTCCTCCTACTGTCCCTCTGGCATGCCTGCTGTTACTGTTCATCCAAGTAGTACCAACTCTATAGCACAGTTCTGGCATTCACCTGTCACTGACATATCTATTGTTTTGGCATTACTACTGGTAATATAATGCACCAGTCTGACTCCATTTTAAGATTAAAAGCCATCTTGTTATGTGACCAATCCTATTTCTATAAATCATGCCTTAACCCACTTTCTGGAATTTGACATTGTCCATGCTACACACCCTTACCTCCTCTCCAATAAGATGTTCTGGCAAATCATTTTGAAATGGTCTGCCAGGTTCCTACCTAACCCCAAACTCTTGAAAACTCACTAGCTTTACAGAATTGGTATTAATATATTGACCACACCTTCTCCTGTGTGTAATGTTATATTCTCCAGCCCTGCTTTAGGGAGCTATACCTGTCTGACAGAACATAAAACTTGTTTAATTTGACCAAAGAATTTGGGTAATGGTCTTTACTCTCATTTGATGGAATTATCGTTGCCGGTCCCAGACCTAGCTGAAGTGGTAAATGCATAAAACTCTGCCTAGCTTTTAATTTAAAATCTTCGAGCCTCAGCCTCCTAAATACATTGGTTCCAGATGAATATGACCATATTCACTTTTTCTTCATTCGAGGCATTCTGCTTCACTGTCAGCCGTACACTCTATCTGAGTGCTTAGTAATTATTTGGAAAGATATCTTTTGATAAGCTCCCCAAATGTTTCTTTTTGTTTCATAAAATAACATCACTATTTCTTCTTTGTAACTGGCACACTGTGTATCTGTGTAGAGATTTCTGGGTTAGAATATTTACCATTTGGAAAGAATAACTCACCCATCTCTGTCCTCTACATATTTTATAAGAAATGTATTGCCGTTCCTAGGAGTTTCTCTATAAATAATATACCACACTGGATTACAAACAAACCACTTGTCAATTTTGCCACACAATAGCTTGTTATGAATAAAGGATTCAGATGAATTCCAACATTCTGAAAAGTGAGCAGAGCTAATCATTTGAAACAAATTATTTTGTTTCTGGAATATCTAATAGTTAATCCAGTAAATACATTCAGATAAAACCATCTTCTTTTTTGGTTTTGTTTTGTCTTGTTCTCTTTTCTTTTGTTTGTTTTTGTGTGAGCAGTGACTATTACATCCCTCCATGGCAAGAGATCTTCCTTGGTGCCTATCTTCTCATTGTGAGATAGTGTCTGACAAAGGTGACCAAGATGAACTTTAACTCACTCTCTAGCCCAAATCTGGCTTGAATTGTGATTCTCCTAACTTAGCCTCTTGAGCAGCAGAGGTGACAGGTCTACAATACCAGTCCAGGAGAAGTCTTTCTTCTGTTCTATTTGATTTAGCTCAAACAGTTTTATGGCAATAAATGTTACTACAATCAAAAGAACTAAATACTATCATCAAATATAAAAATATATAACATTACTAGTGGATAGATATGCCTAACATTATTTTATAAAAGTTCAAGATTATTCAGAATAATAAATCTTGATAATATTTTCAAATAAATTGAATTGCCCAAAACTGAAAGATAGGATTATATTATATATATGTGTGTGTATATATATGTATATATATATATATATATATATATATATATATATATATATATATATATATATATATATCACTTTCTAATAATTGGGCTTTTTAAAGACTATATTGTATATTGAAAAATACTGTTGACAGGGACACAATACTCAGAAGCTAAGAGCATCTGCGGTTATATGCATAAGACTTGCTAAAAAGTGAGTGAATTATTGAAGGAAATAAATGAATATATAAATGAATGAATTAAATTAAATTAAAAAAGAGTATTCTAGACAGCATGCTTTGAAGATACAGTCACTAGTTGAATGATAGTTCTTGGATGGGTAGCTCCATACCAGGGAGTGTGTGGAGAGAAGACATCAGAATCACTAAGGTTCTAGATAAAGCTTTTAAAGAGGATGTGATGCTGTGAAGCACAGGAAGGTGTGGGTAGATCTGGGAACATTTACAGGGAAGGGTGGAGGCGAATATGATGAAAGCATAGTGTATGAAATTTGGGAATAATTAATAAAAATCTTGTTAATTTAATTTTTGGAGCCCAAGTAAGCAAAACAGTGTAGACCAAGGACAGTTAATGCACAATAAGCGTGTAACATAAGATATGGTGTGGCAGTCTTACAAAGGCACCATCACTAACACTGAGCTAGGTTCCCAGACACCTGTACACTTACACAGTGAAGATGTGACCTTCATTAGTGTCCTTACCAAGTGAGTCATGCCTATCACTGCGCCTGGGAGAGATGATGCCAATAATGTGCTTGGTTTGCAGTAGAAACTCTCATTCATATGAAATACTTCAGCAAACAAGGGTAGTTTTCTGAACTACTGTCTCAAGTGGTAAGCTATGGAAGAAGTGAATGAAGGGAAAAGAACATAATGTTCTTTAGAATTAAGTCCTTTTCTCTTAATATACTTGATTTCTATTTCATAAAAAATAAATAAAATTAAGAAACACGTAGTAAACCAACTAACTTCTCTTCTAAAATTTGTCAAGAAAAAAGAAATCTGAAATTTTCGCTACTATTTAGTTCTTAGATCTCGCACTTCAGTTAAATGATACTATAATTAGAGATGTATTTTGTCAACTATCAAAAATACATGCTTACTACATATAACATGGTCCTTTAAGGATGGGTAAACACAAAAGAAGGTAGACAGGAACACAAAGAGATGTTGAAATAGATATATAGAAAATTGGCATACATAGACTATAGAAGAAAGATATAGTCAAATATATGCCGGGATTCTCTGAAAAACAGTTACTAAAAACAAATTAACCTGGGGGGAAAATATCATTGTAACTTGTAATACATCAAAACGTTTTATGGTCATTAATATTGACAGCTCTATTTTTCTTGTTTAACTTTATTCACAGGAGTAAGTATTATGATCTGGATTTTGTGGTAATTGATAATATGTATAAATACTTGATAATATATGTGACATAGTGATCTAGGCATCTAATTTTAGTACTGAGAAGGTTAATGCAGGAGGTCAAATTTTGGTGCTAACCTAGACTATAGTAAATTTTTTCTTTTGTATTGGATATTTCATGTATCTACATTTCAAATAGTGTCCCCTTTCCTAGATGCCCCTCTCCCATCCTTTATCCCTATGCTTCTGTAAGGATGCTTCCCCTCCTGCCCACCTACTCCTCCCTCCCAACCCCAGGATTCCCCTACACTGGGACACTGAGCCTTCACAGGACCAAGAACTTCTCCTACTGATGCCAGACAAGGCCATCCTCTGCCACATATGTAGCTGGAGCCATGGGCCCTTCTATGGTTGTTCTTTGGTTGGTGGTTTAGACCCTAGGATCCCTGGGGAATCTGGTGGCATGATATTGTTGTTCTTCCTGTGGGAAGCTCCTTCAGTCCTTTTCTAACTCCCCTATTGGAGCCCCTGTTCTACATCTGATGGTTAATTGCAAGCATCTTCTTCATCTGTATCTGTAAGGCTCTGGCAGGGCCTCTCAGGAGAGAGCCATATCAGACTCCTGTCAGCAAGCACTTCTTTGCATTGGCAAT
Organism: Micromys minutus; assembly: GCF_963924665.1. NCBI lineage: Eukaryota > Metazoa > Chordata > Mammalia > Rodentia > Muridae > Micromys > Micromys minutus. Next base: position 11,962,319 of record NC_137984.1, read on the forward strand.
AGTGACTAGGTTTGGTGGGTGCATATGTGTTCTCCTGTATTTCCTTAAGGGAGGTATTTATTTTTTAAGGGTTCTTAAGCTACTCCCTGTCATGAGTAGGGCTAAAGAGGAACAGGACAACAAGAAAGAAGAAGAGAAGGGAAGGAAAGGGAAGGAAGGGAGAGAGGGAGGAAAAAAGGAATGATTGCACTATTTTGCATAAAGAGAACAAGAGAAAACAGAAATAAAAACAGCTCTTATTTCCTTCTTCATTCAAACAACCTCAATATAATTTATTCCATTGTATTTTACAATCCTGTTCTATCAAACACATTCAGGGCACTATTACATCTGCTGCATTATTCTAATTTTCATTTTTTACCCAATTTTCTTAACGACTATATCTGTCGTAGTTTTATTGAGCTGCATTGTTTAAAACCACCTCTCCAATTTGTTGAGGTCACACCATGGTCATGCTGAATTCTGATCGTGACATTCAACTTGTTAATCATGCTTCCCAATGAAAGAGAACTGTAAATTACTAAGTTCACAGACATTCTTATCATCCAAGTCATTGATGAAAATAATAAATAGCCTATGGCCTACAATTGACCTGTACATAATAAAATTTCTGTCCACCTTGGTGACAAATAATAATTAATGGCTTGGATGATTCCACCTGTTTTGCTTCCAACAACGAGATATATGGTGCTAACACAATATTCTAAATTTCTGAATGAATCAAATTACTAATCTTCTTGAAATATCAATATTGAATATATAATTCCAACGCATTGATGAAAATTGTTGGCATGAATGGATGCTTTTTGCTAAAATAAATTAATCGTGGCTCCAATAGGACATTAGTTTTTCATTCCGTATTTTATGTATTTACCTTTCAAATCTTATCCTTTTTCGCCGGTTTCGTTTCTGGAGCACCCCTGTCCAATCTCCCCTCCCTGTTTCTATAAGTAGGCTCCTCCCACTCATCCACTTCCTCCTCACCATTCTAGCCTTCCCCTACATTGGGGAATGGAGACTTCAAAGGACCAAGGGACTTTCCTCCTATTGATGCGAGACAATGCCATCCTCTGCAACATTTGCAGCTAGAGCGAAGGGTCTCTCCATGTGTACTCCTTGGTTGGTGGTTTAGTCCCTGGGAGCTCTAGGAGGCCTGGTTGGTTGACATTGTTGTTCTTTCTAGGGGATGCAAACCCCTTTTGCTCCTTCAGTCCTTTATCTTCTCCATTGTGGTCGCTGTGCTCAGTCCAGTTGTTGGTTGAGAGCATCTGCCTCTGGTTTTGTTATGATCTGGCAAAGCATCTCAGGAGACAGCTTCATCAGACTCCGGTCAGCAAGCACTTCTTGGTAACTACAATAGTGTCTGGGTTTGGTGTCCGCTAATGGACTGGATGTCCAGGTGGGGCAAAAGAAAGGTCTGGATACCCTTTCCTTCAGTCTCTGTTCTGCACTTTGTCCCTACAGTTTCTTTAGACAAGAGCAATTCTGGGTTAAAAATTTGGAAATGGGTGGGTGACCATATCTTCCAACCAGGGGCCTTGCTTAACCTCTGGATATGATCTCTAAGTGTTTTTCCTCCCCTTGTGGGCATTTCCGCTAATGTCACCCCTGTTGGGTTCTGCGAGCCTCTTGCTTTCCTGGCATCTGGGACTTATCAGTTGGATTCAAGATAAGGCATACTAGCTGGATGCACAAAGTACGCCAAGGAGTAGTGATGTATATTCCAGGTATGACAACAACCGGCCTAGGGAATTGGGAGTCAAAGCAGCATGCCATGCTGGGACGGTTTGTGGATCACCCCGGGTCAGAGAGTACCCTGGGAGCCAGCATGAAGCTGCTGAGATAAACTAACACAAGTTCCAAATGGGCAGTACTAGCTTAGGAGCAACTTCCCAGGTCAGAGAGAGCTGGGGCCTGTGCTGAAAAGTCCAGGGTCTACATGAAGCATTCTTCTCAGGAACCCAACAGCATGCTATCTGACAATTTTTTTTTCTTTTGCATTTAGAAGCATTTTTGCCTATACACAAACCCTCATGTTAAGTTCAGTTTTTTATTAATTTATTTATTTTATAAAATATTATAGCTCACAAAATTTGTTATATAATAATATATGATGAATATACATTTTTCGTTGTTTTCCTTTTCTTTATTTTATTTTTTTTCTATTTCCTAAGAAGAACTGAGGCTTCCAATTTCTGGCTTTTCTTCTTTTTGAGCTTCATATGGTCTCAGAGTTGTTTCTTGGGCATTCAGAGCTTTCTGGGGCTAGTATATAATTATCAGTGACTGGATATTATGTGTGTTCTTTTGTGACTGGATTACCTCACTCAGGATGATATTCTCTACTTCCATCTATTTGCCTAGGAATTTCATAAAGTCATTGTTTCTAATAGCTGAGTAGTACTCCATTGTGTAAATGTACCACAATTTCTGTATTCATTCATCTACTGAAGGGCATCTGGGTTCTTTCCGGCTTCTGGCTATTATAAATAAGGCTGCTATGAGCATGTGTTCTTATTATATGTTGGAGCATCTTTGGGGTATATGTCCAGAAGTGGTATAGCTGGGTCTTCAGGTAGTACTATGTCAAATTTTCTGATGAACCACCAGACTGATTTCCAGAGTGGTTGTATCAGTTTACAACTCCACCAACAGTGGAGGAGTGTTCCTCTTTCTCTGCATCCTCGCCAGCATCTGCTGTCCTCTGAGTTTTTGATCTCAGCCGTTCTGACTGAAATTTTTATTCAGATCATCTCATTGATTTTTAGTAACCTATTAAATAAAAATATAAAATGAATACAATATAATATGCATTTCAAAATTAGAATTAATTTTAGTTTTGGAGTTAACATATTTGTGTGACTAATATAAAAACTTTCTACACCAAATATCAAATTTATGTTTTCCATAAGTTTTTATGATAATTTTCTTGTTTCATAAGAACCTCATTACTTTTAGGATTATGACCTAAAATGATTCAGAGATGATTTGTTAAATATTTAGTATAATGTCTGATTTCAGGTAACTAAAGCTAGATTGAAGATCACTGATACTTATTTTGTATGTGACATATGCCTGTTTAAGATGTTTTGATAAACCCCAAACATTATTTAACTTCAGTAATGAAGAAATGCTTTTCTTCTTAAACTCTGGAATATAAATATGTTTTCTAATCTTTAAATTGGATTTCAATGAATATCTATTTTTCTATATAATTATAATGAAATAATGACAGTTTCAATGAATATGGGAATTAACAATGTTAAAAATAATTTTCCTGCAACTATTTTGGTTTTGTAAAAGCAACCATAATTTTAGGGAGGTAGAAAGAACTTCCATTTTCTGCTAACATTAATAAAATATATTCTACAGTAGAATAATTAGAATTCATTTTATTTGTCCAAAGCATTTATAAAGTATAAAGTGTGGTCAAAATATGTACACTATTTAAAACATAGTGAAGTAAAACAAATCTTGTAAAGAAATACAAATTTTATATTGTAGAAAAGTAAGAGGCTTGTGACATCAGGCATGAAAACCATCCTCACTCATAGATTTGACTGATTCCTCAATGAAATCGACAGGAAGTCATTCATGAGATAAATAAGACTTCTGAAAATATGCTTGTACCTTTGCAAGGCCATTACTGAATTCTGGTGCTCACACCAGATTCTCTGAGGGCACTGAGAAAGATCACACACTCGGGTTAACAGAAAGGATGACGGTTTGTTACATCACTGCAGTGTGGCACAGAAATTCAGTATGCCAAGGGGTGATGCTTTTATTTTACATTGAAAAGCAAGCCAGGGGACTACATTTCCATTTCCCATCACCAAACCCACTTCTGACAACACCCTCTAGCCAACCATTACTGTCTGGCTTGTCTTGTAAGCCTGCGTTTCTACAGAAGGTATGTTTATCCCTTCGTTTGCTTCCTATTTTACTCTCATTTTTCATGTTCTTAAAGAACTGGTAGTTTTGTCTTAATCCGAATACTTTTTATCTTCATTTTAACATTATAACTTGTCCTACTGAACCTTTGCACTGCATAAAATTGCTTTGAACCCTCGTTGATTTTGGTGTTAATGTGCCTGTGTGTGTTATTGTGTTGAGAACATGAGTCCACAAAACACCTTGAAAATGTACTGAGAGAATGAAGGCACTGCTTAGTGACATATGCTGGGTTACCTCCTGTGTATGTTCAAACCACTTGGCTTATTTCACCACACTTTGATTTTCCATGCCTAAGAATAAGAATTGGGTTTCTATCTATTACCTACTCTTTTATGCACTCCCAATTTTACAGTGTTAAATCATCACTTTGTTTTTCTCTGCAATACTTGAGCTCCAGGAAGCACATGAATTTGAACCCCATGCTTTCCCACTAGGTTGACTCTACCCGCTCCTAACTACTCCTTATTTTCATTACTGTTTTCCACAATTTGGGTATTGAATGTCAGTCAGGAATTTACTAATTGGTGTCTGGTCTAGTATAGGTCAATTTGTGCTAATTTTTCTTCTCTCTAAACATTGTATAATAGGCCCAATCCTGAATAATCTAGGGGTGAGAAACTTAAATTATTTTTTAATGTTGCTTCATATATAAAAATACTTTAAATGTTTCTCAGATTGCTTAAGTGGCTGAAACCACAGTATAGTGGTTTTTTTCCCACTGAGAAGTGTATATGATGATTCCTGTTTGCCATTTTCTGGGAAAAAAAACAGTATAATTATCTATTTGTGGGGGAATTTTAAGGAGGTATACAACTGGAATTTAAATAGCTATACATAACCAGTACTCTGAAAGGTTATTTTTATCATCCAGAATATATTTTTCTTGTTATAGATCATCAACATGTAGTGATAGTCAGTTCTCATATATGATAATAATAATAGCAGTAGTAGTGATGATGATTAATCACCTCGAAGAGATTTTATGTTTCACTTTGAAAGTCAAATGTGATTTCTCTTTAAATTCTATACTACCTATCTCTCCTCTACACATTTTATACAAGTTGGACAGCTTAGGCTTGTTCATTAACTCTCCATTTGTTGGTACATTTTAGTTCCTGTGACTGTATAGAATAAGAAGATGAATTTATATCATATGTCAGATCTATCCTGCTGGCTTAATGCCTCAAATTTCTCCATTTTCGGAGAATGACTTTAAAAGTTATGGATTTACGGGTGTGTTAATTAGCGTGCTGTTCATCACAGCATTGTTAAATGAGAATAAAACTCCCACACGTGCTCAGCAGACTTCTCCAGCAGGACAAACATGAAGTTGCTGGTCTCCCACCTGCTTGCCAATGCTTTACACATCACTGCTCGTCTGCCTCCCATTTCCCAAGACACTACAGTTTTACTTCAGTAAGACTGTCCCTAGAGATTCTCCTTCCTTAATGTGTTCAATTGTCAGTAATTTAATAACCTTGTGGATAATACAGTCATTTGTTTTCACATAAATTTACCTTCAATGAACAAGATTTCATTCTACATCACCAGAATATTATTACAGTAGTTAATTTACTGATGTTATTTCTACTAATGAGCCCAGCAGAGATTACTGTATGGAGCTTTATTTCAGATTTCTATAACTGACAGTAAAAGTAATAATAGTGTAAGAAGCCATTTTCAGGACACACAGCAGTCTTGATTTTCCCTGAAATGTGGGAGAAGGTCCTTCACACTCTATTTGTCCCTCCGGCTTTAAAATTTTCATTTTGCTGGCTAGAAGACAGATAAAGAGGATTACGGATAGAACCGAGACTGTTCTCTGCTAATCTCCAGCTTGAATTCTTTCAAGGGTTGCAAAATATGATTCAAGTATTGCACAAGCCGTTATAACCTGAGCTAGATTTTGTCATCTGTCTGGTATATATGCCATCATGGGTGGATTTGGTGCTGACATTTTTCTATCTCTGATCTCAACTGTATAAATGTTTGTTTACAGTGACTATCATCACAGCACACAGGCAGGTTCTACTCTGATGTACAGATAGAATAGGAACAGACTCCAACTTTGAGGGAGCAAGGAGGTAAACTCCCAGTGAAACAAGATTGTGTGTTCTTTTACACACAGACACAAACACACACACACACACACACACACACACACATACACTCACACAAAGACAAAGATCTAGAACACACACGGGGGGTGAAGAGGTAGGGACAGAAAGGAGAGAGAAGAAGGGAGCGAGAGAGGTGGTTTTGATTGTAGACATGTACTTTACAGTTACAGCCACATAGATGAGATTGCACTTGTAAATTCATCCCCAAATATATGGCATATGTTGCAAGCTTTCATTCGTGCTAATTAAATTAATTAAAAATATATAATCTATATATGCTTACCATTTTTCTAGGACTATTCTCTATAAAAATGCCTTAAGGCAAGATATAGTTTAAACAGCATTTTAGAAATGTATTGTCAGTTGGATTAATACTATTGAAAATAGGTGATCATTTCATCAAAATCAGAATAAATTTGCACAAGAGTTACTATTTGTTAGGACGTCATTTGTCAATATATTCTAAAAATCTGTAATTGTAATGAGAAAATTGATTGCTCCAACTAATCAACTCTTCGGAGTGATAAGCTTGCCACACGTGCAGAGTGGCGTGAGAGGAGCAATCCAGGGCTCTAGTTTACTGCAGATGAAGAATGAGTTGCTTGTGTCCACTACTAGAATTTTCCTTTTAAAAAGTCTGCTTGACAAAGGCTGAGAAGTTAAGTTCTAAGTTCTTATGAGCACATGCTCTTTTCACCTATAGAAGAAACATTAAAAAAATTGCTTTTTACCAAGCCCCTGAGCTGTGTCACAGCAGTGAATCTATTTGGTCTCTGTTCTTAAACTAGGAGGTAGAAACAATCAAATTTCTCCTTATATTGAGACAAGAAAAGGCGATTTTGTGAGCAGTCATCTAATAGGTTTCCAAAACACTATATTGCATAATTATCTTAATAAATTATATGTTCTTGCTTTCCTTCTAAAGATCTTGAAGATGAAATTTTAGTCACCTTGGTAGAATTTTCAACAAAGTAAAAGATTAGTGATGTGACATAAATTTCTTACATTAAGGTGACTTGCATTTCATTTCTATTGTCTGTACTGCTGACTTATAGTTTCTTTAACTTCTACACAATAGAAGAGTCAGTGTGTAACAAAAGAGAATAATAAGAATTCTCACATAACTGGGAAAAACAAGAAATATATTTTTGTAGAGATAATGTTCAAAGCTTTACTTAGTATAAATACTTAGTATTAAAGAGGAGTTAACTAGGGCAACCGAACACGGAAAGGGGTTCATTAATAAGTAATTATAATAGGTAAAATCTGGCTTCTTGCAAAGACAGAATAATATAAACTGGTTGTATCCTATCTTTAACAATGGAAAGGGATAAATATCCTAAGTCAAGGATTTTAGACATTGGAACTAAGCTTGTAAATGGTAATGGGCATTATAATACTGTTACTAATAATGATAAACTCTAAAAGCCAGTAGCACAGAGTAGACATATAATTCAAGAAAATATAGGTATTAAAACTAGAACTGACTGCTAATCCATAAAAACCAAATTCTCTTTCCTTATTTTTACTACTGAAATGAATTTCTTATGGGTGAAACATATGAAAATGTTAAGTGCTGCAATTACTGGGAGACTTTTTTTTATAAATTTTTCATTTAAAAAGCATGCAAATACAATTTGCTATAATTTAATACAAGCCTCACCAGTTAGAAGGAGGGGTATTCATATGTCTAGCCTTAGAATTAGAATCCCAATTCTCTATAAACTAAATTCTATTTCTATTACATGTATAATATTGACATTTTAACCATATTCCAGAATAAAACTTAAACAGAAAAAGTGTTTAAATTCATATTATAGTTTTACATGTGAAATAAAATGCAAATATAAATATAAATAAAATATAATACTTAAAATATACAGTATAATCAGAAAAATATAGCAGATGATACACTAAGTAGATCAAAAAATGAGTCCCATAAATGATTTTATATGCTTTAAAGTGAAAAAGAACACACTCATATCACAAAGAGGGATGGATGGTAGAAAAATGAACAAAATTAAATAACTAGAGATTTAAAATATACTTTCTTAGATAAAATAATATTACATTAAAACACAGAGAAAACAAAAACATCAATTAGATTACCTGCAATTCTAAACTTGATATAAAAATACAATCAGCCAGTAATTAATTCAAATGTCCCACTAAAACCCTATATAAAATTACAAGTTTTTAAAAAATACTTCTGAAGGTTTGGATTGCAAATAAATTACCTGCCTGCTGACTTAAATTTTACCACTTTCTCTGTATCTCAGCACATAGAACAATGACCTTTATGCTAAGGTAAATTTGAGCATAGGGACTGTTTGAGTACCCCAGAGTGAATTTAGATTATAGCATTCTGCTCATCTGCACTAATCTTTAAGTACTGAGAGAGCATATAATATTCACCAAGCACTGTGTTATATACTGGGGACACACATCAAAACTGTACCATTTTCTCTTAAAACCTACATCTGATGGATAATAATTATTCTAGCAAAAAGAGATAGGGCTGTTGCGGTGGATATTTAAAAAAAAAAAAAAAAAAAAAAAAAAAAAAAAAAAAAAAAAAAAAAAAAACTGTTGTGACCAGTTGTGCACATACCTGTCTGTGCTGACCGCCACTGGCTCTCTCTGTCCCAAGCAGTCACTCTCACACTAGGTCCAGCACCATTGGGCCGTATGGAACTTGCACTAATTTATCTCAGCAGCTTCATACTGGCCTCCAGGGTACTCTTTGACCCATGCGGCCACTAGCTGTTCTAGCATGGCACCTTACCACGCTGATTTCACTCATAATTCCCTTCGTGGGTTGATTACCACACCTGGCACACACATCTCAATTCCGTGGCAGGCTTGGTGTGTTCTGCAACTGCACCTTATCTTGAACTTTAAAATAGATTGTACAGTCAGAATCTCATTTAGTAATCATCTTTATATTTGTTATTAAGCTAAAGTTATAATATTTATGCTGATATAGAATTTATTTGATTCAGGTCAAGATTTTCATTGACATAAATTTCCTCTATTGTTATAAAAAGTTTTAAAGTGCAAGGCTTGGACCCAGTCCTTCTACTGATGCCATTGCAAACTAATCTGAGATGACGAAACGTAACAATTAAGGGCCAAATGAAATTCCATGGCTCCTCTTTAACTCTTAGGGTGTTTTCAAAACATTCTAAACAGAAATAGCTGAGAACAGTTAACAGAAAACAGTCCAGATTACTTTATGGATAAATAGATAGATAGATGGTTTTCAAAAATGTCAGAAATCCACAAATTATGACAGCTAATGTTGTTTATTTTATGTTGAGATATCTGCTACTAACAGTTCCCCTTTGGCAGATTCGAAGCAGAAATTGAATATCTCTACCTCCAGGTGAGGTGGCTTGGTAGACACTGGGCAGAAACTACCAAGAAGGACTGAAGCTTCCACATTTTGGTCTTTCTTCTTTTTGAGCCTAATATGGTCTGTGAATTGTTTCTTGTGTGTCCTAAGCTTTTTGGTTAATACCATTCTTTTAACTAAGACAGACAGCTTCATTATCTCAAAATAGTTCTTTTGCCTTTTGTCCTTATGCTTTCTCCTACATAATTTATACATGCTTCCTGTGGTGATAGGTTCATTTTATCTTCCATAGGAATTCATGGAAATAGACACAAATTTTTTATTACGTTGAGCCTGTTTTATTCATCACCTTTTATGTTTGAGATACATTCATGTTTCTCTCATTATACTCCAATCCTTTTTTACTGCTGAGTTACGTTCCACTGTCTCCATGCACCCTGTGTTTTTATATCATGTGGGTAAGATTTATATATCTTGCTGGGCAATGGGGAATTTGTATGCAAGGTCTATAGGAACTTTGTGTATTTTTTGTGATTGTACTTAAAAATGAAATGGCTCAGTCTTATAGTAGAAATACACTTAACCATAAGAAACTGCAACACAGGTGTGCATTCTACAACTTCATGTGCAACCTAGAATGACTCAAAATAATTAGTTACATATCAAGCATGAATACTGTCAGCTTTATATTTTAATCATTAAAGTATATTGAAAGGAATTGCATGTATATTTTGGAACAATGAAGGACTTATTGACTCTGTAGTATGGTTGTCTTTTAAAATTGCCTTCATAGGATTCTGCTATTTTGTTTCATTGAATGGCCTTTTTATTTGTAAGCTATTAAGGTGTTTTCATTTATGTTTATAATATATTTGCCAATCATTTGTGACTGGCTTTGTAATTTCATTATTTATTTTCATTGTTTTGCTTTTAGTAATTAATTTACCATGTTTTCTGTTATGGTTCATATATTTTATCTTAACCAAAGTTATTTTCTATCTCAAGAGTAGAAATTTTGAGCTAAGCTATGTAGGATAAGTTCCATGATCTAGTAATGCTTGACCCATGTCTTCAGATTCCTCCAGTGACATCCAGTTGTTCTGCTAGTCCTCTATGAATGTGCTCACCAAAGATGTACAGTAGAAAGTATACAGTATACTCTGTTTCAATGATGCAATAAAACTATACATGTACAGACTTAAATTCAATTCTAAATATAAATTTGTATAGTAACATTTATGTAATGCATAACTTTGACTTGTAAAAAGTTCAAGTTTTTTTAAAAGATTAATGAAAGATGAAAAACTAAGACTAAACGAGATCCAATAGCATAGGTTGGACATCTAATAGCATAGGCTGGACCTCCAATAGCCCTTATACATGCTGGAGCTACAAAGACATTCTAGCACCTGAAACAAAAGAAAAAAGGAAATGAGCTAGTTAGTATACTTCCCTCTAGAGAATAGAAGTGGTGTATGAGAAAAACTGAAGGAAAACAGTACATAGTCAAGCAATAAAAATTTTACCAGAAATATTTCTACCAGAACAAGGGAATGAGAAGTCTGCATGGGTTAATTAGTCAAAAACCTAGAGAAATGTCTATGCTTTTTCTTCCTATTCTTGGGAAGGCCTGTGTGCACACTCTATCTCAAGAATGTGTGTAGTGGTCTTTTGTATGAAATGTGTTACATGGCAAGTTATTTTCTTCTGTTTGCTTGTTAGGCTGAGTGGCATGTCTTTGAACAGTTACCTTTGTATTGAGCAAACACAAAGAGAAATTCACAGCCAAGGGTATTATTTCCAGCAAGAAAAGATATTAGTCTGCATTATCTTTATTAGTGTTTCTACAATAGTCACATTTTTTTATTTTAAAAATGTATCCATTTTTTTCTGACTGATCTCTAAAGTTTCTATCACTGATTAAAGCAATCTAATTACACTACCAAGATGATTCTGTGTTTCTTGAGGTTCACTGGTACTTACGTCTTTAGTTTGGTTCTCACCATGTTGATAAGATTTATCACATTATAGCCTAAGTCACTTTTGGATTTTTATTTTCTTCCTTGTATCTAAGACTCTAATTACTTGGAAGCTTTATGCTTATACTCTACTCTAATAAAACCAATTGTTATCTTATAATTTTAGTATATTTTATCTCTACTTTGAAGACTTACATGATAGCAGATACATTGTTAGTAGTATTTCAGAAATTAAAAAAATTATGACATAGCATAGTACAATATACATTGGCATAGCTTCATTTTTAATATTAACTATAGAAATGTGGAAAAGGTGTGCTGAAGATGGAGGAGCATGTCAGATACCAAGAGCTGCAGGAAATTAAGGAAAGTAGTAAATGCTATGTCTGTGTACTGACATGTACACTCTGGTCCCAAAAAACGAGCGGTGTATGTTCACAACCAGTGAATCATGTTTCCATTTTCTTAATAGTTCTCTTTTAAGGAATTATCTTATTAATTCCTTGAGAGTTTGATAGAGTGTATTTTGGTCATATTTGTACCCAACCTTTCTCTATATTCACCTCTCTTCCCCTTTTGGACATCTGGATGATTAGTTGCCAGGCATTCTAGGGAGAAAAAATAAATCTGAGATGAACGCCAGTCAGACACAAAGGGACTGAGACATGGGCTAGCCTGAGACAACCAGCAGTCTAGTGTTGTGAAGATGCCTTTGGTTCCCACTAACAGGAGCAAGCTGGAGACTAGAAGAAACTTCCTAGGACTGAGAGCTCCAGGTGGGAAACCCTCCAAGATTGACCACCTTCTCATGGGGCCACTGGCAGGTAAGGAATGAGCCTGAGGTCAGAACCCGACCAGTGCCACCACACCTGGACAAAAAGCTAGTCTGAGTTGACCACAGGTTGGGTAGCGCTACGCAGCCCTGGAAGGGAAATCATGCCCAAGATGACTTCTCTCTAGTGCCACTATGCCTGAACAGAACAAAGCAGAATGTAGCACTACCAAGGCCACTTTGCAGATGAATCCTGACACTCAGCGACCCGGGCACCACAAAAATGAGCAAGTAGGTGGTGGAAAGAAAGAGAAACAGAGGACATAGGCCCAGTGAAAAGAGACAAGACTGGAGACTGGAGGGCAGTGAGGAACAGCCTGTTGTGAGTAGCTGGGACCATGGTGAGGACAAGGACTGTGCTGGCTCTAGGAGCCATGTCTTAATCTGTAGCACTACAGCAAAAGGGGTTGGTTTGCTACCATGGAAGTCCAGGTAGACATTTCTGGTCTGGGCTGCTGGTCATGGACATGCTGGTATCTGAGGGCTGTGCAGAGCTGGCCCCACCTATACTTGCACCTGGTTCAGAAGCATGAGAACAGAAGATCTGACCCTACCCGTAGTCAGCTGCAATATTCAGCAGAGTGAGAGCCAGGGCCCTATATATTGTAGAAGTTGAAAGTCGGTCAGCTTTGGGATACAAGCTTGGGAAATCTGGTCCTACCACTCATCTCCCAAGTAGTGGGGTGGAAGAGGAAGAGATACAATCTACCACACACACATAGAGACCCCTCAATACCCTGCTAGGCCTGACCCTCACCTGTTACAGCACTTGGGGAAACTGGGCCCTGAACCTCACCTAGGCAGCACAATAGAGATGACCCTATACATGGGGGCTTAAGTGATCCAGCACAAAGAATGAGGCTGTGGGAGAGCGTGGTGGAGACAAGGGAAAGATGCCCTTTTCTCCTCCCTTGTTTCTTGCCGTCTATGGCAAGCTGGGGAGCAGTACCTGAGGTCATGAGAGTGGGAAACCTGGCCATATTCCTTAATGGCTGCAATACTCAGAGAGCAGGATGTACACCTTGCCTGGGCAGTAAGAGAGCACTAACCCTAATAGGTCCTGGTGAGCTGGCCCCAAAGGCAGGAGAGTACGAGATGAACCACTGAAGAGCATGAAGGGTCCTGTGATACAGACCTCTGTATATATGGGCAAAAACCGGAATTGCAATTGGAGTTCTAGTAAGTTTCTAATATTGTTAGAGTCACAGAAGCCAGAGGCTTTGCACCAGAACAAGGGGGGGGGGTATTGCAATGAACATTTGCAAGCAAAAAAGTGTGGGCAAAAGAGTACTGTGGGATATACTATGACACACTACAGCTTTCACAGTATGTTATTTTTTCTTTCTCTATGTGGGTGGGGTGAAAGCAAAGACAAAATGGGAGGAGGGGAGATGAGTGGGATTACTGTACATGATGTGAGACCCACAGAGAACCAATAACAATTTAAATATAAAAGAAGCTGCCAAAGGACGGGACAGCATAAAGAAAATAAATAATTTAAAGGGTGCAGTACATAGCAGTGTTGTTACAGTCTATGCTAGTCCTCTGGAAGTCCTGTTCCCTAGCAACTACAAAGTCCTCACAAATATGTCCTCTGATGCATAGAATGATTTTCCTCATTCATTTTCATCTCCTCTGAAACCTTGCTAATCATTGTCATCATCTTTTGTAGCATCTAAGAAACTAATCATTCTTGATGTATTTAAGAATAAAATATCGGTGCCCCTTACAATTTTTCACACAATTAAATGGTTGAATTAGGGAACTCATGACGACTGTTTCACTTCTCTAACAGATTTAATATTATGAACTTGATAAGTTCTATCTGTTGTAGACATATTCTACAAGGGATGCTAGTAAGAGGTGGTAGGGACAGTAGGAGATATGACCTACTAGGTTTAGTCACAGGAAGTATGAGTTCAAAGAGGATTGTTGGAGTCTAGTTCGTCCTCTGGCTCTTGTTCTGTGCCTATAAAGTAAGCAGGTGGCTGGACATGTCACTTCTGTCTAGTCATCCTACCAGAGACCAAGAATAGTTTCATTATTCATTGATGTGGACCTCAAAAACAGTAAGCACACAACTTTTCTAGTTACAATTCTTTTCTTTTCAGACATTCTGTATGTGCACAGATGCACAACCATAATTACTTTTGCTATATATATATATATATATATATATATATATATATATATATATATATATATATTTAGGTTCTATGACTTTGGAACATTTTCTACCCGTCTAACATAATTTGCTCTCTTTCACTTACTCTCTGATTATTTTTCATTTATCACCTATCATATATATATATATATATATATATATATATATATATATATATCCTTCTGTCATCTATTTTTATCCATCATCTATCAATGCATATCTATCACCTACATACCTACCTACCTATCTATCTGTCTGTCTGTCTGTCTGTCTGTCTGTCTATCTATCTCTGTATAATGCTACTTAATACTATGTAATATTGGCCAATACTACTTAAATAAGAGTATGTTGCTACAAATGTTTAATCTTCACTTACAAGCCTTCACACTGTCTCCATTTAAGCAGACATAAAATTTTGACACATCCATTTCTGATTAGAGACCCTGACGTTTTTAATAGTATATTTTGTGCAATTTGCAATTATCAGTTCTATATCTGTTCCTATCAGATGAATTATAATCTGAGTCTTTTGCAAACGTTATCACTCGGGTATGTGAGCTGAAAGCACAGAAACTATCAAAAGTATCTCTTCCAATCTTCCAGTATCAATAGTCTATGGGTAATATTTAGTAAACACAAATGGATACATTTATAATTTCAGGACCTCATTCTGGGAGCAGAAATAGCCTAAGGAAAAATGCTAATGGGGCATTGTTGCTATTATTGTTGTACAATATTGACAGCGTTGCATAGAAAAATTAGAAATTAAAATATTAATTAACAATTTTACTAAATATTCAGAAAAATCACTTGTAGATATGTCCAAGATTTCTCATTTTCAACCTGTTGATTAAATTTAGATACACAGAAAGCAAATTATTCCTTTAGTATCATTGCCTCTGAAGCAAAAGAGAAAAAAATCATGAATAATATTTAAAATACATTGATTTCTTTCTATATATATTCTTATATGGGAAAATATGTTTTACACAATGATATAGTCCACACATGTCCATTTATAGATAGATACATTTGCAAGAAATTAAAAAAAATATGTTTCACACTGGAGAACTGATTTTTACTCTCAATAGTGACTACTAATTTTTTTTTAGCTTTACTCTTACACCTATTATACGTAAAGCACTGGACACTGTGCTGTTATCCTCTGAGTGCTTACAAACCCAAATGGATAGAATAGGCACCAAAAGCTATAACTATGCTTTTAAAGTCACTCACAAAGCAGAATTCAGAGATAATTTTTGTCATGTTCATAACTTTTATTTTCTAATTATAAAACATTTTATGCTAGGCCAAACATTAATAGGTTGCTTTGCCTGAAAGCATGGTCTTTTATTGATTTCCTGGGTTATTTTCAATGGGTGTGGTTCTTTATAACTCATATATAGAGTATTTAATCCTTTAATTAAATGATAAGGGCAGCATACATTTCACATTGCTAACATACTTCACATTGGTTCTAGCAAGCATAAGTTCATTTTCCAATGGCAGCCAATGAACTCACATGATAAGTATGTTGGCTTAAAAACAAACCTCATATCTCCCCTAAGAATCACTCCATTCACTAAGTTCTTTCTTCATGTGTTAATTGTAGGGTGGGAAGCAAGTTATATATCTCTGCTTCTTTTCTACTTGCTCATGTTACCAGAATTCCTTTTAAGATGGTTACAAAATTGGAAAATGTTTGTAAAGGCACATACAGAATGAAACCAAAGGGACATAGAATAACACCATGTAAACTGCATAAATAAAATGATAAGTTTATAAATATTTTCAGGGGCCAGAGAGTTAGATCAGTGGGCAAAGATGTTTGCCATATAATTCTGGTGACCTGAGTTTGATCCCTGGTACCCACTTAAAGAAGAAGAAAGGAGAGAACTATCTCTACAAAGCATTCTCTGACTTTCAAATGAATGTCTACAAATAAACATCACACACATGTGTTTGTTTGTGTACACAGACACACACACACACTCACAAATAAATTTAAAATTTTTTTCAGCCAAAAAGAAAAATTACAACTTATCAGGGCAACGAAAAAAGGTTCATTGAGATAGAAATATTTAGCTAAAAATATAATAATCATGTGAATTTCAGGAAAAATATTAATAATCTTTCCCAGTCTATAGGCTGCCATTTTGTTTTAATGGTGGTGTCCTTTGACTTACGGAAGCCTGTATGTTTCAGGAGGTCACATTTAT
The DNA here is from genome assembly GCF_963924665.1 of Micromys minutus. Classification (NCBI taxonomy): domain Eukaryota; kingdom Metazoa; phylum Chordata; class Mammalia; order Rodentia; family Muridae; genus Micromys; species Micromys minutus. The sequence goes on from NC_137984.1 coordinate 11,978,942, forward strand.
TAATCCTTGATCATAGTGCCTGAGCCACTGGTGTTCTGTTAAGGAAGTTATCTCCTGTACTGAATACTTTCAGGCTATTCCCCAGTCTCTGTTCTATTACATTTAGTGTAGCTGGTTTTATAGTGAGATCTTTGACACTTTTGGACTTGAGTTTTGTGCAGGGTAATAAATATAGATGCATTTGCATCTCCTACGTGCAGACATCCAGTTAGACCAACAGCATTTGTTGAAGATGCTCTCCCTTTTCCATTGTATAGTTATGGCTTCTTTGTCAGAAATCAAATATCCATAGGTATATGGGTTTATTTCTGGGCCTTTGATTTTATTCCATTGATTAACCTGACTAGTTCAGTATCAGAATCATGCAGTTTTTATCATTATTACTCTGTTGTACAGCTTGAAGTTGGGGGTGGTGTGATTAAACCCAAAATTATTGTTCAAGATTGTTTTAGCTCTTCTGAGAGTTTTGTTTTTCCATATGAATTTGAAAATTCTTTTTTTTCAATATCTGTAGAAAATTATGTTGAAATTTTGATGATCATTACCTGGAATCTGTAAATTACTTTTGATATGTTGGATATTATTTTTATACATTGTTGTTGTGAAAAATAAAATAAAATAAAATCTTCAGGGTGGCTTATTTTGTAATCATAAAGCATTTTTATAAGAAAATTGAATATAAAAAGGTAAATTTTATAAAAGGACATTGAACTGGAAGATGGCTTAGTGGTTAAGAGCACTAACTGGTCTTCCAGAGGTCCGGAGTTCAATTCCTAGGAAAAACATGGTGGTTCATAACCAACTGTAAGGAGATCAGATGACCTCTTCTGGTGTGTCTAAAAATAGCTACAGTGTACTTATATTAAATAAATAAATACATACATCTTTTTTAAAAAGAACATAATATTTTCTATCTTATATGTTAATGGACCCTTTAAATATTTTTTATAGATAAAAAAATTATGTATGTGGAAAGTGAAGGAAGAACAGAGAAGATATTACATAAAAGATTTTCAGAGACAGAGTCCAGCAGCCATTTCTGTCACCCCCTGTCTCAATTAGGTGATAATCATATCTCAGTGCTAAAGCTAAAATTGAGGTGAAAATTCACTGAATCACAGTTCACTCTGGGCAATCTATTCATTTCCAGAGAATGTTCTGGTTTATAAGCATGGTGAAAGAAAGCAAATCGACAATTTAGCTTTAGGAATTTGGTGGCTAAAGTCTGAAAGACTACCATTTACTTATACATGGCAAAGTCAAGTACTGGCACAGTGAATCAAATATCAGTCCAAAAAGAAGAAGGAGGAGAAGAAGAAGAAAAGAAGAAGGAGGAGGAGGAAGATAAAAAAGGAGAAGATGAAGAAGGAGAAGAAGAAGAAGAAGAAGAAGAAGAAGAAGAAGAAGAAGAAGAAGAAGAAGAAGAAGAAGAAGAAGAAGAAGAAGAAGAAGAAGAAGAAGAAGAAGAAGAAGAAGAAGAAGGAAAAGGAAAAAGACAACAGAACAATAAAGCTTAGAAGCCTAGGGCAGAGGAAAGAGGGTGGCAAAGTCAGAGCCCAACATGGATCACACACATACACCTTTTGTCTCGTGTAAATAAATTAATAGTGACTATAGTTCAGAGCCATTTTACTCAATGTGTGATTCACAAAGGAAACATTCTGAGTTCCCCAGACACATGGGTAAATGTGGTGAGGGTTTTAAGAAAGCCTGCACTTTGAATAAATATAGGCACTGAGAAAGTCCTTACTGTGCAAACATGGGCGACCTCCGTGGTAAGCATATGGTACTCATTCCATCTTCTGTAAACTACACAGCACTTGCTTTTTGCCTCATCTCTCATGCAGCTAGTCAGCACCAGGATGTGTGGATGTCACCCAGCCTTTCAGCATATGCTCTAGCTTTGCACCTCAAACTGTCAAAGGCCAGCAACATGTCCATGTGGATGGGCATGAAACAGGCAGAATGTGAGGGAAATCCTGAAGCAGTGCGGAGGGGAGGGGCTACATGTGCAGAGTGGGTGGTGACTGAACCCACTTGAAGCTCTCTCCTGGCTCCCTCAGCAAGGGCTTCTGAGACAGAGAGTGTCACTCTCTCTCTATTCCTCTTCAGTAGCCCGTGGAGAGTGTTTTTCATTATAGCTGCTCCACGGAAATGCCAGTAAAGATATTTTAGGATTTCATTGAAAATATTTTTGTAAATTTATGGTTAAAAAGTAAATATATTGGGGTTTATAAAGTTAGGATATCTGGTTAAAATAGAATTCTTGCTGAGATCATTAAACAAGCGTCATGAAAACAACAAATTATCCATTCAAAGAGAACTGAGAAAAATGTTTCTTGTAATATTGCCTCCAACAGGGTTAGCTACCTTAAAAAAATTACTTTTTCCCAGATTTAAAAAAAAAAGGAAAGGAAAAGAAAAAAGAAACCTAGAAATCTTGGAAGGAGTAATAATGCTAGATACAACTGAATCCCCAAATTAACATGAAACCAGTAATTACTAAAGTGTGGTAAGTCTCTGCTGAGCTCAGCCTCACTTCCCACCCACAAGTCAGTTTCCTTTTGATGAATTCAGGACAGCGGCCAAAACTGCATGGATCTATTCCCTCCGGGGCAGTGTGAAGGTACATCATTTCCAAAGAAAAGTGTGTGCTTGTGCAACCCAACCCACTCTTATAATAACATTCCCACCACAAAAGCATATTGCCCCATAGATATGTTAACTCAGCATTCTTTACCAAAATCACACAAGTACTCAAAAGAAAAGGCATGGCACCTACTTCAACACTGTGTCAAAGACTTCACCAAAACCTAACAACAGTGGTGAAAGCACAGAAGTAGGAGACATGATGCTTTGACTAAAACCTTGGTCACTGTGTGCTGAATGTTTATCTGGGTTTAATATGGATGTGTGACTTGAAACAACTCAGTTAACCTAAATGAACCCCTTTCTTCATCAATCACATGGAATTAATAATCAAGCCTGCATAAATATTGTGTAACATAAGAAATGTTCACATGATATCATTATTTGTGTGAGGCTATGACACACACTTGGCACTTGCCTATTGAGCATTCTAAATGAATCTTGTGTGAAAGGGGTACATGGAAGTTTTCACAATAGAAAAACAGGATCCAAATTTGCCATTGACCTCTGAAAGAGAGAACATATAGGTATGACATCATTTTTATATACTGAATTTACAATCAGGGTTATGATGGTTTTTAATTGTACGTCTACCGGATGAGCAAGCCCAAGACAGGTGGATGCTTAATATATGGATATAAAAACAATTTACAAATTTGATTCATTTAAAGAAGTGTGTCAAGCTTAAGCTTGTATAATGTAAGAAGGAAGAGTAACTAACTGATTGTATTTGGCGAAGTCAGGAGCCAGATGTGAAAAATGCTACTATAAAGTCCAGTATAGGTTCATTTAGAATGCTCAATAGGCAAGTGCCAAGTGTGTGTCTCTTTGAAGTGCCCAATATTTAGGAGCTCAAATATATGTGTTAAGATATATTGTGTTATCTCAGCAACAGATAGAAATTCTAAACATGAATAGATAGTGGGGACAACTGGTGTCTTTTTTTTTAATGCTTAAACTTGTCAATGTTTTTTTCCAGTAATGAGAGCAGTACAAGCTGGAAATGAGGTGAGCAGTGTGGTGTATCTACCAGAGAGAACAGAAATATAAGTAGGAGAAAATAGCAATGCCTTATCTCACAGGCTAGTTGAGGGAAAGAATCATAAATTTATTTAGAAGCCCATTTTGGAAATACCTAATAATCATAAGCTGATAGCAAGGCACAAGGAATTATAAGAATTCTCCTGCCAATGAAGATGAATGAAGGTTATTCTGGGTCATTATCTCCTATAAATATTTATCTGAGGGATAAAAATCTTCTTTGACCAAAGAGAAGATTCCACATCTAAGATGGTGGGAAGTTACTGTGTAATTAGGTTTCTTATTCCTTCCCTCTTTCCTCTGCTCTCTTGTGCCTCCTCCTGCTTCCTGCAGTGCTTGCTTCTTCCTTGATGTTTTCCTTCTCTCTAAATAAAATAACCAGTGCTACATTTACACTTCAAATGATGAATGGTCTTGAAATAGCAAAATGTGTGATCTAGATGTTCCTTTTCCTTCATTAAACTATTTGTAAATACAAAAGTGACATGGACTTTCTGAGCTCTAAGCACAGACATCTTGGAGTTATCTAGCATTGAGATGGGTACCAGAATATGGTCACAAAAGCAAGACATTTCCAAACACAGAGCTAGCAAAGTTCTGCTCAGCTCCAGGACCATGATATATGTGTGTGTGTGTGTGTGTGTGTGTGTGTGTGTGTGTGTGTGTGTGTGTGTGTGTGTGTGTGTGTGTGTGTATCTATGTAGATGTGTGTGTGTGTGTGTGTGTAGGTACACATGTGGGTATCTGTGTGTTTGTGTGTGTGTGTCTTACATTTTACTAATTTTTCACTATGAAATAAATAATTATTTTCCAACAAAACCTCATTATACCCGTGTAGGAGTCATGATTGTAAATACACCAGCACACATTTACTTCTTGTATTGTTACATTCACTGGTAATTATGTTTTTCATAGAATAAAATAGAAAAGATAATTGTCCTCCTGAATTTGAAGTCATCAAAAGTTGTTTAAAATAAAAAATGATTTGAGATATGGAGTAAGGCACAGCATTTATTTATTATTTTGGTTTCATCATTTTCTCTTACTGACTAGAATTTGTTCCATTAATTTGTTTACTTAATTAAATATATTCTGCTAGTGTTTGTTTATGTGTATGTGTCTGTGTGTATGTTTGTGCATTTGTGTGGGTGTCTGTGTGTCCGTGTGTGTATCTATGTTAGTGTCTGTATGTTTCTTTGTGTGTGTGTGTCTGTGTAGGTATCTATGTGGGTGCCTGTGTGTGTGTGTGTATGTGTGTGTGTCTATGTGGATGTCTGTGTGTTTCTGTCTGTGTGTGTGTGCTTGTGTGTGTGTGTATCTATGTAGATGTCTGTGTGTTTTTCTCTGTGTGTGTGTGTGTGTGTGTGTGTGTGTGTGTGTGTGTGTGTAGTTACACATGTGGGTGTCTGTGTGTTTGTGTGTGTGTCTATCTCTGTGTGTGTGTTTGTGTGTTTTCCATGTATGGACCAAAGCATTCCTTCTGCAATATATGTAATTTGTAAGAATGAAATAAATGCCTTAAAAAGACTGAGCCTTCACCACAAAATAAAAGCATTGTATCTAATTATGCAGAGAACCCACTAAACTAAAAGCAGCCTTGCAAAACAAACCATTCTCTTAAGCAATCAATGCTAATTGCAAAGGCAACAAACATTTAAACCCCAGATGAAGAAGCCACAGACTGTCCGCAAAAGCCCCATATGAAACCTGCCACACATTGCAGCTCAAGAAGAAACCATTTGGTGGTGTTAAAGGGGGATTTCTCCAAATGTACTAAGAGACACTGAGAGCATCCACATGCATGAACTGCAGACATCCGTCATCATTTTGTTGGCACAGTAAAGCATTCTCCACAGGGTGGGGTATAGAATGCATCTTTATTTAATTATGAAATGTAATCATTAGGAAATTATGAATGTTATTTAAGAATGTGTACTATAAAGTAATGTAAAAAGTATTGACAAGAAATTTGCTACAATTTGGAATTTAAGATGTATTTATGTATGATTTATTTGAAAATAGCTTCTCTAAATATCATGTGACAATGATCACAGAGGACTCCAAACAATATTATGCATTTTAACAAATGAGATCATTTGTTAGAAAGACCATTTCATTTTCTATTCATGGGGCATTATGTAATAATATATGAAGGATTTCAATGCAAACTAATTAAGAAATGTGCATAAACAGGCAAGGCCATCAATATTTAGATATAAAGAAATTATTTCCTTAAAAGCATTAAATATTAGAAAATAAAAGTTCTGGTTAGTGCTAAAATTATTAGTTAGTAAATATAATGCATTTATAACATTAATATTTTAGTAAAATTAACAGCCTTTAAAAATGCTGAGTGTCCTTAAATTTTTAGCTTTGGATGATTGTTCAATTTAATTTTAATATGAAACATATGGTCTTGGTTAGGATTACTGTTACTGTGGAGGAATACCATGACAAAAAGCAACTTGGGGAGGAAGGGCTTTATTTAATGTACTCTTCCACATCATTGAAAGAAGTCAGTACTGGAACTCAAGCAGGTCAGAAACCTGGGGGCAGGAACTGATAGAGGGACCATGGAAGAGTATTCATCCTGACTTCCCATGGAATATTCAGCCTGATTTTGTTGTTGTTGTCTATTTTATTGGATAGTTTATGTATTTACATTTCATTTACATTTCAAATGTTATCTTCTTCCTTGGTCCCCACCTCTTTCATACCCCCCTCCACGTGCTTCTTTAAGGATGGTCCCCCTCCCAACCACCCTCTACTCCCTCAACAACTGGGGAATGGTGCCTTCACAGGACCAAGGTCTTTTCATCTTGTTGATGCCAGACTAGGCTATTCTCTACTACATATTGGGTCAGCCTGCTTTCTAATAGATCCCAAAACCACATAGGTATGGCCCCACCCACAATGGAATGAGTCATCCCACATAAATCACTAATTAGGAAAATGTGTAAGCTTGCCCATAGCCCAATGTTATGGCAGTGTTTTCTTAATTTAGGTCCTTTCCTCTCTTATAGTTTGAGATTTGGTCAAATTTACATAAATTTACTCATAGTTTTGTTGTTTGGTTGTTTGTTTGTATGGTACTCATATGTTATCTTCATAAAATCCATAATTCTTCTATTATTCATCCAAACTTTTGAGGAGTCTCTAAAGAGCTTCTTTTATTGTTGAGTAAGCCCAAAGGTTGGTGTCCTTTACAAAAGTTTGATTTTTAGTCCCTAATGCAGTATGGAATGAATAAAACTTTAACACTTGGGGCCTAGAAGGGAAAAAAAAAAAAAAAAGAAAGACTCCCTCCCGCCCCCTCTCTCCCCTCTTCCCCTCTCCCCTCTCCCCCTTCTCTCCCTCCATTGTGTGTGTGTGTGTGTGTGTGTGTGTGTGTGTGTGTGTGTGTGTGTGTGTGTATCTGCCCTTCCTGGCCTTCATGAAGCAAGAAGCCTACACTGCCATGTTATTAAAGCATGATATTTTGTGCTACCACAGGTCTACTGAAACCTGGCTTAACCAATTACTGACAGAAATCTCTATGATCTGCACAGAACAAACATTTAACATATTCAGTTGATTATCTTGGGTGTTTTATTAGGAAAAAAAGAGTAACACAGCTTTCCAGGGCAGGGATGTTAAGAATATTGTGACTGAATTTAAAACCGAGTGTCAAGTTAACAAAGTAAATGTAGCATTGTAGGAAGGTTATGTGGGGATTATAGAGAAGATTATCTGAGGTGGGGAAGTACCACAGACTAACTATCCTTGAGTGTGAGTGACATCACATTAGGTTGTGATGCCAGACTCAAGAAGAGGGAAAGGAAAAAAGTGTAAACGTTCAACTCTCCCTACTACTAGTATATGAGTGTGATATGCTCTCCACTCTACTTCCTAGGTAAAACCGGCTGCAGCCATGCCTTCCAGGTACAGGCAGACTTAATGACATAACAGGCCCCTCTGTCCACAAATGCATTTTGTCACAGGTTTAATCACATCCATGAATGAGAAGAATTAGTCATGATTTTTGCTGTGACATGTTGACTATGTAGTTTATAGGCCTTTGGAAAGTCTTTAAGCATTATTATTTACATTTTGTGTATATGCATATATATATATATATATATATATATATATATATATATATATATATATATATATGTACATTTTTTGGTTTCTTTGTTTTGGGTAATTTGGAGTGTTGTTTTTCTTTTTTCCTTTTTTTTCTTTTTTCAAAACTATGAATTTGATGTTGTGAGCAAGAGAGACCCTGAAGTGTAATGAGTAAGACATAATGGTCCATTGTGCTGGAATCATCATGAAGGAGAGAAGGCTAAGAGAAAGCCAACACTGGAGACTCAGTTCAGAAAAGTTGAAGAAAAAGAATCTCCCTCTTGGGAACAGATATAAAGGCCATTCATATTAAAATCTGTCAAAAAATCATAGCACCTTCAGACCATATTCTAGAAATTGAAGTAAGTCTGAATCTGAAAGTAATGAGTTAAATTGTTTGGCAGAGTAAATTTGAAGATAGCCCCACACATCCAAGCTTCAACATCTTACTTTTGCATATGGTTGTTGTGTGTTGAGAAGAAATAGAAGGAAAAGGCTGGTGGGATGATTTAGTGAGAAAACTCACTAGCTACTCTTCCAGAGGACACAGGTTTGATATATAGCATCTACATGATAGCTAACCTGTAATAAGTTTCTGAGGATTCAACATACTCTTCTGGTTTACCAAGTACAAACCATGCACTGCAAGCATGTAGCAAAGCAATTATACATATTAAATACAGATAAATAAATCTTCAAAGAATAAATCTTATATAGACTCTCCAATATATATGAAAATAGTAAAAAATGGAAAAACGTGTCATTTGAGCTTTAACACAGAGAGATCAGAAGGTACATCTGTGGCAAGACTTGAGTGAGAAGGGCAACTCTTGGTCCAAAAATGCGAAGCACTTAGAAAGATTCTGCCTTCCCTGGCTGTAGAAATACCCACACAGCTGAAGCCTAACCAGAGATTGGTGTAGTTCCAGGATTCTTTGGCGTAGCAAAAGTTCATAGATAGTACTGTTTCTATTTGGAGGAGAAATAGGACCATTTTCATAAATAACACCAAATTGCTTCCTCTGTCTTTGGGTTTGGCCATTTGTTCTATCTGTCTGTGAGCTCGGCATCTACTATGCAGCTTTCGCTCACTCTCTATACCCTGGGATAGACAAGGAGGAGAAGCAAAGCTGTAACCCACAAAGGGCTATAAGTCAGGAAGGAGAGTGTTTCAAAACTGATTCTGTAATATCTGCCTACAGCGGAGTCTCCTTCCTTCGTAATAAGACAGAGGAGTCGCTGAGTACATTATAGTAGTTATATTCACTGTCTTCTTGGTAGTGGCACTTGGTGCCATTCAATGTGTCACACTAACAGTATTTACATGAGTTTGGCTGGATCTTCACTATTAACGGTACAGGTTGAAGTGAACATTTCCAACGAGGGAAAAAAATGGCATTACTGAAAGTGTAAATTATCAATATAAAATTGAAAATTGCAAAAAAAAGAAGTTCCACATATAATTTTTTACACAGCAGTAATTCCTACATGCTTTATTTAGTACCTGTTTGTATGCCAAACATTGGAAGAGATATGGGCGTCCTATATGGATGCATATTTTGTGAGATAGCAGGGAATAAGCTGAAACAGACCAGTGAGTTCTAGCGCTAATGTGGTAATCCATAAGAAGACAAGGCTGCTCTTCAGTCATCTCATAGAACACTTATATTCATCAGTCCCTCCTACTTTGGACAGTCTGAGACATGGGAGATATTTACTGCTAAGAAAAGCACATACATCTCAATATTTTGAAGTTCATGGTAATCAGTTTAATAAAAATGGATTTTTTGTTGGAAGACTTTTGTGTTAAGTACTTTACAAGGACGGAGAAAAAAGATTTTTTTTTTAGATGTTGCAAATGTCCATCAGTGTTTTTATTTTTAGAGTGTTTATATAAGGAGTAACACAATCAGAAAATAATAGGTTCCTATATCTAGAAAATGATGGCCATACAAAGCCAGGTTCTATTATATGTTCAACGTGGACTAAGGAATATGCAAAGAAATTCCAAGATTTTTAAGACTTAATAACAACCACATGTGAATGACAAACATATAGATTTTGCATAGCTAGTTGTCTTGATATACTGGGAGAAGAGTAAGGGGGAGGGGTACAAAGGGAAGATTGAAAAAAAGAATGTATAGGTCAGGGAGGGGGTAAGTAGGGTATGAGAGGGAAAGAGATTGGATGAGGAAGGCAGGACATTTGAGGACAAGAATGGAGGGGAGAGAAAGGAGAAAAGGGAAGGGTAGTGTAGGAGAGGGCAGCCAAGGAAAGCGAAAGCCCCTGAGCTCCTGCAGCATAGAAGCCAAGGGAATTCAGATTTCATAAACTAGAAAGGTTGGCAGGGCTACACCAAGTCTGACTGCTGTAAGTTCTAGAGCATAACCAAGAATCAGGAAACAAAGCATAGTGTTCTAGACCATCCACAGATGCACACAGTCCTCTTCTATTCCCTAAGGCACTACAACAAATCAACTTACCAGAATTCTTGAAGGAATTTTTAAGTTAAAGGAAAAGTCCTGAAGATAGAATTTTTTTTAGAATATACTTATGCATATACTTATCCCTGAGCTGGAACATTTTTAAGTCTATTCTCTGTTTTCACAGTGCTTAGCTCTCATTGACATATTTTATGTTACTAGGCTTACAGTGACAAATTGTGTGTTTATAAAACACTATTATGGTATCATCCATCTAGCCTGTACCTTATGGAAAAGTTCAAGTCTATTGTCAAAGTTCTAAACTGTGTTGCATTACAATACCTAAATAACTGCTTGTAGATAATAAAATCATCAAAGATTTTGAGTCGCTTGTCGTCAGATTTTGATTTAGTGTCTTGAAACATCCCTTTTTCTCTGACTCTCTACCTCTGCCATTCTTCAAGAAGCTGTACTATTATTTAAGGAAATGATCAAGAAAATTTTCTGAAAAATATCAACTAATGGAAGTGCCAATTTGGGACTAGAGAGACGGGTTAGTTATTGATGTGCTCTCTGAACAAGCACAGACAGCAGAGTACTGATCTCCATTATTTTTGTGAAGAGCCAACATGGTAGCTCAGGCTGCTAATCTTCATGCTAGAGAGATTCAGACAAGAAAAGACACCATTTCACTGACCAGCTAGTTTAATCAAATCAGTGAGTTCCAAGTTCAGTGAGAAATCTCATCTTACAAAATAAAACTCAGAGTGATAGAGGAAGAAATAGACATATTTGACTCCATTCATGCGAAGGATTATGTGCAAACACACAAGTATGCATATATACACACAGAGAAACAAGCAAAAAGAGGGGAGTTTAGGGACTGAGCAGCTCCTTTCAAAATCTCAAGAAGAAAGCTTAACATAATTAAGAAGATACATCCTGAAAGAGAATACTCCCAAACATGGCAAAAATAAATTTTAAATAATTCTGTAATATATAGCAATATGAAATAGGCAAACACATAAAGAGTTAAACACAGAAAGCTATTTCATAATTGTATGAAAATAAAAATAAATACGAAAATGGGTGTAACTTTGTCAGGGGTGTAAAACAGTAACACAATCAGACACGTATGTATGTCTACATGGTGAGATTGTAATGATGGTGATGTGCTACCTTACATGGTCATGTGGGTTTTGTTGTTTTGTTTTGTTCATTTGTGTGTGTGTGTGTGTGTGTGTGTGTGTGTGTGTGTGTGTGTGTGTGTGTGAGAGAGAGACATCATATTTTGGGAGGGATGAAGTTGATTTTTTAACATTTCTAATTTAGTTTTGTGACTCACCATGTTATGATAAAGATGTTTCCCAAGATGTGTTTATGTAACAACATTGCTGGCAACAGAAATGGGAGTTAATACAAATTTTCAAAGCAGAAGACTCTAAATAAATTATGGCACTGCTATCATTAACAAACTCAGTATTAGCAATGGAATTGAAGATCCCCCAAATGCCCTTATACATCCAGATATGAAAATAACATTCAAGTGAAATTCAACATATGCTGTAAGGCATAACATTATATTATTCATAAGACTGAATGCAAATAATAAGATGCATTATAAAATTAAAGAATGGCATGCTCATAAAAATGCCTTCAATAATGGAAAATAAATATTTAGCCGTTTTATTTCTAAAGAAAGATAGTTCTAAAATGCATGCTCTTAAATAATTAGCTGTTGCTTTTATTTCACTTTTGGATCTATGAGTTCTATGAGAAACTGTCTAATTAACAGATATGTATATGTTGTGTGCTGCATTTTGATCTTTTGCTGAATTCAAGCAGAAAAAAAATCAAATTTTAAAAGATGTGAAATGTCTTTTACTCCAGATCCTCCTCTCAGTTAATTTTACTCTAAAATAAACACATGAACAAAGTGACCCCATGATAAATGAATAAACAAACTAAAAATCCACCAAGGGACTCAAATACTTTAGGATGTTGATTTGCTTGTGTTATGTCAGAATAATCAAAAGAAATCTCAAAAGAAGTGATGGCAAGAACATGAAATCATTGACATGAACATGGAATAATACAAGCAACGTGAGAAAAATACAAGATGAGAAAAAGTACGGTACAAAGTTATGTTCAAATTTACTGGTGAATATTTATGTTTAAAGATGGCATCCTAGTAATATGAGCTTGCTTTAACTGATACTTATATTAATAAAATATAAAAGTCATAATAAAGTAAATGTATACTAAAATGTGATAACAAATCGAACTAACCAAGTAAGTGGATAGAAAATAAAGAAAAAGAAGTAGAAATAGCACATAAGAAGCAATGTCCTGCATGGAGGGTGTTGTAGAAATTTCTCAATGAGAATGCAAGAAGAGTCCAGTAAAATTTTTATTCTGAGTTGCATATCTTGACAAAAGTTATTTCAACATGCATGTGCTCTCAACACACACACACAGAGAGACACACACATACATGCACACACAGATATACACATACACATGCACACACACATAGATATAGACATATAGACACACACAGACACACCATTAAATATATTTTAAATGATCCTATCAATAGATGAAAGTGAGATTCATTGACTAAAAATAATATTTGTCTCCTGTTGTCTTCTCTGGGATTATTTCTCTAATAATTTGGAGGATATGAACAGGACCAGATGAATCATTGCTACTGGTAAACAAAAGCAGGAAAAAGGAATTAGAAGAGAAATGCCTCCAACATTCCATGTATAGCATGGCCAGCTCGAAGCCTATTCTGCATATATAAATATATAGTTGTTATTTTAAATTTAATTACCCAAGCAAACTGTATAATTACATGTTTCTCCCAGCATTATGAGTATAATTTGCATAACTCAGAAAATCAGCTTCTTAAAAATTGAAAGAAGCAAAGGGAGAATACAACAAAATGGTTATCCAAGAGTTTCTAATTGTTTATGGAACTTTATCATAAAAAAATATGCAATGGTTAGAAGCTTGATCTTTAAATATGGGGGAGTGGTGAGAAACCGGTTACGTAATAGCATTAGTGACACTCATAGCCTATCAGACTCCGTTCCTAAAGAAAATACTATTTAGTAGAAATGGGTGTGGTTGAAAACTGAAAGGAGGATAACAAATTCTGTCTTCAGATCCACCCAAGCTCTATACAGCGGCCATTCCAATTAGCATAATAAGGCAGTGTTCTTCGGGATGTTTCCTAATTAAAAATGCTTGTTTAAACTGGGATCTAATTTTAACTTTGTAATGCCAAAGTATGAGTGGAAAAGTCTGTTCTCATTTCAAGAATTGTTGGTTTTCCATTTCCAAGTTGAGATAATGGTCATCATCTGTCTATAAGGCACACACGTAGGACAAGAAACAGAGTGGAAGGATAAAAAGTAACCAACTATGAACTCAGTCTGTCAATCACTTATGCCATGGTTAGTTCTCATACCTATACATGAGGTGTATATGCTTACCCAGACCTCAATGTAAAGGTGTATGGAATCTACCAGCAGTAAGTTACTAAAATATGAAAATATGACAAAGCATTTCTTATTCTTCTGTCTCCACCATCCCAGAATTTAGAATATATTCTTGGGGTTAAAAATTACATGATTCAAAATCCCTGTTTTTAAAACTCATTTCAAACTGTTATTCAGTGCCCCACCCCATTACTTTTTACTTAGTGTAAGAGGCATATTCAATGTAAATCAGGAAAAATGATAAAATAAATGATTATGAAAGGATTTTATATTTTTAAAAGACACTGAAGGATGTAAAAAGATAAGATTAGAAAAATAAGAAGTTAGAATTCATGCAAATATAAAATGATAAATATTTCTTTTGAATATGGAAGATACACATATTGTAAGTTATACCTAACTAAAACAGCCTATTGGGATGTAGAAAGAGTAATGAACAAAATATATACTAATATCTCTTCTGGAACAGCCCTTTTCCATATCACCAGAAAGGCCTGCTCTTTTTTATTATAAAGGCTTTCCATGTTTCTCGGGGTCTTCTCAGACAGGCCTACTTCTCAGACAAGTCTAATGCCTCCTATCCTAGTATGACATTCCACTCCAATCATGTAGACTCTGCTTCTTCCCATCACATAGATACTCCATCTACTCTGCTACTTAATCATTGGTTAAACATTATTATCCCTCATCCTATAGGTACTGTGGTTCATTTGCAAACTTACCTCTAGCTGCTATAGTTCACTCTGATCTTCCAGAATGTTCTATCCTTACGACTAAATTTGTTATTCTCCTTTCTATTCTATAACCTGCATAGCCCTCCAGGATCTCAATTACCAGTGCTTCATGATAAGCCCTAAAACTCCTAACTCTGCAGCCTTTAGGATGGTAAACCCAGCTATTTAAGAACTCCTGCCTCTATCCACCAGTCCACTAAGACTTGCACAGGGTATAAGAAATAGGAGGCAGCACAAACAGGGACCAGCAAAGAGTGCGATAACCAGTGAATAGCATCTGCTCATGGAGACAACAGTAGTAACAAAATATATACAGTAGGAGACTAATGACTGTCTCTTCTTTTAACACAAATGGATATAGAGTTCCCCTTAATACTATTTCACAAAGATAAAACAAACAATCTAACCCTATTACAAATTCGTCCTCTACTAAATTTTTCATACATAGACTGAAAGAAAAAACATGATTTGAGTAAATAAAAAGAGAAACATAACTAATGAGCTACTTTCGATGAACAAGTACCAGAAGAAAACCAAAGTGACATTTTTAAAAAGACTAAAATTACTGACTCTATATTAATAAATCCAAATGAGAGTAACCTGAAAGATATGCTAGATAAGGAATTCTAAAAAATGGCCATAATCATGTGATAACTCAACAAATTTTAACTATGCTCTTACATAAAGAAATAAATTGCTTACATAATTGAGGAAGACAATTCAAGTTTTAAAAACAAAATTTAATAAAAGATAATTTCTGAAGAATAGCTAAGCAGAAATGCAATAAGCCTCATAAAATCTCAATGAAAACACTCACCAATAGAATGGATCTTGTGCTACACGGGGTCAAGGCTGGATGACAAATGAGATGTATTAAAAACTCAGTAACAAGTTAATTACAGTTTTTAAAACAGTATGAATGGAAAATGAAGAAGAGTCTCTACTTCAATAGCTAGAAATAGGAGTCACAGCACAGAAAACTCCTGACCATCCTATGCTGAGATTCTACCTGGTACCATATTGATGTGCAAGAGCCATGCAGAGCTAGCTCCACCCCTTGACACCTGTGATAGGCAGGAGAGTATGCCCTTCCCCTTTCCTGAACAAAGTAAGAGAGCCTGCCCTTGTGGTTTAGGGGCATGAGAGTGGGCAGGATGGCCAACTCACTCACTACCCAGACCCATCTCTCAGAAATGAGTTGGCTTTTACCAACATGTACTTTATCTCTAAACTGGTCCTGTAGAACCAAAGCTTCAGAATTTCCATCACCCAGGGCAACAACAGAATGTCAGAGACAAGTCCTGGTGAAGATCAATAATTGATAATGTAAAACAAGCTAGAGGTCCTGAACCAAACCAATGACTCCTTGCCTTGTATATTTGTACATAAAGCTGTTTGGACACATGGGTATATTGTGAGACACTTCATAATATATCACAGCTTCCAAGGCAAGGTTATGACTTTATTTTATTTTATTAAGCTTTGTTTTCTTTTGTGGGGGCATTTGCAAGAGTAGAGGACAGTTATGGGGGAATAAAGAGATGAATAGGATTATGGTGCATGATGTAAAATTTACAAAGAATTTTAAAAGAAATTTTAGAGAAAGAAAAATGTTCAGTTATCTTAAGAGTTCCAGACGGGGAGTCCATATTGGAGGAGGAAGCTAGCTGCAGGTAGCCGGAAAGGAAAGCTCAGACTTAAGTCAAGGCTATGGATTCTCAAAGCACACCCCCAACGAGATGGTTCTTCAAGCAATGCTACAAAATCTGTAGGTTCCACAGTCTTCCCAAATGTGGCCTCCAGTGAGGGACCAAATATTCAGACATGTGAGTGTATGGAGGATATTTTTATTCAAACTATAAAGGATAAAAGTAGATAATTAAAATCATTCTCAATATTAATGAAATAGAGGCCATAAAAACAAGCAGAAGAAAAACATTCAAAAAGTTGAAACAAAGAGTTGACTCTTAATATTAACTAGAATGACAAAACACTAAATGAACCAAATGGCAGAGAAAAATGACACAAGTTAATAAACTCAGATATGAAAAGAAAGACATTGAAGAAATTTGGAGAATTCTAAAGATATACTTTTAAATGCTGTATTCTATGAAACTCAAAAACCTAAAAGAAATATGAGAATTTATACCTGCATATAACCTGACAAATTTAAATCATGATAAAAAAGCCTAAGCTGTCCTATGAAAACAAGCTATAAAATCAGAAATTGATAATATCAAAATTCATAACAAGAAAGATGAAGCACAGCATTCAACTAGACATTCAAAGAACATCTAATGCCAATGCTCCTCAATTCCTTAGGTTACAAAGGAACAAAACTCTTCTAAATTATTTCCTAAAATAATATGCTTAGACAAAATTTAAATAATTATGAAACAACTGAAAGAGAATTACAAGGCAATTTCTTTGGTGGGATAATCACAATCCTCAGTAAGGTACCTCCCAATAGAACACGAGGATCCATTTCATATAAGGACACCAAACCCAGACAGTAGTGTGGATGCCAAGAAGTGCATGCTGACGGGTGCCTGATATGGCTGTTTCCTGAGAGGATCTGTCAGAACCTGAGAAATACAGAGTCAGATGCTCTAAAATAACCATTGGACTGAGAACAGGGTCCCAAATGGAGGAGTTAGACTAAGGACAAAAAAGCTGAAGGGGTTTTCAACCACACAGGAAGAACAACGAACCAGACCAACCAGAGACTATACCACCAACCAAAAAGTACACAAGGAGGGAGGGACCCATGGCTCCAGCTGCATAAGTAGCAGAGGATGGCGTTACCAGGTATCAACAAGAGGAGAGACCTTTGGCCCTGTGAAGGCTCAATACTGTAGTGTAGGGGAATGCCAGGGCAGGGGGTGGGAGGGAGTGGGTTAGTGGGGAAATACTCTCATACTATTTAATAAGTATTATTATAAGACACACAGTAATTGTTTTTGCCCACTTGCTAATCTCAGGATTATTTTTTCATTTGCAAGAGTAAATGATACAGAACAATCTATAATTTCAAGAAATAGTTTTTACTTTAATATAAAAAAAGAACATAACAAAAATATTTTTTTACCACAATGAGCCCAGCTTCATCCCAGGTGCCAAGATGACTCAGTGCATGGAAAGCCCATAAATAATCCCCCACATAAATAGAAACAAAGTCAGGAAACCATTGCATGATCATCTTGCTAGATGAGCGAAAGCCTTTGTTTAAAAACATCTTCATTCAGTAAATCTCAGGATCTTGAAGCAATGGTTTGCATGGTCTCAATGGGTCAGCATGATCTCAAGAGAACAAAGGCTTTATGCAACAATTATACAACTAAGAACTCGCTGATACAAAAATGTTGAGAGCATTTCTACTAATGTCAAGAACAGGAAAAAATAAATTAAAAAAAAATGTCCACATTATCCTCTTCTATCTGAGATGGTTCTTAGAGTCTTAGCTGGAGTAATAATTTTAGAGAAGGAAAATAAGAAAATACAAATAAGAAATAAAAAGTAAATGTATCCTTATTTAGAGGTGGTGCTATATTTAAATGAACCTACAGACCCTACCAGAAGACACCTGCTATGGATAAATACATTCAGCAAAGCAGCAGAATACAAATTAACATATATATCAGTACTCAGTAGCCCTCCTGAATATCAGTGACAAAATAACAAAAAAAAAATCACAGGAACAATACCATTTATGATAACATAAAAATAAAAATAAATGAATGAATATTGAAATAAATCTAGCCAAAGATAAAATCTATTACAATGAAAAAATAAATACACTGAAGGAAATATTAGAGAAGATATCAAAGAAAGTAAAGAACTTCCATTCTTCATGGTTTTATAAACTTGATATTGAAAAAAGTTATCCATCCTACCAAATGATATCTTCAGATCTAATGTAATCATCTTCAAATTTATAAAAAATTGAGAGATAAGAATTTTTTTCAATTTACTTCTACACATGTCTCTTCTCTTTGACAAGCAGAAACACTCTTATCCATATGAGAACTGTTTTAGCTACAACTCCTGGCTAAGAAAGAGATAATGCTCATTCATACAATAGTGGCATGAATGTTAGGTGACCAACTACTTTATTATTTTAAATTTAAATTCTACTAACAGGATGGGTAACATGCTTAGTAGAGCTATTAGTAGAGCTAAACAAATTAAACCAAAACAAAAGTATGGTTGACTAGGTCATATGCTTTACAGGAAAACCTCATATTGTTATCCCACTAAATGGATATAGGATAAACTGCCTTAGTCACTTTCTTTACCTATATAGGTTAGTGTGTCTCATTCTTAAAAAATCTATTTATTCACTTTACTTCCCAATATCACCTGTCTCCTTTCAGTACCCCCTCACACAGATCCTCCCCCCTTTCTCTCTCCCATTCATCTCTGAGTAGGTGAAGTCCAACCCTGGGTATCACCCGACCCAGACTCATCAAGACACTGCAGGACTAGGTGCACCCTCTCCTCCTGAGACCAGACCAGACAATCCAGTTAGGGGGACAGTATCTACAGGTAGGTAACAGATTTAGGAACAGCCTCTGTTCCTCTTTTGGGGCACCCATATGACAACCAAGCTGCACGTCTGCCATACATGTGCAGGGGGGCCTAGGTCCAGCCTGTATTTGCTCTTTGGTTGGTGATCCAGGTAAATTGACTCTGTTGGTCTTTCTTAATCCTCACAAAACATTAATTTTTAACAGTAGATAATATAGAGACCCACAACCGATTAGTGTATAAAGAGTAGGAGTCTGTGGAGTGCTCATCTATAAATGTGAAGGCTCTAGCCCATTTCCTTCTCCCAAGGTTTGGGGATCCTCCAAAAAGAGGGGTCAAATATATTTTAAGAGCTGGATGTTAGAGGTGACAGAAGGAAACAGTATATAGCATATGACAGCATGATTACAGTGTCTGTGACTGTGTGCACAAGACCTGAGGAAGGTCAAACGAGCCAACATTCCTGAATGTAGGAAAGGGACACCCAGTTCTCTGATTCTAGCTAAGAAGATGCTTAAAAGTTGATGATTACTGAGGGAAGGAGACTCAGTTTTCTTCAAGAACAAGGTCTTTTAGATTCTATATTGTTCCAGTGAATGGTCTTATATTCTTCCCCATGCAAGAAGCGCTAAATAGACACACATGGATTTAAAAACAAAGGACGGGAACAGGACAGAATAGTGTGGAGATACTTTAGCTGTACTGATTAAAAGTATCAACCAAATCAAACCTCACTGTTGCCAGCATTGTTGGGCCATATGACATTAGATAGGTATATTCAACTCAGCAGCAGCTGATTCTAGTAGCAATATGCCACGCTACCCCCAGGTACTCTCTGGCCCTGTGTCAGCCACACTCCTGGGTCTCTGCCTCCGAACTTTACTCACACTCTCTATACCCCAGTTAAATCAAGACTCTTGCCATCCCAGCAGCTCCCTATTGTGGATTCTGCTCACATTCCCTACAGCCGCCCCCGGTCCAGCAGCGGCTACCCTTACACAGCTCTCTGCCTCTGCTCTGTTTATATTCCCAGCAACCACCCTTTGTGGTCACTGTCACAACTCACACCAGCCTGACAAAATAAAAAGTCCAACAACTTGTAATCGAACATTCAAATTGATCTCAGATGCTCTCAGTAAATTTATACTCCACAAAACATCCACACAATAAACTCAGAGCCATTTAATATGAAACAATCTGCCCACCTAGATAAGACAAACTGTCCTATAATAACCCATCTCTTATAAGATATTCATAGTAACTGTGGTTGATGAGAGACACTCAGGGATTGATCTTCTTTATCTTCCTCCATCTTGCCTCTTTCCCTCCTTTCCTGGCTTCTCTCCCCTTTCCAAAACTTTATTCCCATCAATCCTTTTTCTTTGTCTGATCACAGGCCTTACTTTATCTTGTGCCTTCCTTGCATATTACAACAAGGTACTAGGAGATGACTAGGAGTGGGTGAAACAAATGGTGGTTTTGGATTTAAAAAAAAAAAAACAGGCATGCATATAAAATTCTAATACAATAAGAAGTTTTCTTAACAAAAATAAGACAAAAATTCATAAGCTAAAAATATTGCTTTACATTTAAAATTGAGAGGCAGCTATTTAGAAACTGCCTAAGCTTAAGTCAACAGTATGTAGATAATGTAGTTCTGACAAAAAATAAGCAAGGCCCCCTTTCCTGGACCACATTATGAGCCATTTTTTCTTCAGACAATCTTTAAATAATTGCAAAATTTTGACAAAATTTACAAAAGTGAGAGAGAGTCAGGAAACAGGTGAAGTAGGTATCAGAAAATCTTGTTTTACATGTACTTTATGCTCATTGTAACTAGTAAGATTTTAATGCATACTATCAAACCTTTAAAAAATCAAGCACGGACAAAAATGTATTCGCATACTTTTATGCATAAATGCTTAAAATCTGTACATTTATCTTTGTTCTTTAAAATACAGTTGTAAAAAAAGAAAAAGAAAAATATTTCTTGAGGCATGTACTTCTCAAAAGATGCATCATTGTACTTAACCTGTTTCTAACAGTACACACATGTCTGGTGTGGTGAGCAACCTTAGGTGACATAATTGCCTCAGCCCATGCTATCAATTCCCTTCTGTAGTAATACCCCCAACCCTAGGAAAGCCTAGATTTACAGAGCTGTTTCAGATAAGCAGAGGAGAGGGATGCTACTTCTGTTACGATAAACACTTCTCTGTGTGGCTACGCATGCAGTGTGTAGATGATCTTGGAAGCATTCAGCAAGGACAGTAGGACCTCCGTTTAATAACAAACCCCCAAACACTGGATCTTTATGCAAACTCCATGAGATATCATGGAAATAGAATTTTTAAGAATTCTTTTAAATATAATGATGCTGTTCTTTTTTTTTTTTTTTTTTTTTTTTTTCTTGTCTTTGACCTGGTTTCTTGTTTTTATTTTATGTGATTTTGTTCTTTGGGGAAAAATAGGAAAGTTATAAATACAGAGGACAAACAGAAGAACCCTTAAGAACAATGTTGATATGTTCTAGTTGCTGATGTGCTTTTTAAACCAGTCAACAGTACTTTTTATAACAATGTTATTTTGATATACCAATAAATCATTAACCACCTTATTATCAAATTGTATTGTTAAAAGAGTGGTCAGTAATTCTGGGATATATTAAAATATTAATTCAACAAAGGAGAAATTAAGGTTCAAATATAGTAAGTGATTTTTGAATTTCATCATCCAGAGTCTTCTGTTTGTGAGATCTAAAACCAAATTTGATGTTAAAGGATTAAAACCTTCCTTCCTTCCTTCTTTCTTCCCTTCAACATTACAAAGCATTCCTCAATTTCCTGCAAATATTAGTGTGAATATCCCCTCAAACATCCAGGTCACCTAAAATAAAATGGTATAGTATTTGCATATAAATTACACATATCAGCATATATATTTTAAAGGACCTCTTATCCTTTTGGTTGTATAATTGAAGTTAAATAACTAAATAAAATATTTATACAGTTTTGTTTAGAGAACAATAATACAAAATGGTTTTGTTTTCAGTTCAAAACAATAAGAATTTTAATCTTTGAATCTACAGTTTTAAATCCTCTAGTGTAGAACACAGGGATAAAAGTCATTCAACAAAATAAAAATCTACCTTTTTGTGCCTCCTGGAATTCAGTGCTGCTTTCTCACAGACTATGTATCTCTCTCACTGTTAGAACTGATTGACTGCAATAAGTTTAATGACAACTTTCTAGATGTAAGCACTTATTTTATTTCTCCCGTCTATATTTAAAAATACAAACACAGTAAGGAAAATTTAGGCCACATGGGAGCAGTTCCTAAGTTATAATTAGTTAAGTCTTTGATGAAATTAAAAAAAAAATAGTCTACTCAGAAACATCTTTAGTGTTGTGGAATTTGAGTTTGTGTCAATCAATGGTTGTCAATTTGTTGAAATTCCAAAGTACTTTTAGTTTTCAAGTTGCACCTTTTAATATGAAACTTCTAACCTCTCTGTCTTGTATGAATCAGGAGTTGAAGATGAATTTTGCCCAAGTCTTATAAAGAGATAATGACATGGTACATAATATAAACAAAACTTTATAACAGAAATCTTACTGTTGATATTGGTCTGGAGTTATCTTCAAAAGAAGTTGAAGAAAATAGTTGAAGGTTATTTTTAATTTAGTCAGGGCTCTAAATTCTGAAAAGCTCTCTGGAGGAAAAAATGAAAAGAAACAACTCTTAGAACTTGTAAAGGGATTCTCTGGAATTGAAGAATTGCAGATTGCGTCTGGCAGACACACTGACATGACTGAGTGGTGTGCAAACGCAATTAGAAATATTGATTCTGAATGTCGTGACCTCCTCATGTCCAAAGGAAGTAGTAGTTTGCACTTAGTTCAAAAGCTAAATACAACCAAAGAGAAACAAGGCGACTCCGTCATGAAGCTACTAAAATGTCACCCTTAGAGTAAGTCCGCTGAAAGCAGTTTACTGGGTGGTAGTAATGGCAGTTATATGGGCTCAGAAGTGAGAAAAACAGGAATGGAGGAAACAGGCAAAACATTGACCCCAGAGATAGTACATTGATGGGAGGCCTCAATCAACCATGTAAACTGAAGGATGCTCAAAATTATTCCAACTTCAGGAAATTGGTATTCATAACTTACTATCATTCAGTGAAGGACACCTCATCTGGGCAGTCTCATACTGTGCTGACGCAGGAATGCTGAGAACGGAGGAGGGAGAGGGAGAGGTCACTGAGAGATAAAAGCAACATAGTTATCTAGCAATTGGTGAGAGGCAGTCAGTCCTGACAGCAGATATTTGGACATATCTTTATGTTCTCTACACAATGACTTTATAAAATTCCTAGGCAAATGGATGGAGCTAGAAGCTAACATCCTGAGTGAGGCAACCCAATCACATAAGAACACAAATGGTATGCACTCATTGATAAGCAGATACTAGCCCTCCAAAAGGTCTGAATACCCAAGAAACAATTCACAGGCATTATGAAGCTCAAAAAGAAGGAAGACCAGAATGTGGGTGTTTCAGTCCTTCTTAGGAGAATAAAACCCCCAGAGGAGGAAATATAGGGACAAATAGAGGAACAGGGATTAAAGAAACTCATTGAGAGACTGCCTCACCCAGGGATATGCAGTCACCAAACCCAAGCACTATTGCTGATGCTAAGAAGGGCTTGCTGATAAGAACCTGATATGGATATCTTCCTAGAGTCTGTGCCAAACTCACACTGGTACAGTTGAGGATGCTTGCAACTAACCATCAGACTGAACCAAGGAACACCAGTGAAAGAGCTAGAGAAAGGACTTAAGGAGCTGAAAGGGTTTGCAACCCCATAGGAAGAACAACATTATCAACCAACCAAACCCTCCAAAATTCTCAGGGACTAAAGTACCAACAAATGAGCATACAAGGAGAGACCATAGTTGCATATGTAGCAGAGAATAATATTGTCTGGCATCAATGGGAGAAAAGGTCTTTGGTCCAGTGAAGGTTCATTTTTCCATTGTAGGGGAATGCCAAGGCACTGAGGTTGAGAAGGTGGTTGGGAGAGAAAGTACCTTCCTTGTAGTTAGTTTAGGGGGAGGGGGTCTCTGAGTGGGAGGAAATGGGATAACATTTGAAATCTAAAAATATAAAATATCTAATATAAAAATTAATTTAAAAAAGAAAGTTGGAAAAAGTTATTTCCTGAGCTATCTAACCCAGTGGTTGTCAACCAGTGGGATATGACACCCTTTTTACAATGGTTGCTCATCAAATATTCTGCATATTAGATCTTTACATTATAACTTATAACAGTAGCATAATTATAGTTAAGAAGTAGCATGAAAATAATATATGGTTTGGAGGTCACCACAACATGAGGAACTGTATCAAAGGATCATAGCTTTATGAACATTGAGCATCACCACTGTAAACCAGAAGATAATTTTTACTAGATGTTTGGTATGCCTTTTTGTTATATTCTATACTAATATTAACAAGACTCTATTAAAGATATCAAAACACTATAAAGCCATGCTCATGAGTTTTTATTTCTTATATTTACCCAAATGAGCCTTGGATTTATTTGTACAGTGGGTTCATTGGTACATTACATATTCTTTGAAAGTTCTTGTCAATTTTTTAATTAGTCATTTTTACTAGCAATATATTTTATCATGGTTTTTCCCATACCCAACTTTCCCAATTCATCTTCAAATTAGTATCCATCTGAAAATCAATAAGACAAAAACTAATAAAACTAAACAAACAGATAAAAACTTCTAGTTCTTTTTGGGTTGGCTAACCACTCTCAGCCATGGGCCACATTAGATTATGGTTGATATACCTAGAGACATGCTATCTGAGTAAACATGTTTTCCCTTCACAAGCAGGTGTCATTTGAAAATAGCTTCTTGCTTATGTGTCAGACTTTGGGTCCACTTTCCCTCCTCAGGAGGAGTTTGGTCTGGCATGAACTAGTGAAGAGCTGCGTATGTGGTCACAATATGCATTGACTTTCTTGGTGATAGCTACCACCCCTTTCTCATATAATCTTAATGCCTCTTCTTTTGTATAGAACCTTAGACTTGAGGGAAGGAATTTAGAAAAAGTATCTCATTTAGGACTGAATGTTCCAAAGTTTCTTTCCCTCTGTATAGTGTCAAGTTCTGGATCTCCCTGTTAGTTACCATACACTAAAAGAAGCCTCTCTAATGATGGTTATGATTATGATATATTTCTAAGTGCTATAATATTGCTATGTTTCTTTAGGAGAATAATAGTAGTAGGTTTGCCCCTAGTGTCCATGATCTATCTACTACTTGGTTTTTCAATAGGGTCAGATATGAGCTTCATGTTTTGACATGGGGCCTAAATCTAACCAAAAATGGTTGATTACTCACATAATATTTTATCACTATTGCACAAGTGTAACTTGCAGGTTGCTGTTGTAGGTTGCAGAGTTTGTATCTGGGTCACAGGGATTATTATTTTTTCCCCTATCA
Organism: Micromys minutus; assembly: GCF_963924665.1. Taxonomy (NCBI): domain Eukaryota; kingdom Metazoa; phylum Chordata; class Mammalia; order Rodentia; family Muridae; genus Micromys; species Micromys minutus. The sequence goes on from NC_137984.1 coordinate 12,004,447, forward strand.
TGTAATATAAAGTGCCTTCTAGGACCATGAATAATTCTTATTAAGGGTGAACTTTCTAGCTAGACCAAAATTTGATTTTCCATGTTTGAGAACATAACTAATCTTCAGCAATAGGTTTTGGAGGGAAACAATACACTTGCATTAACTTGTGATGCTTTAGAAGTCTATGGGAGCCCTTTTACCATCGACTCAACAGATATAACCCATTTCGGGACAGAACATTTCACTTGGTTCTGTAAGATTGCTCTCGCGGGCATTGTATCCTCCATTATATGGTGAGTCCATTTACATCCCATTCCTATGTGTATATATTTTAGGATACTTTAACTAAAGCGGGTTTCCATATGTGGCTTCTCAAAAGGCCATTAGTGTTAGCTGACTATGAGGAGGGACAACATTCTCTTGTTGTAACTTAATGTTTCCTAGAATCAATTCTATTTCAGTTCCTGCAGGTTATATTCTGTGAGCATATCATCACTCACACAGTAATTTGTTAATTACATTTATTATTGTTTCTATGCTTTCCTTGTTATCAGCCTCACCTCTGTGATTTTCATGCTATCTAGATGTATTGAGTATACTGGATACAGTTGATAGTGGATTTACAACTTTTTGGATTGACAAGCAATTCACTGAAGTTTATTACCTGTTTGGTGGAAGTGAAAAGTCCTAAAAAAGGGGATGTCTCTGGGTTTGTTTGTTATATAATGTCTACACTGTTGAGAATGGATTCCCTAGAAAATCTCATGTAATCCATACAGAGAACGTTTTCAGAACTGGAAACCAATACTCCAGATGATGACCACAGGGTGAGTATTTTATCTAGATACCTGATAGTATAATCTTTAAAATGTAAATATGAGATAAACATAGAATTTATGTAGATGTATGTCCTGATAAAATGACATCATTAAATATAACTTGAGTAGACATCCTTTTAAACTGAAATGTTTTTCTGTTTAGAGGCATAGAAGATCACTCATCACATTTAGCCTTCATGATTATCACATGACCACTATGATACTCATGGATATTCTCAGCTACAATGATCTACAAAGAAGTGTGGCTACAGAATAAGAAATAGTCTTCCCACCAGTCCCCTAATGTTTGAAGTATCAAATACCCGCTCATCTTAAGTCAACCCAAACTGAAGGTTCTGTTGGAATAGGCTTCCAAGTAGGGCAGCTAGAATCGGACAGCATGCCTATTTTGTCTCCTAGCATTTTCTATGGTTTTCATGTTCTGTGGTTTTCACAATAGTTGGTGGGGAGTAGGTAAGATCCAATATGGCATTTCTCAGGAGATTTAAGCATCACCCAGCTTCTTTGACATTAGTATTAAAATATCTGAATTGAAACAGGGATTGCTGTACCCACATAATTTACAGGGAAATTCGGTAGTCACTATGAAAATTAGAGATCAGAAAGCAATCTTCCAAGTCTTGGATGAGTATGATTACTTTATTCTTGTAGTATTTACCAAAGGAAAATATGACAGTTTAATATTTGTGTTTACATAGTCCATACATGATGGAATATAGTCAAGTATAAACCCAAGGTTTTCCCTGTGGATAGCAGCACTCGGAGTTAGTTGCCAACTTCTAACGTGACTGAAGAGTGTTGATTGACCAAGGGATAAGATTCCATCACAAGGAATTCTGTCTTATCTGGATTCAATTTTAGAAAAATTTGGCAATTACCCTATAGCCAGCCAGCCAGCCAAATAAACAGATCCACTGAAAAGAGCTTGTATAACATTTCTTGCAGCAGACCGAGTGATCTGCATGTCATCTGTGTGTATCTGGCTGAGCAGAGCATGTCTTCCAGAGCTGTGCACAGGGCTGTGGGTAAATCCCTGTAGCATGCAGATTCCAGCCAGAGGGTCCTGAAGAGGCAAGAGACATAATCTGTTGACAACTTCTAGCTGAAGGAAACTGGAATTAAGTAAGAACAAAACAAACAATGCCAGATAGACTTTTATAGGGTTGAAAAGCATCTTAATGAGTTTCCTGTTGCAAGACAGAGTAATGGCCCTGCAGAGCAGGACTAGAGAGAGCCAGAGACTGTCCGAAAGACAGAGACTGGTCCTAATACTGAGAAGAGCAATTTATGTGCTATGAAAGGAAAAGAAACATCCTGTCTGAAATTCATTCTAGATCTGATGACAGTTAAGATAATCCCAGGGCCTAGCACTGAGTCTCTTCCTCTGCTCTTAGTTAAAATAAAAAAAAAAAAATTAAGGTGATACATGTTAGGCATTTTGTTCTTTGTGAGTAAGACTTTTTTTTTTTTTTTTTTTAAGAAGAGTTACAATTGCAGATTCCAAATATGATGGCAATTTAACAGAAGTCAGAGATTAACTGTGAGGGTTAAGCTAAACCAAGAAACTGAGAAGGCCTTTTGCCAGTGAGGAAGGCCACGGATTAGGGACTGGAAGTGGTTGGCTAAAGCTTTGGGATAATATCATTTAAATCCTCAACAGAAAGCAAATTAAACTGCAGGAAATCTTGATTGCTAGATTCATAGGGACTAAAGAATACAAAGTGAATTTAAAACTTCTAAGAATTCCCGTGTTGAGAATCACAAAATGTCATCAGAGTAACTATTGAAATCTCTCAGAATAAGCGATTCCGGGGAAGTGAGGGTGACAGATACAAAACTAATTGACAGAATTCCAGAAAAGAGGATCAGGCCATCTTAAGAGCCAGAGAGACTAGAGACCTGCACCAGAGAGAGCTCTTAAAGGGACCGCACACATTTATAGCCAACAGGAGATACTGCCTTTGTATCTTTGTAGGCAATTTGACATTCAAATGAAAACAATTGTTCATGTGCTCTCTGATTTTGCATCTGGAATAAAGCAGGTCCATCCAGTGTTTAATGCGGTTTCGCCTACAATTCTGAAAGCATACAATGGCTACATGTGTGTCTCATTGCTCTTATGTTTCCATAGACAATGCCTGCCTGACGTTACAGCTCTGACATTCAACCTTCTCTCAAGACTTGCCCAATAGGACTACAGAGCATCCTATGTGTGGCAAATAATGGTCATTATTTTAAAGGCATAGAATTAAAGTGACTGAAAACTGGATTTAAAAAAAAATGGGTGTCTAGTATATAGGATCTAATCAACACCATCTGAAGTCTGTAGGTAGGATATATTTGGTGAGCAAAAATCCTTGACAGATTTTCTTTTAAGTGTGAAATAAAAGCCTGGTGTTCAAAAGAACCATGCGGACTAATGGAAATCTGACTGACTTTTTGAGACTGGAACAAAAGAGATCTGTGAGGCTGTCACCTTTTCCAGCACTTCAAGGGACACAGGGGGTGGGGGAACAGAACACTCTTAGGACAAGCATCATACAAGCTAAACCTATCACCCCAGGTTGTTGGAATTTCAGTCAGTGTTAAAAAGTTTGCTCTGAGGTTAGGCTGCATATGGCATTCCATTCTATACAGGGGCTCAGAAAACTTCCATTTGACAGAGCTCAGCCAAGTATGCATTTGTCTCCAAAACCAGGCTGTTCTTGTAGATAATTTAACATTTATAGAAAATACTGGGAGATAGGGATTTGAAATTACAAATGTTTTGAAGTTATTCCTGACTGGAATGACCAGAATCTGTACAAAAGAAGACAGGTAAGGAGGGAGGGATGCGTGGATTTCCTGTTCGAGGTTGCCATATATAATGTGGACCTCTGAACCTGTCCCAGACTCTATAATAATCAGAGGCAGTTACGCATAGTTAGAGGAGACTTCATGAAAGTCCTGTGTGGAAAGAAATACAGTGTTTTGTGACATTTATATTCTAAAAGAACTAACAGTTGGAGTCCAACTCATTACAACATATAGTTGGTGAAATTGCCCAATAGAAGGAAAAGTCACAATATATGTACTTATATACAAGTGCATTGCACAGATATTGTATATTTCAAATGGTCTAACACACTTACCAGCAGTTTCTGTCGTTCCATGTTAGACAACATGGAATGACAAAGGAGAAAAAAACTGTGTTCAACAGCCTGGTGCTCATCCTGCCCTTACACAGCTCTTCCAGAAAGTGAGACACAAAAACCTCTGCTTGCCTAGCAGAATTGGTCATAATCATCCTAGACCCAGAAAGCCAAGTAATTCAAAGTCCAAGCAAGGGTTAAACAGCAGCCCTGGCTAATTTGCAAGAGATTGAGAGCGGTAAATCCACTAAGTCTCATTCTAACAGGGAAGTCAAACCCAGTGTCTGGAGGTTCCTAAATATAAGCCCTAGCGCCATTTTTAACCAGAGCACCGAGGATGCTCAAATAGTGAAAACATGGCACACTTTGTTGAGACAATTAAAACTAAAACTGCCAAGAGCACTTCATTTTGCTTTGTTTTATACAAAATTTATCACAGATGAAATTTTTGTTTTATTTTCATTGTGCACTGTGGACTTGTCTCCCTAACTTCAGCTCCTAAAGCCCCTGGGTGTTTCTGTTGATTCTAGTGACACCTACTGGTAGAAGACGAGATTCTCCCTGGTAGCTTCACTCAAAAAAAAAAAAAAAAAAAAATCACACTGAATTGGTTACATTTGGACCTAAGGGGAAACCCTTTTTTTTTTTTTTTTTTTTTTTTTTTTTTAACACACTTTACCCCTTAGCTGATGTAATGCATACTACCACATTTGAGGACGCATATAAGATTTCTTATACATATCACAGAATTGGTTAATTTTGCCCCATTTCTCCTCGTCATTATAATCTTTGCCACAGGAATGGCTATGTTCTGAAAGATATTCTGTTCCCAGCGCAGTAATCATTGTCATATGAATGAGCTATCATTCAATCCTAGAGGCTGAGATATTTTATTCTCACTTCTGTGACATTTGTATTACAGGGACAAAGGCTAACACAAGAAAGGAAAATGATACGAATTCTATCCAGCTTTTATCATTTTAAATTCTCATTTTGAGCTTCTTTCATGCCAGGAACTTAGTTTTTCCCTTAGGGGAAAAAAAGACTAAAGGAAGGAAGGAAACGAAAGAGAAAAAAAAATGAGTGTATGAAACTAAACCTCTGCTGTGCTCTCTTCTAATGTTTTACGTCCACATTTTACACACCTGGTAAATTGTCCCTGAAGTCATCAAAGGGACCCAGAGCCAAGTCCATCCAGAGATCTCCAGCAGAAAGTATGTTGTGCTAATGTCGAGTCGTGATGCAGGTACGAGTGGTACTCCACTGCAGAATGCACTAGAGTGTAGCTGAATCTCAGCCACACCATCGTAACTGTCTCTGAACCAGGGCTTCTCAAAAGTCTTCAACATGAAAGGCAATATATTAAACCATTTAGATGCTCAGAGGACCCACTAAACTGTTTTTTTCTCCACATTTCTGAAAAGCATTTTTATAGTTCCAGTAAGTTGGGAATTAGTATAGGAACAAGTTGCAAAGCCTGAAACAGTAGCTCAGAAAAAAAAAAATTAGAGAAAGAAAATTAAATTAAAAATAAGAAATACTTTGGATATGTGGTACATTTCTGAGCTAATTTAAATGTATTACATATATTTATATTTTAAAACTTTAATGTAACTGCTTACATGTTTTTAATTCTTAAGAAATTTGTTCCAGTTGGTAATTCTGTAATCAATATGTAGTAATGTTTAGAATTAATAATATTTATGAAGCATTCTAGGTCTTTTAAACAGAAACATACCTAATAGATTACATAGAAGAAATCAATTATTAAAATATAAAATTTAAATGTGTGGCTGATACTTTAGAAAAATAAATATTAATATATAATTTTAGAAATATTTTACTATAAAATTGATTTGAAGTAAAGAAACAGGGACATAAAGTATTCACTAATTTTTGAACTTCATTTTTAGTATTTAGTCCATAAGAACTATATTTAAAAATTAAACATTTTATATCACAATATTATTTTAAAATTAAAGTCACTATACACACACATATATACATATATATGTATATAAATGCATATGCAGAGGAAGGAGAAAATGAAAATTTCTAAGCTTCTTACTATACATTTATCAGAAAAAAACATTTTTTAAAAAATCTATTAGGAAACTGTCCTTATTGTCACCCCTTGGTAGAAATGACAGACAGACTATTCTAAGACTAAAAATACAATTTCTGTATCTAGAAGTTCTTTGCTCATTTTCTCAAAGAAATTTAAGGCTTTAATATCAACAGATGACCACTGAGCAGCACTGATAGGCTTGGGACTCTGCCACTGACTAAATAAAGAGCATCAAGTAATTTTACAACCCTCTGTTGTCAAAGCTCCATGCTTTCTTCTAATCATTCCTCAATGCCCACTACCCACAGACTTTTCCCAGTAGATGTGTGCAATTGTGTGAGTATGTATGAGTGTGTGCTTCTTAATGTCAGAACAGACTGCTTTCAGTCTCTGAAGAATACAAATGCACAAATGGATAGAACTGCATTTAAAGATATGAACATATGTTAAATTCTCACTAAAATCCCCTAAGAATTAATATTAGTAATTTTCCACAATTAAAAAATAAATAATCATCCACACACATATTTGTTTACTTAAGAATTGATGTTGCCAAAGGTCAAACAGAATCAGGACAGTTTGCAAATAGTACATTAGGTAGGACACTTCTTGCTATAATTTATTTAGTTAAGAGGAAAATTCTCCTCCTTTAAGCATCAATTATCCTCAACCTGACACAGGACTAAAAATTCTAAACCCAAATTTAGCCACTGTTCACTTGGCATTTGGTCGCACAGCACTTCCAGTCTTGTGTATGAATATATTATGGGTCAGAAGTGGGTCTCCAGAAAACATTCTGGTATCTATTCAGCATATCACTCAAGACAAAACTGTTTAACTCTCTGGTGAAGAGGGGATTAATGCACTTCTCGAATTTGGAGACAGGTTGCTAGGCAGCACTGTTGCCTCTTTCTCCTGTGCAACAGTTTCTTTGGTAATCCTCTATCTGCAAGTACAGAGTAGCATCACATGCAGGAGTGAGTTTAACAAGCAGCAATGAACAAGCTGCACTTCCACATCCCCCACCCATCCTAAGAAGGCAGAGCACCCACTGAGAAAGAGAAAGCCTTCTGTTATGCACACAGCAAACATGTGGCTTGTGTTAAGATTTCTCTGAATCACATAGACAAAAGGGAAAAAAAAGGTGAATGAATTCCATCAAAGAACAGTCTGAGATTGATGTTTGATTTGTCACTAATGCAATTTCTCTCATAAGCAAACAGTTAAAATTCTTAATGTATCCACTGAAGACAAACAGCATATATAGTCATCCTAAAGTGCCTGAATAAATTAAATTTCTCCTTAAACAGACCAAATATTTGTGTGTATTACATTGTATCAGATAAAAATGCTATAGCAGAAAATATTCTGTTTTCTGAAAAATTATATTTTAGATAATTTTAATGTTGTATTTTTACTAGGACTTACTAACTGAAAGATAATAATATATGACAGATAAAAAGTAAGAATTAAGGAATCTGGACAGAAAGTTGTGGGGCACATTAGAGTCAGAGAGGGAATTAAAAGTTTTAAATTGGGGAAGGCTAAGAAAGGACCAAGCTTTAAAAAATATATATCCATAGAGAAAGAATATATATAAGAAAACTATAGAACAAAAGAGACAAAGAAAGTAACATAAGAAGAGAAAGAAAATTTTAATTCATGTACCAAAAATATTCCAGTGAAGTAAAAAAGGAACTGAGAAGCAAATATTTAAAACTGAAAAAGGAGAGTAGTCATGTTAAGCAGTCTGCCAGGGAAGAGAAACAAGGAGGAGCTCAGAGTGCCACGGGCCTGAGGGATGCTCAGAGAAACGAGGAACAAGAAAGTTAAAGAAAAACAAAGACGGAAGAAAGGAAGGAAAATTGTGGTGGGGGACACAAAGAAGACACAGGGAGACCAGGACACAGATAGATGGTTACGAATAAATGAAGAGCAGAAACAAAGAAGTCCTGCAGAAATAGAGTGAAAAGCCCACAACTGTTACTTAGTCATTACAGAGAGGGACTCATTTGTATGGATGTGGGCTTTGTGCTATAGCAGCAAGTGCTCTGGTTTTGTAAAGCTGTTTAGAAATCTGCTCAGAGTCCATATTTAGAAATATAAAAATAGGAGCTGTCTAAGGACTGACCACATCAAACATATGTCTTTCACTTGAATGGGTACTTTTTTTTTTGAAAGAGTGGGTTTTTTGTAGAGGTATTTAAAAAGGCGAGATTAAATTAAACCACTTAGGAAACATTATACAGAAATAAATATAGGTGCCATTGCTTTTGTGGCTTCTGTCAATTCTACTGTCAACAAGGAATGAGTTGATCCCCATGCTACAATAACATCTAGCACTATAAAGTTTAAGAAAACATAAACAAATAATTGTGGAAAATCTGAAAATATCATGCAAGTGAGAACATTCTGCACGCATTTGGTACTTTCACTTAAAAATCATATTTATAGTATGAAAAATAATAACACCTGAAGAATAAAGTTTCAAAATGTATGCATGTGTTATAGGTGTTTATTATGTGTGGATCTATATTTGTGAATATGTGTTTGTGTATGTGTGGGGATGGGTGTGTATGTGTGTATATGTGTGCATGTGTGTATGAATATGCATGTATTTATGTGTGTAAATGTGTGTGTATGTCTGTGCATTTCTGTATGTGTATGGTTGTGTGTATGTATATATGTGTGTGTATATGTGTGTATGTCAGTGCATGTGTGTGTGTGTGTGGTTGTGTGTATGTGTATGTATGTATGTATGTATGTATGTATGTATGTGACTTTCACACTGGCCATTGGGGGTTTATCAGAAAGTAAGCTACAGAAACAGCTATTATTTAATGGGCAAAAAACATTGCATGACACTATCAAAAACACATAGGAGAGATTTGGGTGGTGGTTATCAGAAAACATGTATAAATTCAGCTCTTGGGACTCTTACTCCAGAAAACTTATCAGACATAAGTGCTTTTGATCATATTCTTGGTAGTTTGCAAAACAAACAACAAGAAAAACAAACCACAGTTTGAGTATTCAATATTTAGAGGGTTATAAATACTTATGATGTGATATTTTCAGATCATATATATATGAGGAAACATTAATTACGTATATATAATATTACTAATAAATTGTTGCATTCCCATCTAAAAAATACTAGTCCAAATCAAGTCCATCTAATAAACAATAGTCTTATATCAAGATGGACATAAGACTAATTATTTTATTTATCAAAACACATGACTTTATAATATATAAGAATGAATATAAAGACTTTTCACACTTACATTGAAATAATACCTAGAAAAAAATCATTAAACTGCAGTCCCATATTTACTATATTTCTGCTTCCTCCTAATTTTTGGCTATATACCTCGAACTAAAATAAAGAAAGGCTAAAGAAACTCATGGCAGCATTAGGAGTTTATGGTAAATTTCTGAGTCACTAGAAATCATGTATGGTTCCTTCAGCTCTATAAGACATGAAGGGAATTTCAAGAAGAATCAAATGAAGACATACAACAAAGTTTCCATGAGTGTGTAGTAAAAAAAAAAAAAATGTAATTAAACTATCAGGCATTAGCTTCTGACTATTTGTCTTCTACGGAAACCAATTGTACATTTCTTCTCCTTTTCCACTACAAGGATCAGACATTGACAGTAGAAGGTGTTCAGGTACAGAAAGGCTGCTGTTACTGACATGAATGTAGCATCATTTGCACAAACAAAGGAAAGCATTCTCTGAGGATAACATAATTTTAGGTTTTGGAAACTAAATAAATTTGCCACAATTCGAATTGCAGCTTGGATAGTTTCTAATGTCACATTAGAAGAATCAGGACATACTCAAGCATCATTGAGTTATTACAAATGAGTACGTGTGGTCCATGGAAGGAGACATGGGCTGAGCACTGTAATTATGCAGTGAAAAGATTTCACTCCTGAAACTATCATCAGTGTCTACTGAAACATTTACTGAAGTTATTCTTAAATACAAATAAGAAAAGTCTTGGGGAAAATAACATGAAACTTTTGTTCCATGTGTAACATATAAAGATCACCAAAGCTATCCCTATGACTAGTAAAAGGAAAACTAAAAACTGAGTTTCTGTGCATTTGCAACAGTGTTGGAACGGACACAAGCCTCCCGGTGGTAATGAAATTGACTTCTTGTGAATTTATTTTGACCTAAAATCTTTAAGGAGTAACAGAACTGAATTGAAACTCTTTAGACTAACTGAAATGAACTCAAAATGGCACCTTGAAGATGAGTATTCAAAGTTCATACATTCCCTGAAATGGTTAACCCTCCAGGCTATATCTGTGTTACATTAAACCATAATAAGACTTTGTTTTCCTACCTTTTTGTTTTACTCAAAACATTTTTTAAAAGAAGACAGAATTGTTAGAAATGATGCTAATTGTTTATTCACTAATAAGGAACACAATTTTTTTCTTAGAAATATCTTAATTAATTATTGGTCTACTCAAACAGCAGCTGCCTGCTATACAAATTAAGTGGAGTAGAAGCTCGAGAACTAAGATTTCTCAAAGCTCATGAGAGATTCAGTTATAGGACTCTGTTCTAAACACTGAAAAGCGGGGCTCAGTGTGGGTAAAGTGGAGAATGGGAGATCATTCCTGAGACTAATTGTTCAATCTTTCTCCCCAGTAACCACCCTTTTCTGGATCTCTGAGACAAGCCAACTCACAGTGTCACACTGCCCTCTACTTTACCAGAACCTAACTTCCCTCCTTGCTCTGAATGCCAATTCTCAGGCTCACAGACTGTAACCTCAAGTTTACTTGAGAGTCTTTGGGAAGCTTCTTGTTTATTAAAAAATAAATGAATAAAGCAAATAAAGAAAAAACAAACTCAATCTGGAAACTGTTCTTTATTCTTTGCTTCCTAAGAAACAAAGCAGACCAGATTATTAGATTGATTGTCAGCAAGGAACTAAAGAGCAGAAGGCAATTTTACATCTGGAATTCTCTTTAGATAGCATAAATACATAAGAGAAGGAACAGAGGATATTTTACATTTTAGTGACTATACATTCCTCAGTCTGATGTGTATCTATTACCTTTCTTCACAGCCTAATGAATTTCCGAAGAATAATGCTATTTTAAGTTACAGTTTAGATACATGCAAAGCCCCCCCCCTTCCTCTGGCATCAGACAAAACAAAGGGTAGTGAGAGTTAAACTGACCCATCTCTG